>NC_084850.1:69641233-69953186 GCF_033115175.1 Lepus europaeus | reverse complement strand
CCACCAATCCAACAAATAGCCAAAAGGGACAGACAAGGCACAAAAGAGAAATAGTGAACTTGAAGGAATCACCCAGCTGGGAAGAGAAGAATGCAGCAAAAGACAATGCTGCATAAACAGCATTCTAGACTATACTAGATGGAGGGGTACAAAAATATTTGAGGGGGCCAGCACTGTGGCACAGCTGGTTAAAGCCCTGGCCTGAAGCACCAGCATCCCATATGGGCACCAGTTCGAGTCCTGGCACTCCTCTTCTGATCCAGCTCTCTGCTATGGCCTGGGAAAGCAGTAGAAGATGGCTCAAGTCCTTGGGCCCCTGCACCCGCGTGGGAGACCCGGAGCAAGCTCCTGGCTCCTGGCTTTGGATCGGCGCAGCTCCGGCTGTTGCAGCCATCTGGGGAGTGAACCAGCGGATGGAAGACCTCTCTCTCTGTCTCTGCTTCTCTCTGTAACTCTGTATTTCAAATAAATAAAATTAAATTAAAAAAAATACTTGAGGACTAGACCCTCTGGCTTCTCAGTGGAAAGCAGCCTCATACAAACATCCACAGGGAATCAGACACCCTCTGCTAATATGTTAGTTTCCCCACCATGTATGCAACTTATACCATCCCTAGATCTTTAAACATGTCTTAGGAGAAAGTGGAGGAGGAGGGATAAAACCCTTAACTATGTTTAAATCCTAAATCGAAAGACCCTGCTGATTAGATTACTTTGCTTGTTCTTGATGTTTTCTCTAGCACAGAAGTTTAGAGTTATAAAATGATTTCTAGAAAATGAAATAAGGTATGATTTTTTTCACTCCATTTCATGGCTGAAAATAATCAACTGCTAGAATATTACTAATACTAATAATAGTAGTAGCCTCTCTACATGAGATGAACAAACACTAGACTTCACATGAAACTTAAATTGATGCTACATGAATATGCAGTAGCAAATCTTTGTATATTTTGTCAAGGAAATAACACAATTTGAACATGAAATTGTAACAGTTGCCTATCAGTTTTACTTCTTACTGAGGATGTTATTTGTAATTTCATTTTTTGGTTAATTTTTTTATTAATTTATTTGGTTAATTATTTGGTTATTTTTATTTGGTTAATTTTGGCTACCAGATGAATATATTAATATTATTTACATATTTGTGATGTGCTATTCACATATGTGTGCATGTATATGTGTATACATACACAATGTGTGTAAGTTAATAAAGAACAATCATAAACTGCCATGATTTCTAAGCAATGTACCAAAACTAATAATAATAGGTTTGAGTTTTCAACAATATCATAAACTCCATCAACATTTCATTATCCAGACTCTTTCCAAGGCATTTAGCAGCTAACCAAGCTTTTGCAACTTTGGATATGAAGTCACCTGTGGCTTACCCTGAGGCCATAGTTCTAAGCTGGTATAGACTTGACTGGCCTCCATTCATTTGTACCTAAGCGGCAAACCAACCACCAAAATGGAAGGAGAAATTAAATTTGCTTACTGGGTCTTCCTATTAGAAACAAATTTTTAAAAATTTTATTTGAAAATAAATTCATATTTAAGACAAGTAAAAAATAAGTTACTACAAGGAACACTTTTATAATATTTTCTTAGCTATATCTATTTTTTTTAAGATTTATTTATTTATTTGAGAGTCAGAGTTACACACAGAGAGGAGAGGCACAGAGAGAGAGAGAGAGGTCTTCCATCCAATGGTTCACTCCTCAATTGGCTACAACGACTGGAGCTGTGTTGATCTGAAGCCAGAAGCCAGGAGCTTCTTCTGGGTCTCCCACGTGGGTGCAGGGGCCCAAGGACTTGGGCCATCTTCTACTGATTTCCCAGACCATAGCAGAGAGCTGGAGTCAGAGTGGAGCAGCCAGGTCTTGAATCGGCACTCATATGGGATGCTGGTGCCTCAAGACAGGGCGTTAACCCACTGCACCACAGTGCCAGCCCCAGCTATATCTATTGTTTACATTCTACCCAGTTTGCTCTTGTTCTCATGGTTTTGACACACAGACATACATAATATTTTTTCTGAACCATCAAAGGGTAAATTATATGTATCATGGTCCTAAGAATAAAATATAGTACAATATTTTATCTAATCTATCTTTAATATTCCAATTTTGTCAGTTAATCCAATAGTATATTTTGTAAATGTCATTTCCCCCTCCAGTTGAGAAGGAAATGGACCTGGTATCATATACACCTGTCATATCTTGTTAGGCTTCTTTATTCAGGGACAGTACCATAGTTTTCTTTGCCTTTAGATAATCCAGTCAAGATATAGCGCAAATTCTCCAAGGTAAAATTATTATTATTTTCCTCATTTGTAAGTAATAAAAAGTCCATGGGGGTCACTTTGAGATGGTACAAGCACCATGCTCCTCAGAATGAATGATCCAATCTTTACCACAATTATTGTAAAATTATTTTCCACTTCAGTACTCCCTCCATACTTACCAGCATTCTATTTTAAGCAAGAGCCCTGCCTTGCATTTATTTATAGATTTAGCTATTATTGTTAGTATAGATTTACAAATTCTTGTTTTTCCCAATAATTTCCTTGCTTTTGATGCTTATATTGTTTCAGATTTTACCAGAGGAAACTGTTTCAATATGATATCTATATTCTTGTTACATGCTACTAAGAAAATAAAAATGATTATTATATATTTGTATAACAAGTTGTTCCAGGCTCATCTGTGTCTATCCTATCCCAACACTGAAATCAGTCATTTCTCCAAATATCTTGGGAAAACACTTTCTTGCTCTAGTTTTGTCCCATGTTTTGAGCAGAGTTCAGGTCTTAGGATTTCCTTATTGTATTGTCAGATTGTTTTGTTCCATTTTTTCACATTTCAATGACATTCAAGAAAGAATGAGTCTCTCCCACCAGGTGGAAACAGACATTGACTTGGAAGTTCCCCACCAGAAGCTTGCTTCACATTGCATTACACAGACCTGAATTGGCACCATGTGTAATTTGTGGGCACAAGATTATGTGTGTCAAAATAGAGAAAGAGAATTTCGCTTCCAGTTTGCGTTCCTGTCCTATATATCCATGTTTATTGACTAGAAGTGTGTGTGTGTGTGTGTATTCACAAATGCATATAAAGCAAGAATACAGCAACTAAATTATTTATGGCTTCACCCAAATTGGGTGAGAGAGTTTCAAATGCTTAGGAAAAAATACAAAACAAAAACAAATGAGAATATAGCTTTTAGTATTTAAAAATCTTTTTCAGTGTAATTATTATATAAAAAAGTAAGTGAATAACCTAGATGTTTTGTGGTACTCCTCAGGCCTCCACGTATATTGCACATCACCATATTGGAAAAGAAAAACTTGCTGCAAGCCAAAGATCCAGACAAGTAAAGATTCTGTATGAAACCATTTAGTTATAGCAAACCCTTTTTCCAGAAGCAATCTAATAGGAGGTGAGGACAGCAGCACATCACTTATGGGAAGGCAGAACAACTATGATTTGGTTGATGAAGTGCCCTACCCATAGCATTTCTGGCTCTAAGAATGGTCCGTGCTAACAATAACTATCTTTTCTGAAGCTATGAGAGGCTGAAAAAATGAATATGAGCTCTTTGCCGCATAGAGATGAGGAAGTTCTATTTGTAGGGAATCATATTTCTCTGTTGTGGAAGAGAATAGCCAGACTATTCAGAAAGCAATGAAAAAGGCGAGGTTTGAAAGTTGCAGGCTCGCTGACATGTTCTCCGGCTGCAGCCAGCCCTCTAATCTCAGGGAGGAGTGCAGTGTCATTCACAGGAAATTAAAATCTCAAAGGATGAATTTAGCTATGTGGCTGAGAATGTGCTTCAATCAAAAAAGACTATTGTCATCTGGCTGAAAATATCCTCATTATTTATTTCCCTTTTTTTGGCTGAGGACTTCTTGTGTAAAACAATGCAAGATGAAATTCAGAGAAAAAAAAAAAAACCTTCACAACATTTGATGGTGTTCTTTCTCTTGGTACCAGTATCTGTCTTTGACCTATGAAAGACAGCAATATCTCTCAAAGCAACTTCAAACCTAGGAAGTTAGGTTGTATGCAGCACAACTAAGAAATAACTTCAGTATTGGCAAAGATATCAGATTACATTGCGCCTACCACAGAGGTGCAGGCATAATCATGAAAACCTACTAGCTGGTTCTCTGTAGCTCTGCATGAGAGAGATGTTCTATATCAATTTCTAGGATAAATCATGTTATTACTGTTGCTGTCGTTGTTTTTGAGGACAGTCTATCTTCATCCTTATAATTTTCAACCCTGGAGGACTTGTGAAGTTACTGTGCCTTAGTCAGAATAGACCTTTTGAACTGACATATTAGAAAACAAATTCTTCATGGTGGAATTTATGGGATAACTATCACACGACTTGACATTCCATAACTACAGACTATGCTTTCAGGCCCTCCAGGATTTCTACCTGATTGCTAATTGGGGGGTTTTATTGTAGGTAGTGCTGAAGTCTGGGTGATAAGGGTCAGATTTGAAATTTCTGACAGTACCACATGACAGAGGAAGTGAGGCCTTGCCTCTCAGATTGTCCACCTGTGCGACCAAAGGGGAAAGAGAGGGATGGGGACTTGAAAGCATTTTTTTTTTTTGGTCAAACATCAAAACTGTAGTCTTCTAAATCTATCACAACTGAATCCTGATTGTACTCATGACTAAAGTGCGCCAAATTTTATCTAATTGAATTTGAGTTTGCCTAAGGATGAATTTTAGGTGCCTAATACCTAAATAACACAGTTCAATTAATATGACTAAATTTTTTAAGGAATTTTCTCTTTCTTGTTTTCTTTATTTGAATGGCAGAGTTACAGAGAGAGAGAGAGAGAGAGAGAGAGAGAGAGAGAATCTTCCATCCAGTGGTTCACTCCCTCAATGGCTTCAATGGCCAAGGCTGGGCCATGCTAAGGCCAGGAGCCAGGAGCTACATCTGGGTCTCCCACATCAAGCACTTGGGCCACCCTCTGTGACTTTCCCAGGTGTATTAGCAGGGAGCTGTATCAGAAGTAGAGCAGCCAGGACTAGAACTGGTGCTGATATGGGATGCTGGCACTGCAGGCAGCAGCTTAACCCATGGCGCCACAATGTTGGCCCCAAGGAATTCACTCATACATTAGATTCTCAGGATCACAGCAAATGCATGGTAATGACTATAATATAATTGCTATCAATTCTCATGTTAATGTGTCATTAATACAAAGAGAACAGATTGAATGCAGTTCACAGATACAATTCTGTGAATATAATGATACCTTTTCCTTCCTCCCTCCCTCCCTCCTGACTTCTCTCCTTCCTTTTTCCCATCCTTCCTTTCTTTATTTTTTAATTTTTGAGATAATATTTTTATTTACATTATAGTCAAAGGCTTAATGCTCAACTAAATAAGATGTTCAACAGGTAAAAAATAAAAAGACCATTGTTTGTCAGGAATAAAAGCAAGGGTTATAAACAATAACCAAATAAAACGATGTCCATTTCACTCATAAACAGTAACTTTTAAAATAGTCACTGATCATTAAAACTACAATAGTAGGGGCCAGCGATGTGGCACAGTGGGTTAATGCCATGGCCTGAAGCGCCAGCATCCCATATGGGCACCAGTTCGAGACCCGGTTTCTCCACTTCTGATCCAGCTCTCTGCTATGGTCTGGGAAAGCAGTAGAAGATGGCCCAACTCCTTGGGCCCCTGCACCCACTTGGGAGAGCCAAAAGAAGCTCCTGGCTCCTGGCTTTGGATCTGCACAGCTCTGGGCCAATTGGGGAGTGAACCATTGGATGGAAGACCTCTCTCTTTCTCTCTCTCTTCCTCCCTCCCTCCCTCTCTCTCTCTCCTTCTCCTTGTCTCTTCGTGTAACTCTGCCTTTCAAATAAATAAATAATTTTTTAAGAAAACTACAATAGTATATCTCCATATATTAATTACCACAAATAAGAGAAAATGTGGTATTTTTCTTTTGGGGTCTGGCTTATTTCCCATAGTATAATGATCTCCAGTTGTTGAAAATGTCAGGATTTCATTCATTTTATGGGTAAGTAATATTCTACCATGTATATATAAATCACATTTTGTCTATCAATCATTAGTTGATGAACATCTAGGTTGGTTCTATATCTTGGCTATTATGATATGAGCTTCTGTAAACATGAAGGTACAGATAACTGCTTCATATGTTGATTTCATTCCATTTGGGTATTTTCCCAGGAGTGGGATGGCTGGGTCATATGGTAGATCTATTCTCAGATTTCTAAGGAATCTGCATACTGTGTTCCATAATGGTTGTATTAGTTTACCATTCCCCAAAACAGTGTATTAGGATACCTTTTGCTCCACATCCTCGCCAGCTTTTGTTATTTTGTGAGATTTGTATCACACTGATTATAATTGGAGTGAAGTAATACCTTCTTGTGGTTTTTATTTGCTTTTGGCTGATGGCTAGTGATCCTGCAAATTTTTTATGTGTGTGTATTGGCCAATTGTATTTCCTCCTTTGAAAAATGTTTATATCCTTTGCCTTTTTCTTAACTGGATTGTTTGTTCTATTGTTGTTGAGCTTCTTGAGCTCTTTATATATGGTGGAGAGTAATCATTTATTCAATGCATAGTTTGCAAATATTTTCTCCTATTCTTCTGTTTGTTGATGGTTTCCTTTGCTTTCTCCAAGCTTCTTAACTTGATTTAATCACATTTATCTATTTATGCTTTTATTGTCTCTGTTTCTAAGGTCTTATCCAAGAAGTCTTTGTCTATGCCAATGTCTTACAACATTTTCCCTATACTTTCCTCTAGTAGTTTAATGGTTTCTGGTCTTAAATTCAGATCCTTGATCCATTGTTAGTTGACTTTTGTATTTGGTGTAAGATAGGAGCCTTGCTTCAACCTTTTGCATGTTGAAATCCAATTTTCCCAACATCACTTTTTGAAGAGATTGTCCTTTCTCCATAAATTGATTTTATCTTCTTTTCAAAAATTAATAGGTTGTGGATACACAGATTAGTTTGTGGAGTTTCTATTCTGTTTCATTGGACGGCATGTTGATTTTTCTGCCAATATCAGGCTGTTTTGATTATAAAAGCTTGTAGCATGCATTAAAATCTGGTATTGTGATGCCTCTGGTTTTTTTTTTTATTATTTAAGATTGCTTTGGCTATTCTGTGTCTTTTATGTTTTCATATGAATTTTAAGACTATTTTTTAAAGATCTGTGAAGAATATCCTTGGTATTTTGATTGGGATCAAATTGAATCTGTAAATTGTTTTGGATAATATGGACATTTTGATGATATTAATTCTTCCAATCTGTGAACATGAAAGATTTTTCCATTTTTTGGTATCTTCCTACATTTCTTTCTTTAATGCTTTGCAATTTCCATTGTAGAGATTTTCACATCCTTGGTTAAATTTATCCCAATGTATTTAAATTTTTGTAGGTATTGTAAATGGCCAAAATAGACTTTAAGACAAAAACTGTTAAAATAGGTAAGTCATTATGTAATGATTATGGGATAAATTCACAAGAAGATGTGACTATAGCAAATGTATATGCAGCCAATGCCAGGGCACTCCAATTTATAGAACAAATGTTAACGAATCCAAGAGGAGACAAACTCCAGTACAATAATAATGGATGTCTTAAACACTCCACTTTCAATGGACAGATCAAACAGAAAAAAAAGTCAATAAACAATAGAACTAATTTATACTACAGACCAAATGGATCTAATAGATATCTATAGAACATTTTATCCCACAGATACAGAATATACAGTCTTTTCACTATCACATGGAACATTCTCTAGGAAGACCAAATACTAGATAAATAACAAGAAAAAATTTAAAAAACTGAAATTGTATCCTATGTATTTTCTGAATACAATGGAATAAATCTAGAAATTAACAACAAAATAAACTCCAGAAAATATACAAACATATGGAGACTGAACAACATGCTCCTGAATTAACAGTGGGTCATAAAATAAATCAAAAGGGAAATAAATAATTCCTTGAAATGAATGAAAGTGAAAAAAACATCATATAAAGATGTATGGGATACTACAAAAGGAGTGTTAAGAGGAAAGTTTATAGCAATAAGTTCCTCACTGTTGAATTCTAACAAACTTTAAAGGAAGAAGTAATTCCAATTCCTCTTAAATTATTCAAAGCAGTTAAAATGGGGGAACCCTTCCAGACTCATTCTATGAGGCCAGCATTACCTTAATTCGAAAACCAGAGAAAGACACACCAAAAAAGAGAACTATAGGCCATTATCCCTGATCAGTATAGATGCAAATTACTCCACAAAATACTAGCAAATTATATCCAACAACACAACAAAAAGATCATCCACCTGGACCAAGTGGGATTTATCCCTGGGATGCAGGGATGGTTCAACATATGTAAACCAAAAAATGTGATGCATACAATGACAAAATGAAGGATAAATTCCAATTCCATATGACTATCTCAACAGATGCAGAGAAAGCATTTGATAAAATACAACATCTTTTCATGACAAAAACCTCAAAAAATTGTGTATAGATGGAGCATATCTCAACACAATCAGGGCAATATATGACAAACCCATGGCCAGCATCAAAATTGACTGGGGAAACCCTAGAAGCATTTCCACTAAGATCTGGAACAGGAAAAGGATGCCCAATCTCGGCATTATTATTCAACATAGTTACAGAAGTTTTAGCCAGCACCATTAGGCAAGAAAAAGACAGCAAAGGGATGCAATTTGGAAAAAGGAAGTCAAATTATCCCTGTTTGAAGATGACATGATCCTTCATATAGTGGAACCAAAAGACTACTAAGAGAGTATCTGAACTCATAAGAGAACCCGGCAAAGTTGTAGGATAGAAAAATCAATAGAATTCCTATACACCAACAATATGACTGTCTTAAATCAATTTTGAATCAAATTACCTCAGATTTAAGGAGAAGAAAAGAAAAGAAATCAGTAAAAGCCAAGGGCATTTGTTTAAATATCCTAGTAATATTGTTGACCACTTTAACTTTTCTCCCCTTTCTTGAATGATTTTAATAGAGAATTTGGGCATTTCTTGATTGTTTTTTATAATTTTATTTTATTAGATGGTGATATGGGCATTAGAGATTTTATTTATTCTGAATATAACTAGTAATGTAAGTCTAAAATGAACTTATGCTATAGAAAGCCCTTAAGATTCCACCAAAAACTGTTAGAACAAAGTGATTCAGTAGAAATGCAGATACAGATTCAACACACAAAAATTCATTGTTCTTCTATACATTGACAATGAACAATCCCAAAGAGAATTTAGAAAACAATCTCATTTGTGACACCATCAACAAGAGCAAAATGTTGAGGACTAAACAAAGAAGGCAAAAAGATTTTATAATGAAAGCTACAACACTTTATGGAAGGAAACTAAAAGAAGACACAAGTAAATGGAAAGACATATCTTGCTGATGGATTGGAAGACTTAATATTGCTAAAATGCCCACACTGTCCATGACAGGGTTCTTGAAAGAAACAGAATCAGAAGGATATGTGTATGTACCAATTTCAATATTGTATGAGTCAGTTTTTGTTATATTAACTAAAATACCTGAGAGAGATTTCTTGGAAAGGAAATAGTTTATTGTGGCTTACAGTTTAAAAGGTTATAGTTCAGGATTGGGTGACCCCATTAGGCTGTCATCCGGTGGAGGTTTGCCATGGCAGAGCATGTACAAAGGAATGATCACATGTTGAGACAGGAAGCAAAAAGAGAAGCTAGGTTGAACTTGGCTTAAATAACCAACCATCTCAAAATAACTATATTCTATGGGACAGCCCCCAGTGACCTAAAGAATTTCCACCATATCTACTTCTCAGATGCCATAATTAGATCAAATCTCTACCCTCTAATTCATCAACCCTTAACATAATCCCAACAATCTCAATGAGTTTGGGAAGGCAAGTCCTGCTTAAGGCATAACACATATTACAAGGATATTATATGATTATTGAAGATGGGAAATCCCAAGCAGGCTGGCAAGCTGGAGACCTGTACAGCCATTGAAGAATTCTAGTTCAAGTCCAAAGTCTTAAGAACCAGGAGAATTGAAGGTACATTTAGTCTAAATCCAATAGTTTCAAGAACCAAATAGAGTCAATGTTTCAGTTCACCTCTGAAGGCAGGAAAAAAACTGATGGCTCAACACATAGGTAGTCAGGGAGGAAGACTTCCCTCTTATTCAGCTTTTTATTATATTCTGGCCTTTAACTGCTTGGAATGAGGCTTATTCAAATTAAGGAGATCAATCTGCTTTACTCAATCTACATATTCAAATTTTAATCTCATCCAGAATCACGCTCACAGACACACCCAGAAAATGTTTTGAATATATCAGAACATCCTGTGGCCCAGTTAATACACAAATTTAGCTACCATACTACCCAAAGCAAACTATAGATTCAGTGCAATCCTTATCAAAACTTTTATTTTTACAAAACGTGAAAAAAGTCTAAAATTCACATAGACTCTCAAGGGGCTTCAAAGTGCCAAAACAATTTTTTTAAAAAGGTTTATTTTATTTATTTGAAAGTTAGAATTACACACAGAGAGAAAGAGAGGCAGTGAGAGAGAGAGAGAGAGAGAGAGAGAGAGAGGTCTTCCATCTGCTGATCCACTCCCCAATTGGCTGCAACAGCCGATGCTATGCCAATCTGAAGCCAGGAGTCAAGAGTTTCCTCCCGGTCTCCCACTCGAGTGCAGGGGCCCAAGGACTTGGGCCATCTTCCACTGCTTTTCCAGGCCATAGCAGAAAGCTGGATCAGAAGTGGAGCAGCCAGGACTTGAACCGGCGCCCATATGGGATGCTGGCACTGAAGGCAGTGGTTTTACCTGCTACACCACAGTGCTGGACCCACCAAAACAATTTTGAAAAAGAATAAAGTTGGAGGATGGGAGAACTCACAATTCCTCCTTTCAAAACTGAATACACAGCTACAGTATTTAAAACAGTATTGTGGGGCTGGTGTTCTGGCCTAGTGAGTTAAGCTGCCACCAGCAATGCTGGCATCCCATTTGGGCATCAGTTTGAGACGTGTCTGTTCCACTTCCAATCCAGCTCCCTTTTCACGTGACAGATTTTCTATCTTGTCCATTAAGGATTTCTGTAGTTCAAGAATTTGTTTTTGAGAACTTCTTAATGTTCTTATCAATTTTTTGAGATCCGCTTCTTGCATTTCCTCTATCTCTTCATCTTCATAATCTTGCATTGGGGTGTCTTGTTCATTTGGGGGCATCATAGTGTCTTCCTTACTCTTGTTACCTCGGCTTCTACGTTTGTTGTTTGGCATGTTGGAGATAATTTATGGTTTTGGTTGTTTTTTTTTTTTTTTTTTTGCTGTGGTGTTTTTTTCTCATTATACTATGCCTCTAAGTGGGCTGTCTGCTTTGATGGATCCTTAGAGGCTGTGATGGGTGTGGCCAGAGAGCTCTGTTTGATTCTTCAGGTTTAAGGCTGTGCAAAAAGTGACTCACCCAGATTGTTCTCTCCCTTGCTCCTTGCTGGATTGCGCTCTCTCTCTCTCTCTCTTTTTTTTTTTTTTTTACTCAGTTGGGAAGTAATTCCCCACAGCTGAGTGGAATTGCGGGTAGTTGAAATCTGGCCTCTGTGAGTATTCGTTTGATCTACCCCTGGGACCACACTAAGAGTTTATGCAGCCCTCAATGTGTTCTCAAGTTTTGCCACAGTCTCAAGGTTACTGAGTTTGTGTACTTGGTGAGTTCGCTCGCTCCCCCCTCGGATTTTCACAGTCGCAGATAGTTAGCTTCACCTGTTTTCACTAGATTCTAACCTCCTGTTATTCTTCCGACCAGAGTCAAGATTTACTGACTGGCTACTCGAAGTTGCTGCTTTACATATGTAAAATGGCGCCTGCTCTTTGTTTTGCTCGGTTTTGTTAGGTGAGTGGAGAGAGGCTAGTGTCCGTGCTGGTTCCCCTGATTTATTCGTGTTTTTTTTTTTTTTTTTCTCTCCTCCAGTCAGCCTGGTGATCTTTGCCCAGTGGGGCCTCAGGCCTCTGCCTTTCCCCGCCAATGTCTCGTGTTTCTGAGGTTTTTGTCTTACCTCCCGTTCCCGCGCCGGCGAGATTCTGTGGCTCGACTCCCGCGGCTGGGCTCCCTGTAGGTCCTCTGTGTCACATCCACTAGATCCGGAAGCGTTTCCTCTGCAGTTTTTTTCTTGAGTCTTTTCCTGCGGCTACAGTAATTCCACTTTTATTTAACTAAATTTTCCCAGACTATCGGTGCACGTCCTCACTATACGCCATCTTGGCTCCGCCTCCCAATGCAGCTCCCTTCTAATGTGCCTGGGAAGGCAGAGGAAGATGGCCCAAGTGCTTTGGTCCCTGGTCCTATGCGGGAGACCTGGAAGAAGCCCGGGCTCCTGGCTTCAGGTTGGCAAAGCCCTGGCCACTGCAGCCATTTGGGGAGTGAACCAGCAGATGGAAAAATCTCTCTCTTTCTCTCTCTCTCTCTCTCCCCTCATATCTCTCTGTAACTCTGGCTTTCAAATAAATACAAAATACATCTTTATAAAAAAATCTATTATATTGACTTAAAGACAGAAATAGACCAATGGAACAGATTAGGAAATTCAGAAGCAGACCCTCATGCATATAGTTGAATAATATTTGATAATTGTGCCAAGGCCAGCTAATCGAGAAAAAATTCTTTTGGGCACATTATATAAAAACTGGATGTTCACGTGAAGATAGGAAACTTGATCTTATATCATATAAAAAAAAGTCAAAAATGTTTCAAAGACCAAAATATAAGCTCCAAAACTGTGATACAGCTAGAGGAAAATGTAGGGGAAGGTTTCATGATGTTGGATGTGGCAAGGATTTTTTAGATATGAAACCGAAAGCACAGATGGTAAAAGCAAAAAATAGACAAATGGGATTACATATAACTTAAAAACTGAGCATTAAAGGAAACAACAGAGTACACAGGCAAAGTGTGGAATGGGATAAAATATTTCCAAATCATATATATGATAAATAGTTAATGTCTAGAATATATAAAGAAATCCTACAACTCAATAGCAAACCCATTCAAAAATGAACCAATGACTTGAATATATATATATATATATATATATATATATATTTAAAGAAAATATACAAACAGCTAACAAACATGGAAATCAGAAATCATTAGAGAAATTAAATTCAAAAATAAAGTGAGATACTATTTCTTTTTTTAAAAAGATTATATTTATTTATTTGAGAGGTAGAGTTACAGTGAGAGGGAGAGACAGATAGAAAGGTCTTCCTTCCATTGGTTCACACCCCAGATGGCCGCAACGGCTGGAGCTGTGCCAATCCATAGCCAGGAGCTTCTTCCCAGTCTCCCATGCAGGTGCAGGGGCCCAAGCACTTGGGCCATCTTCTACTGTTTTCCCAGGCTATAACAGAGAGCTGGATTGGAAGAGGGGCAGACAGGACTAGAACCAATGCCCATATGGGATGCCGGTGCTGCAGGCAGAGGATTAACCTACTGCACCACAGAGCTAGCCCCAATGAGATACTATTTCATACTCATTAGGATAGCCACTATATATTTGAAAAAAAAAACAGAAAATATTAAGTGTTGAAGAAGATGTACACTACTCGTAGGAATGTAGAATGGTACAGCCACTATGAAAAACAAAATAGATGTTTATCAGAATATTAAAAATAGAACTACTGATCCAGCACCCTACTTCTCAGTATGCAACCAGAATTGAAAGAAGAATCTCAAAGACATATTTCCAAACCCATGTTTATTACATCATTTTTCACAATAGCCAAGAGGTTGAAGAAACAAAAATGTCCATCGATGGATGAATAAATATAGGGCCAGTGCCATGGTGTAGTGGGTAAAGCTGCCGCCTGCAGTGTCAGCATCCCATAGGGGCACTGGTTGGAGTCCTGTTGCCTCACTTCTGATCCAGCTCTCTGCTATGGCCTGAGAAAACAGTGGAAGATGGCTCAAGTCCTTGGGCCCCCAAACCCACGTTGAAGACCTGGAAAAAGCTCCTGGCTGCTGCCTTCGGATTGGTGCAGCTCCACCCATTGCAGCCATCTGGGGAGTGAACCAGAGGATGGAAGACTCTCTCTCTATTTTTTCTCTCCCCCTCCCTCTCTCCCTATCTCTCTCTCTCTGCCTCTGCCTCTCTATAACTCTGGTTTTCAAATAAATAAACAAATAAATCTTTTTTAAAAATAAAAAATGCAGCATATAATACAATGGAATATTATTCAAAATAAACAAAAAAGAAAATCTTGTCACATGCTACAACATTCATGAACTTGAGGGCATTATGTATAAGTAAAATAAGCCACTAACAATCATACTTGTATGATTTCACTTATATGAGCAAGCTAAAATAGTCAAATTCATAGAAACAGAAAGTAGAATCGTGGTTACCAGGGGAAGGGGGGAGAGAGAAATGGGGTATTGTTTTTTAAAGGGTATACAGTTTCAGTTTTGCAGAATGAAAAATGTCTGGATATTCAACAACACTATGATTATACTTAACAATACTGAAGTATATGTTTGAAATGGTTATGCTGACAAATTTTATGTTCTTTATAATAGTTGAAAATAAACAAAATTTAAAGAGCATTTCAGAGTTAGTGGAAAACGTGTGTTACAAAATACTATCATGGATTTCAAAAATATTTTGCACTAGACTTATTTAATATCATTTTCCAACAAATTTTTAAAAGTACCATCCTGTTGTTCTATACAGATTCATTATGGAGACTGTGGGAATCTTGATAACTCAGAATACCAGATCTAATTGACAGATTGTATAAGTAACATTGGGGCTGGGTATCCTTTAGGATAGAGAGGAACAGTAAAACTATAGTCCAGGAGGGAGCTTTAATTTTAGCTTTGTTACTCATGGGTAAGAAAGAATTAATGGATTTTCAAAATTCTTTTTTCATTTGGGCACAAATTGAAGGCATGCTTTATCAGAGAGTACATCCAGTATTTTAAAGGGAGGACTTAGCATACAATTTAATGATAAATAAACATTTTGGGATAACGGCAATTGGTTTAAGCAGAGACATGCTTGATAAAATTTCTAGGACAGTCAAGTAGGCAGTAATTGGAGAAGCCTGGCCAAAGTGGGACCAGGGAAATCCTAACAACTCATTTGATTGAAGATTGTGGGCCATAACTTTTCAGTATAAGATAAAAGAAGGTGGAGGGCATTTGATGCAGTGGTTTAGCTGTTCACTTGGGACTCCTGCATCCCATATCAGGTATCTGGGTTGAAGTGCTGGCTGAATTCCTGATTCCATCTTCCTGCCTCCTTGTAGGCAGCTGATGATGGCTCAAGTGGGTTCTTGACACTCATGTGAGAGTCCCAGACTGAGTTCTTAAGCTCCAAGATGCTGCCTGGCCCAGCATTTGTTGCTGCAGGCATTTGGGGGAATCGATCAGCAGATGGGAGATCTCTGTATGTCACTATCTCTGTATGGCTATCTTTCAAATAAAATGAAAAATCATGCAAAGAAAGAAAAGTGGGGAGAAAATGAGGAAAACATTAGGATCCAGTTTTAGAGAGATTGGGGGGGGGGCGAGATTTTTATAGGCATGGAGATAAACAGAGAAGAGTGATACCTGTGGAGGAGAAAATAAAGGGGAAAATGACATAAGTCACCCTTGGAATTAAGTCTAATGATTGAGATAGATCTGACATTTGGATTGTAGTCACCAATGAGGTTGAATTTGGAAACTGAGCTGAGGTCATTATAAATGTGAGAAGAGTGTTTTTGGAGTTCAGAATATGAAAATTTTGAGCCAAATCACTTGTAAACACAAAAATTATTGCTCAAGGTGTCACAAAGATACATGAATGTCACAGGATAATGGTGTGTACAATGTGTAATCCTTTTGGCAGTAGCAATTACATCATATTGTGGATATAAGTTGTCCTTTTTGGGTAACCCAACATATTTTTGTAGTAATTTCTAGGATGTTAATACAATTCTGTTGGTCATATTACCATGTAGTGGAAACAAATAAACATTATACAGGAAGAAAACTCTGTCAAGGGGTTTTATTGAAAAAGTAAAACTCCTTCTAAAATTTTAAAAATATTAATTGAAGAATTTAAACAGAATTTGTTGTCATTTAGTCATTTAAAATTCCAAGAAACTATTGGATTTTTGCAAAATATTGAGTAAATAAAATAATGCTCAATAGCAAAGGGGACAAAGGCAGTCCTCTGAATATGGCAGAACTGTATGGGATCCCATCCATGATTGACAGTGCCTCAGGTTTAAGCCATAATTTAAAATAAGCAATCAAACAATAAACACATAGAAAGTCAAATTGTGGCATTTTTTGTGCAATGGTGTGAGTTTGAAGCTCTGAGAGTTTGGCCACGAATTGGAATATACATTTCTTGGGAACACCATTTAATATCTTGCATACTCAGGAAGATTTTGGATCATCTTCTATTGGATGAAACTTTGTGGTATGCCAATTTTAATTCTTAACTTTTCTGGTAGAAATTTTTACTAATGGTTGTCAGTTATACAGTTTCCATTGTATGCATATCTTGCAGTAGGCAGGTCAACATTACTGGCATACCAAGATAAAGGTCAAGCCCCTTTGGAGTGTATAATTAGAGGACTGTGTTCAGTGGTATTCACCTTTGCTCTTTATCTGGTCTCCAATGATAATGGAATGGGGCAACATGACAACTGTGGAAATTTTATTGAATTCTTTGTTCGAGAGCAAGACATTGTGTGAAAAAGGTCTTATGTTGTTGAATTAGGGAAATATAAAATAGGTTAAAGTATGGAAATTTTATTGTGCATTAGAATGTTATAAGGCAATACATTTTATATTGCTCTTTGTATAGGTGACCAAACCATTACCACAGCTCAAGAGTCAATTAAAGGAATGAATAAGTCCCATGAGTAGCCAGGGATCTTCCGATGCTAAAACAACCTTTCGCTAAGCTAATTAAGCTGACCCTTGGGTCTATACTTCATCAGGATGCCCTCATGAAGGGGTGGTAAGCAGCTATTCACCAGCATTTCCATCACTTGTGATAGTAAGCATGCCATTTGCAAAGTATAAAGACTGTGTTTTTTGTTCCCAGGCATCCCAACCTCGTGGTACTGGGAAAGAGATGGTTTCCTTTAGCATCATAGTCTTAGCCAAGAGACTAAAGGCAAAAGGAAAGTATGTCTTCATGCAAAGCAAAGTGCCAGCTGGCCCAAGATTTGATTTTTTGAATTTTACCAAGCAGCCTTTGGTCTCTAAGTCAAGTTCTCAGGGTACCATGTCCCAGATTTAAGATATAATGGGCAACCAGGTCCAGTAAGTCCCAACATGTGGACAGCAATTGTGTGTATCCTGGTAACTGAGTTTATCTAAAGGCTAGAAAAGGCAGTTTTTTGTTCCAGAAATCCATGAGCAAACAATGGCCACCTGGACTAATTCAGAGGCTCCAGGAAGCACGAGGGAGGTAGCTTAATGCTTCATTTAGAAAGGAGTGGGTTTGATAAATTAAATAAAGCACTTCTTGCACTGACAATTGTACAGATTCAAAGGCTTATTAGGGGACAGGCCTTATGTATGGTGAACAGATATAGGAGTAATGAAATTAGTAAATGAAAGTGTCATCTCAAAAATCCAAATAGGAAGGAGGGGAAAGATGGAGAAAGGTTGATTAATGGGTACAAAGTTATAGTTATATATATGTATAGGCTCTGTTGCACAACAGAGTGTCTATAATGTTAATGTGCTGTATGTTTTTCTTGCGACTAGCACTGTGGCATAGTAGGTTATGCCTCTGCCTATGGCGCCAGCATCCAATATGTGTTCTGGTGCATGTCCTGGCTGCTCCTCTTCCAATCCAGCTCTCTGCTAATGGCCTGAGAAAGCACTGGAAGATGGTCCATGTACTCAGGCCCCTGAACCCATGTGAGACAGGGAAGAAACTCCTGGTTCCTGGATTCAGATAGGCCCGGCTACGGGGTTGCAGCCATTTGTGAAGTGACCAACAAATGGAAGACCTCTCTGTCTCTTCCTCTCTGTAACTCTGCCTCTCAAATAAACAAATCTTAAAAATTGGTATGTTTCTCTATAAAACAAACTAGAAAAGGGATTTAAATGTTTTTTATCAAAAATAAATGTTGAATGTGTGTGTGTGTGTATACACACACATACACCATGCATGAGCATACACAATTGTATACTGTGTATATCAAAACATCATATGCTTGGGCCAGTGTCATGGCTCAATGGATTAAGCTTTTACCTGTAACACCAGCATACTATATGGACACCTGTTTGGGTCCCAGCTAATCCACTTCTGATATAGCTCCCTGCTAATGTGCCTGGGAAAGCAGCAGAAGATGGTCCAAGTACTTGGGCTCCTACCACCCATGTGGGAGACCTTATTTGTCTATTTTTGCTCTTATTGCCTTATATTTTTGCTCTTATTGCTCTTATTCAATTCTTATTGAATTTTAGGGGACAAATCTAAAAACTCATTACTCAGACTAATGACATGTAACTTTTTGTCTGTTTAATTCTTATGGTTTTACTGTTGCAGGCGCAACAGTAGGTCTTTAATTCATTTAAAGTTGGTTTTCATAAACAGTGTCAGGTAAAAGCCCAATTTAATTCTTCTGCATTTGGATAATCAACTTTCTTAACACCCTTTATTGAAGAAATTTCCTTTTCCCATTGTATGTTCTTGGCACCTTTGTTGAAAATTAATTTGTCATAAAGGTATGGATTCATTTCTGGGCTCTATTCTGTTCCATTTGTCAATGTGTATACTTTTTTGCTGGTATCATCCAATTTGACTAGTTTGGCTTTAAAATACAACTTGAAACCATATATTGTTTTAAAAATATTATTTTTCTTCTTTCTCTTTTTTAAAAAAATTTTAGCACTCACATCTAAGGGAGAACATGCGGTATCTGTCTTTGATTCTGGCTTATTTCACTCAACATGATGTCCTCCAGTTGCATCCATTTAGCTGCAAATGGTATAATTTCATTTTTTATAGCTGAATAATATTCCATTGTATATATTTATCTCATTTTCCTTATCCATCTGATGATGGACACCTTGTTTCATTCCAAATTTTGGCTACTATGAACAGTGCTGCTATGAACATGGTGGTGCAGGTACCTCTTTGATTTATTGTATTAAAATCTTTCAGGTATATACCCAGTAGTCGGATTGCTGGATCATATGGAAAGTTTACTTCTAGTTTTCTAAGAAATCTCCACACTGTTTTCCACAGTGGCTATAGTAATTTACATTCCCACCAACACTGTATCAGTGTTCCACTTTCTCCACATCCTCACCAGCATTTGTTACTGTGTTTTGTTTTTAAAGATTTATTTTTTATTTATTTGAAAGACAGAGTTACAGAGAGAGGTAGAGACACAGAGAGAGAGAGGTCTTCCATCCACTGGTTTCACTCCCCAGATGGCCTCAATGGCCAGAGCTGTGCTGATCCGAAGCAAGGAGCCAGGAGCTTCTTCCGGGTCACGTGGGTACAAGGGCCCAAGGGCTTGGGCCATCCTCTACTGCTATCCCAGGCCATAGCAGGGAGCTGGATTGGAAGAGGAGCAGCCGGGACTAGAACCGGTGCCCATATGAGATGCTGGTGCTTCAGGCCAGGGTATTAACCACTGCGCCACAGCACCAGCCCCTGTTATTGTGTTTTGAATTTTAGCCATTCTGACAGGGATGAGATGATATCTCATTGTGGTTTTGCTTCACATTTCCCTAATGGCCAGTGATGTTGAGTGTTTTTTCATATGTTTATTGGCCATTTGTATTTCTTCTTTTGAGAACTATTGAAGTCCTTTGCCCTTTTCTCAACTGGATTGGTCATTTTTTTTTTTTTGTGGTTGATTTTTTAAGTTGCTGATACATTTGGGATATTAGCCCTTTGTTGGATAGGTGGTTTGCAAATATTTTTTTTCCTTCTTGTGGTTGTCTCATCACTCTATTGATCATTTCCTGTGCTATGCAAATCTTCTGAGTTTGATATAATCCCATTTATTTAGTTTTGCTTTTGTTGCTTGTCTGTGTGTATCAAGTATTGCTGCAAACAGTTTTGTAAAACTGTTTTATACCAATGGTTAAGAATGTTATATTATTACAGTTTCAATGATCTGTGATTATTTTAAAATTTATTGTATATGGGTTAAATGGTCATTTTTTCATTCAATTATTATTTATAGCCATATTTATTTCCAGTAGACTAGGGTCTTTTTGCTTTTTACTTGTTAAGTTTCTTATTGGGTAAACTATTAAGGCTTTTTACTGTAATATAAATTTAAAATATGTTATTTCAAAAGTTGGAAAAAAAGGAAGAAAGGAGAGTGGGAGGGAGAAAAGGGGAGGGAAGGAGGGAGGAATGGAATATCATTATGTTATTAGAATTGCATCTACAAAGAACATTGAATCTGTTAAAAACTAATTAAAATTTAAAAAAAAATAAAATAACGATGACCAGGCAAAAAATAAAAATAAAACACATATTTATTTATTTGAAAGGCAAAGTAACAAAGAGAGGGAGAGGAAGAGGGAAAGGGAGAGGGAGGGAGAGAGGGAGAGAGAGAGAGGGAGAGGGAGAGGGAGAGGGAGAGGGAGAGACAATGAGTATCATTCATTCACTGGTTTAGTCCACAAACAGCCATAAAGGCTAAGGTTAGTCTAGGTCAAAGGCAGGAGCCCAGAATGCCTTCATGGGTGGAAGGGGCCCAAATACCTGGGCCACGTTCTGCTGCCTTCCCAGGTGCTTTAACAGGGAGCTGGATTGGAAGCAGAGCAGCCAGGACTCAAGCTTGCACCCCAATAGGAGATGGCAGACTTTTAAGTAGAGACTTAAACAAAAGTGGCAAAATGCTGACCCCCAAATCAGATATTGTTATGTTCCACATTTTTCCTTTTTGCTCAAGACTGTCTTAGCTATTTGGAGTCTTTTTTTCCATATGAGTTTTAGGATTGTATTTTCTACTTCTGTGAAAAATGACTTTGTGTTTTTGATAGTGATGGGATTGGATCTGTAGATCATCTTGCATAGTATGAACATTTAAATAATATTAATTCTTATTCATGAACATAGAATATTTTTCCATTTCTTTGTGCTTTATTCAATTTCTTTCATCAATGTTTTATAATTTTCAGTTCTCCCACCTCTGGTTAAATTTATTTCTAAGTATTATTCATATATTTTAAATGGGATGGTAGCAGAGGGCAGTAGTGTACAGAAATGCTACTGATTTTAGTGTATTGATTTTTAGCCTGTATTTTTACTGCTTGACAGTTTTTTGAATATTTATTGTCTTCTACATAAAAGACCATTGTCATCAGCAAACAGAGATCATTTGATTTCTTTCTTTTCTGTTCAGATCTTTTATTTTTTTCTGTAGCACAAATGTCCCTGCAAACTCTTTTAGTATTTTGTTGAATAAAAGTGGCAAGAGTGGATATCCTTGTCTTGTTCCTGATCCTAGAAGAAAAGCTTTCAACTTTTCACTGTTAAGAATAATGTTAGCTGTGGAGATTTCCCTATACTGGCTTAAGGATGCTGTATTACACTTCTTCTATACCTAATTTGAGAGTTCAGAGTTTTACCAGGAAAGGATGTTGCATTTTGTCAAAAGGTTTTTCTGCATCTAGTGAAATGATTTTATAATTTTTGTCCTCCATTCTGTTAAAGCAGTGTAGCACATTTATTTGAATATCTTCAACCACCCTTGCATCCCAAGAATAAGTTTCACATGATCATGACATTACATCAAACTCAAATGCTCCTGCACAACAAAAGAAACAATTAATGGAGTGAAAAGGCCACCTATGCATGGGAGAAAATATTTGCAAGCCATACACCTGATAAGTTAATAACCAAAAATACATAAGGAACTAAAACAACTCAACAGCAAGTAATCCCAATTTAAAAAGGGACAGAATACTTAATTACATTTCTCTCAGAAGACATACAAATGGCCAATAGAAATATGAAAAAATGTTCAACATAGCTGATCATCAGAGAAATGCAAAATAAAATCACAATGAGATAATACTTCATACTTGTTAGAATGATTGTTATCCAAAAGACAAAAGATAATGAGTGTTGATGAAAACATGGAGAAAAAGGGAACTCTTGTACTCTGTTGGTGGGGGATGCAAATTAGCGTAGCCATTAAGGAAAACAAAATGAACTTTCCTCAAAAAATTAAAAACAGAACTACCTTATAATTCAACAATTCCATAGTTGGAGATATATAAAAAGGAAGTGAAATAAGTATGTGGGAGTATATCTGGATTCCCATAGTCATTGCAGCACTAATTACAACTGCCACCATAGTGAATCAACCTAAGTGTCCATCAATAGATGAAGAGATAAAGAAATGTGGTCTATATAGACAATGGCATACCACTCAGCCTTAAAAGAGAAAGAAATCCTAAACATATGATCACTTTAGCACTTAAGATGGTATTTTTAACACCCAGCTTATGGGGATTTGGGTTCCCATGACAAGTTTTTAAACTGTATCCTTAGAAATCTGAAAGAAATGTCCGGCGCCGTGGTTCACTTGGCTAATCCTCCACCTGCTGCGCCGGCACCCTGGGTTCTAGTCCCAGTTGGGGCTCCGGATTCTGTCCTGGTTGCTCCTCTTCCAGTCCAGCTCTCTGCTGTGGCCTGGGAATGCAGTGGAGGATGGCCCAGGTCCTTGGGCCCTGCACCCCATGGGAGACCAGGAGGAAGGACCTGGCTCCTGGGTTCGGATCGGCACAGCGCGCTGGCCGTAGCGGCCATTTGGGGGGTGAACCAACAAAAGGAAGACCTTTCTCTCTCTCTCTCTCTCACTGTCTAACTCTGCCTGTCCAAAAAAAAAAAATAAATAAAAAGAAATCTGAAGAAAAATAAATAAATAAATAACAAAACAGAGAAAGAAATCCTGCCATTTGTGACAACCTGGATCAACCTGACGGATATTATGCTAAGTGAAATAAGCCAGGCACAGACAAAGAATTCACCACAGGACCACAGTTCTATGTCAAATATTAAACTCAAAAGCAAAGAGTACAACTGTAGCTATTAAAGACTGGGGAATGGGAGTAATGAGGAGGTGTTGGTCAAAGTGCACAAAGTTTCAATAAGACAGGAGAAATCAGATTTTCGAGATCTATTGCACAGTATAGTAACTATAGTAAATAATAATGTATATTTCAAAATTGCTAAGTGAGTAAATTTCAAATGTTATCACTACAAAAAATCATATGCTTTTATGTTGCTGGATATATTAACTAGCTTGATTGAATCATTCTATATTGTATACATGTATCATAACATCATTATGTAACCCAAAATTGTATATACTAATAATTTTTCAGTTTGTAACAAAATAAAATTTAATGTTAAACAAAACTGAAAATGTGTTCTTGGTTCAATGGGCTTGAGAATTTTGAGTGCAATCTGGCAGGTGGATAAATGAAAGGGAAGTGAGACTTTTCTAAAGAAACTATACAATCAGACAGGAAGAGTTACACTAAAAGGAAAACAGGATTGAAAATTACATTTTAGGGGCCAGAACTGTGGCATAGTAGGTTAAGCCTCCACCTATGGCATCGACATCCCATATGGGTGTGGGTTAGTGTCTCAGCTGCCCCTCTTCTGATCCAGCTCTCTGCCAATGTCCTGAGAAAGCAGTGGAAGATGGCCCAAGTGGTTGGGCTCCTGCACCTGGAAGAAGCTCCTGGCTCCTGGTTCAGATTGACCCAGCTCTGGCCCATTGTCATCATTTGGGGAGTGACCCAGTGGCTAGAAATCCCCTCTCTGCCTCTCCCTCTGTAGCTCTGCCTCTCAAATAAATAAAGATTTTTTAAGAAAAAAAAAAAGAAAATTACATTTTAATTTTATAACGCACCAATTATAAAAATAACGGATTAAAAAGTGAATTGGAAGCTGGAATTGTTAAGTTGTCCCTTGCAACACTGGCATTTCATATTATAACCTAGGTTTGCATCCCAGCCACTCCACTTCTAATCCATTAGCAAGCTACTCCCTGACGATGTGCCTGGGAAGGTAGCAGAAAAATGGCCTAAGTACTTCAGTATCTGCCACCCTTGTGGGAGACCCAGCTGGAGCTTTGGGCTCCTGGCTTTGGCCTGGCACAGCTCCAGCCATTGTGACCACTTGGGGAGTGAGGAAGCACATTGAAAATTATCTCTCTCTTTTTCTATCACTGTGTCTTTCAAATAAGTCTTTTTGAAAAAGTGAATTGAAAAACATGCTAAGCTAGCAGCTGCATTTAATGTACATGGAAAATATTTTACTATGGAGCAAACCAAGTGAACATTATGCTGTTTCACTAAAATACACCCCTGCAATGGGGTATCACAATGAGTCTAAACAAATTGAGAGAGTAACCTAATTAGGACATTTTTAAAACCAACAAACTGAAAATGATCACATCCAGGACAGTCAGTTTGGATAATTATAAAGAAGTATATCTAGGTAGTTGAGAAACAGAAGGAATGGAACTCAAGTTTCAATATCTCTAGGGGGACTGAGCACTATCATAATGCCCTTAAAATACAAAAAAGTCTAGGGGATCCAGGGCACACCCCAGTGAGCCCATTATTCTTTTAGCTGTAGAAAAGAGGGTGGAAGTTAGGAAATGGGCAAAGGATATGAACAGGTATTTCTCATAGGATGAAATACAATGGCCAAGATGCCAGATGCTCAGGACTGTGGCCTTTCTATTTTTTAATTGTTGAATATTATGGTTAGTGGTACATTAAGCCTGTGATTATAGAGTGGACTGAAATTATGGTTTTGCAAAAATTAAAGAAAAAAAAAGAAAGGCAGGAAGGAGGGATGTTGAAAGAGGGAAAGAAGGAGAGAAGTAGGGTTATCTTCTTAGAATTGTACCTATGCAATACATGAAATCTGTTATCCTTATACTAATAAAATTTTTTAAAAAGAAAAGATGTTCAGGATCACTAGCCATCAAAGAAACACAAATAAAATCTACAATGAGGTTTCATCTTATCCCAGTTAGAATGGATATCATCCAAAAATTAAAAAAAAAATCACAAACGGCTGGTAAGGATGTGGAGAAAAAGGCACCCTAATCCACTGTTGATAGGGATGTAAACAGGTACAACCATTATGGAACAGAGTATAGAGATTTCTCAGAAGTTTGAAAACAGATCTACCATGTGACCCAGCCATCCCCCTCCTGGGAATTTACCCAAAGGAAATGAAATCAGTATATGAAAGCTCTATGTTCCCCCATGTTTATAGCATCTCAATTCACAATAGCTAAATATGGAATCAACCCAGATGTCCATCAGCTGATGACCGGATAAAGAAAATATTATATATATATATATATATATATATATACACTATGGAATACCATTAAGCCATAAAAAAGAATGAAATCCTGTCTTTTACAACACAGTGGATGCCAACTGGAGACCATTATGCTTAGTGAAATAAGATAGTTCCACAGTCCCAGAAAGACAAATATCATATGCTTACTCTGATATGTGGTAGTTAATATATAATATAGGCCAGCGTGGCAGCTGACTAGGCTAATCCTCCGCCTGCGGTGCCGGCACCCCGGGTTCTATTCCCAGTCAGGGCACCAGATTCTGTCCCGGTTGTTCCTCTTCCAGTCCAGCTCTCTGCTGTGGTCCGGGAGGGCAGTGGAGGATGGCCCAAGTGCTTGGGCCCTGCACCCGCATGGGAGAACAGGAGAAACACCTGGCTCCTGGTTTCGGATTGGTGCAGCACACCGGCTGCAACACACTGGCTGTAGTGGCCACTTGGGGGGTGAACCAACGTAAAAAGGAAGACCTTTCTCTCTGTCTCTCTCTCTCTCTCACTGTCTAACTCTGCCTGTCAAAAAAAATACAAAATACAAAATATATAATATAAAAAGTATAAGAATGAAACTGACATATTATGATTTGATTATTGTTTATAGCCCTTGTCTATATTGCTGTAGAACAGTGGTCTTTCTACTTTTTACTTATTGAACATTATGGTTAGTTGTACATTTAGCCCTGTATTATACAATAAATTGAAAGTATGTTACTGCAAAAATCAAAGGCTCAAAAAAGGAAGGAAGGAAGGAAGGAAGGAAGGAAGGAAGGGAGGAAGGAAGGAAGGATTGAGGGAGAAAAGTACAGTTATATTAGAATTATATCTATGAAATAAATGAACTCTTGTCTCTTAATAGCAATTAAAAATTTATATAAGAGAGTGGATAGACATAGGGAACACTATAATTAGCAAGCCATTAGCAAAAGTGATATATAAGGCTAGCTGGACTCCTCCAAAGTTGCCCACTTTTATTTTTTAAGCTCATTTACATATTCTGCCCTTGCTCCACTGCTTTCAGCTTAGCAATGAGTACTAACCCAAATTT
Organism: Lepus europaeus; assembly: GCF_033115175.1. Classification (NCBI taxonomy): domain Eukaryota; kingdom Metazoa; phylum Chordata; class Mammalia; order Lagomorpha; family Leporidae; genus Lepus; species Lepus europaeus. The sequence goes on along the minus strand of NC_084850.1, from coordinate 69,926,681 downwards.
CCCAGGTCTCACTATGGACCATGTGGTCACAAGACAAGGTAACATTAACATCAACATCTCAAATCATTCAGCTTGTTGCCCACATTGATGTACAATAATACTGGTATCCTAAAAAGCGTCCCCTCCTCACCAAGCATTTCTGAGTGTCTCCTGAGGTTTCATGTTTGTTCACAAGCAAGTTCCCTAATATTCCCTCCAGCCTTCTCATTTACCAATGAGAACGTAAATTTACCTTTGTTAAAGATGCTTCAAAAGAATGTTAACAGTTACTTATGCTTACAATTCCTTCCAGGAGAATGCTGATATAACATTAGTGGTGTCTTCCTATGGGGCCTCCTAAAATCAAAGTCCTCAAGTTGGCAAAATAGGGTTATATTTTCTTTCTTTTTTTTTTTTGACAGGCAGAGTGGACAGTGAGAGAGAGAGAGAGAGACAGAGAGAAAGGTCTTCCTTTTCCGTTGGTTCACCCTCCAATGGCCGCTGTGGCCAGCGCGCTGCGGCTGTGCACTGTGCTGATCCAAAGCCAGGAGCCAGGTGCTTCCTCCTGGTCTCCCATGTGGGTGCAGGGCCCAAGCACTTGGGCCATCCTCCACTGCACACCTGGGCCACAGCAGAGAGCTGGGCTGGAAGAGGAGCAACCGGGACAGAATCCGGCGCCCCCACCGGGACTAGAATCTGGTGTGCCGGTGCCGCTAGGCGGAGGACCAGCCTATTGAGCCGCGGCGCCAGCCTATATTTTCTTTTTTTTAAAGATTTATTTGTTTATTTGAAAGTCAGAGTTATACAGAGAGAGGAGAGACAGAAAAAGAGAGAGGTCTTCCACCCACTAGTTCACTTCCCAGTTTGTCGCAATGGCTGGAGCTGTGGCAATTTGCAGCCAGGAGCCAGGGGCTTCTTCTGGTCCATCTTCTACTGCTTTCCCAGGCCATAGCAGAGAGCTGGATTGGAAGTGGAGCAGCTGGGTCTCGAACCAGCACCCATATGGGATGCCGGAACTGCAGGTGGTGGCTTAACCCACTATGACACAGCGCCGGCCCCGGACTATATCTTCTTCTGTCCTAAATCAACCAGAACCATTCTGTGCTCTGACCAGGACTGAGAAAATGCCTCTCTCCACAATTCGTACTGCATTTTGTTACCTATGCATTAAGATAGGCCTATTTACATGCTAATCATCATTTTTTCTATCTTACTCCTGGGTATCCACTTTCTTGAATAGTATACAAATCTAGGCTGGAGAATAAATTCTGGGCACTCCCCTACATTTGACTCTCCTTCTCCACTTGCTCATCAAGCTCTTCAAACAAATCTCCTATTCCTAGGCTTCCACTTGCAAAAAGATGACCAGCATATCAGAGAGCCCACACACTATCATTTAGACTCAGCTATAACCCACAGCTTATAGTCAATTGTAATTGGTTTTTAAAAATTGCTTATGTTAAAGACAGAGATCCTACATAATATTTTTTTAAATTAATTAATTTTCTATGTCATTTCCAATTTTTTTTTAACTTTTATTTAATGAATATAAATTTCCAGTGTACAGCTTATGGATTACAATGGCTTCCCCCCCCCCCAATAACTTCCCTCCCACCCGCAACCCTCCCCCCTCCCGCTCCCTCTCCCCTTCCATTTGCATCAAGATTCATTTTCAATTCTCTTTATATACAGAAGATCAATTTAGTATAAAGATTTCAACAGTTTGCACCCACATAGAAACACAAAGTGAAACATATTGTTTGAGTACTAGTTATAGCATTAAATCACAATGTACAGCACATTAAGGACAGAGATCCCACATGAGGAGCAAGTGCACAGTGGCTCCTGTTGTTGACCCAACAAATTGACACTCTAGTTTATGGCGCCAGTAACCATCCTAGGCTGTCGTCATGAGTTGCCAAGGCTATGGAAGCCTTCCAAGTTCACCGACTCTGATCATATTTAGACAAGGTCATAAAAGACAGAGTGAGGATAGTAACCAATGATCCTAAGAGTGGCATTTACCAGGTTTGAACAATTATACAGCATTAAGTGGGGAAGAGGACCATCAGTACACACATGTTGGGAGTAGAGCCATTGGTGGTAGAGTAGAGGTTATGATTACAAAGGAATGAGGCCCAAGTGCACTAGACAGGGCCTAGAACAAAGGACAGAGTCATTATTAGAGGAGCTAAGAAAGGTGCTGTCTAAGCTACAATTAAGTTTTCTGATTGAGAGGCAAATAGAACCTGATAGAAGGGGCTTGATAATAATCTGGTGGGCTTTAGGCCTTGTAAATTCAGAGGCCCAGACCTATCTATCTCTTCACATGGGGTATATCCTAAGGGAGGTGTGAACCTCCTAGGGGAAGGCACTCTGTTGACTTTCATTACTTGGCTGGCCTGGGAGGAGAGCTGGCCAGGTAAAGGCAGGGGGCATCTCTAACAAGAAATTTACAGTTCTGCCTGCAATGTTGCTGACCCTACTTGACCATCCCCTCAGCTGCAGTGGTCACTTTGGAAGTTGGGCTGAGTGAAGGGCTTTTCAGCTTAGAGCCAATAAGATCTGTGGCTCTGACCTGGGCATCCTTCGACTCCAGGGCAGGTCCATTTCCAGTGATCCAACTCTTGGCAGAGCTGCCAGGGCTCTTCACAAGCTGACTTCTGCTGAAGCCCAGGCTTACCACATTGAAAGCCACTGCAGTGGACTGGCCTGTTGGGTCTCCTTGAGGGCAGATCACTGTACAGATCAGCCATTAATAGGCCTGCCACCCATTGCTTCTGATGCCGAGCTTTCTTTTCCTCCTGGTTTGTGTTAAAGCAGACCAGAGGATGCAAGTCAAGGGAGTGCCCGTTTCCCATCTCTAATCTTCGGTGGCCTGAACTACAAGTCTATAGTCACAGGCATGTTCTGTAGTAGTTTTTCTTAAGGTAGACAATGCCCATGAGGAAAATTCTATTCTCACTTTAAAACTTTCTTTCCCTTTGGTCTGAAAGGGAGGTTTTTTCTACTTACTGTATACTTCGCTGATGGTGAAGTGAATCAAGCTATGAGATTATTATTTGAGTTCTTATTTTGGCTATGCTTTTGCAGAAAAATGTTAGCCATCTCTTTTATAAGGTCTAAAGATTAAATTGTGCATCCTACAGATTCCTTCATAATAGAATTAGTTTCCTACCTTGAAGAGAATAGAGAAATGAAAGAACAAGTTGGGCTTAGAATAGAGAAATGAGGGAGCAAGTCCTAGATCGCTTGCTGACAATAGCAATATTACATGAATACTTAGCAAACCGTTTCAACCATTAGATAACAACTTAAGAAAACATTTACCAGAAGGTCCAATGCCTTCTATAAATTTTAAGAATCATGTATTTGAAAACACCTCTTAAATATCTAACATGGTGTAGTTTGTTTAGCCAGTAAACTTAAGCACAACCATCTAAAATGTTTTTAGTTTCTTTCTACCAACAAGTCTAAAACATATGATACACAGATTCAGGTCCCACAAATTAAAATGTATCTTTGATTGATTTTAGCAGCTTAAATTTATGGACAATCTTATCTATAAGCCATTTAAAATAAAACTCTTAATAAAATTTCCTATGTGGACATACAATATGTACACACATATAATATAGCATAATAGACCAATATAGCAATTTTAATAATAGCTTTTAAAATCTTTAACTCTTTTTGTAGATTGCCAATTGATTTGAATTGCTTTTTGTTTTTAGTAACCTCAGTTAACCATACTTTCTCTCAGTTGGTACTGTTAATACATTATTGGCTTCATCTGTTTACAGAGCCATCCCAAAGTACTGAATACAATAAAAGTGGCTGGAAAAAGTCCATAGGAACCTATAGGAGGACAGCTAAACACAGAACCAACAAGGCTTTAGTTTTATGAGCAGCAGATATTCAAATTTTTGAAAAAAGCACATATTTAAATAACCCATAGCTCTTAATAAAAATTCAGCTGTTTTTGAACAATTAGAATTTAACAGACATCAAGAGAACATAATAGATTACTTTAACACATTGCTTTAACAGAGCATCAGAGTTTAATTCTATGTCAAAGAGAAATTGAGCTTCCTGTGATCTTTTGCTGTGAGGTTTCCTTCCTTTACCTTCTTTCATATTGGTGACCATGTTTCTGTGTTTCTGTGTGTAACACATCTTTAAGCATCTTTTGCAGGGCAGGATGAGTGGCAACAAATTCTTTCAGTTTCTGTTTGCTGTGAAAAGTCTTAATTTCACCTTCATTCACAAATGAGAGCTTTGCAGGATATAGTATTCTGGGCTGGCAGTTTTTCTCTCTTAGTACCTGGGCTATGTCTCGCCATTCCCTTCTAGCTTGTAGGGTTTCTGATGAGAAGTCTGCTGTGAGTCTAATTGGAGATCCTCTAAGAGTGATCTGACGTTTCTCTCTTGCACCTTTTAGGATCTTTTCTTTATGTTTCACTGTGGTGAGTTTGATTACAACATGTCGTGGTGAGGATCTCTTTTGGTCATGTTTATTAGGGGTTCTATAAGCTTCCTGTACTAAGATGCCTCTGTCCTTCTCCAAACCTGGGAAATTTTCTGCTAGTATCTCACTGAAAATGCCTTCTAATCCTTTCTCCCTCTCCATGCCTTCAGGAACTCCTAGAACCCGAATGTTGGGTTTTTTAATAGTATCCTGTAAATTCCTGACAATATTTTTTAGATTTCTAATTTCTTCTTCTTTTCTTTGGTTTGCCTGTTTCCTTTCCTGTTCTCTGTCTTCTAAGTCTGATATTCTCTCTTCTGCTTCGCCCATTCTGTTTTTAAGGCTCTCTAATGTGTTTGTCATTTGATCTATTGAACTCTTCATTTCATTATGATTTCTAGTCACTATCAGAGTTTCTTGTTCCACTAGTTGTTTCATTTCATTTTGATTCCTCCTTAATATTTCACTTTCACGAGAGAGATTTTCTATCTTGTCCATGAAGGATTTCTGTAGTTCAAGAATTTGTTTTTGAGAACTTCTTAATGTTCTTATCAATTTTTTGAGATCCGCTTCTTGCATTTCTTTGATCTCATCATCTTCATAATCTTGAATTGGGGTGTCTTTTTCATTTGGGGGCGTCATAGTTTCTTCCTTGTTCTTGTTAGCTTGGTTTTTGCGTTTGTTGTTTGGCATGTTGGAGATATTTGGTTTCTTCACTGTGGTGTTTTTTCTTGTTACACTATGGCTCTATATTAAGTGGACTGTCTGCTTTCAGTGGAGCCTTAGAGGCTTGAGATGAGTGTGGCCTGAGAGCTGTGTTTGGTTCCTCAGGGTTGAGGGTGTGTCAAGGATGACACTCCCAGGTTAGGTGTGGTAAATCTCTCTTTCTTTTTTTGATTTAAAAGGGAAGTAATTCCGCACAGCTGAACGTAATTGGAGGTAGTTAGCAGGCAAATGATATACCCACAGGAGCCAGAGATCAGAAGCTCTTTCCCAAGGACCACACAGGGAATCTCTGCTGCCCTAGGTGTGGGCTCCAATTCTCCTGCAGTCTCCCACTGGGTTGCCAAGTTAGATGCTAATCTCCTGTTATTTCACCCCTCCCCACAGAGTCAGGTTTTTCTGCTAGGCTCAGGGCTGGTGCAGACCTGAGATTGCCCTGCTTATGACGTATGTCCAAAATGGCGCCTGCTCTGTCTTGCTCGCCTGTGAGAGGTGAGCGGAGAGAGAGAAACTTGTGTCCGTATCAGTCACTTTTTTTATTTTTTTTTTCTCTCTCTTCTAGTTAGCCTGGTGAACTTTTCCCCACGGAGTTTCAAGCCTCGTTCCCTCTAGCCTCCTCTTTCCGCTTGCCTGCTGGTATCTCGGGCTATGGAGGTTCGGCTCACCTCGCGTTCCAGCGCTGGTGCGTTGAGTCTGCCGCTGGTGTCCCGAACTTGGGCTCCCACGCTCTCCACGCAGGTCCACTGTGAATCACTAGTTCCGGAAGAGTTTCCTCTGCTGTTTCATCCCCTACTCTTCCTTGACACTGCAGTATCTCCACTTATATTAAACTTTCTCTCCCCCCGGACTAAGTGTGCTTCCTGCCTATTCCGCCATCTTGCCGCCTCTCCCGTCATTTCCAATTTAACACCAGGTTTTTTTTTTTCATTTACAATTATCTTTATTTACAGAAGATCGATTCTGTATATAATTAGTAAAGATTTCATCAGTTTGCACCCACACAGAAACACAAAGTGTAAAAATACTGTTTCAGTACTAGTTATAGCATCTCTGCACATTAGACAACACATTAAGGACAGATCCCACATGGGATGTAAGTACACAGTGACTCCTGTTGCTGACTTAACAATTTGACACTCCTGTTCATGGCGTCAGTAATCTCCCTAGGCTCTAGTCATGAGTTGCCAAGGCTATGGAAGCCTTTAGGGTTCGCTGACTTTGATCTTATTCTGATAGGGTCATAGTCAAAGTGGAAGTTCTCTCCTCCCTTCAGAGAAAGGTACCTCATTCTTTGATGGCCCTGTTCTTTCCACTGGGATCTCACTCGCAGAGATCTTTCATTTAGGTCTTCTTCCTCCAACAGTATTTTTTTCACTTTGTGTTGCTATATGGGGGCAAACTGGTGAAATCTTTACTTAATATATACTAAACAGATCTTCTGTATATAAAGAGAATTGAAAATGAATCTTGATGTGAATGTAAGGGGAGAGGGAGCGGGAAAGGGAGGGTTGCGGGTGGGGGGGAAGTTATGGGAGGGGGGAAGCCATTGTAACCCATAAGCTGTACTTTGGAAATTTATATTCATTAAATAAAAGTTTAATAAATGAAAAAAAAAGAATGTAAAAAAAAAGAATTTTGACCAAAAAAAATTGCTTATGTTGCTTATGAAATGGTGTATTAGTAATAATAAAGATAATTACTGCTGCTACTGCTGCAACAGTTATCTAATTTTGATAGCTAGCAATCAACAAAATCAAACAAAATTTTCTATAAATGTATGATAAACACAACAATTGGGATTAGTTAGCATTTGTGAATTTTTCTTGATATAATTAATTATAAAATCTTTTAGCAATACATATGTATTTACCCAGTTTAAGGTTGTATTCCCACAGTCAAAGAAAATGTGGGTATTATCCAAGCCTGAAACTGGTATAAGCCTGCCTTTATGGCCTGTTCAATAGCAGATCATGAATAGACTTGGAGACTAGAAAAAAGCAACGAAATATTTTCTGTTTTCTTTCTTTTTTAAAAAGATTTATTTTATTTATTTGAAAGACAGAGTTACAGAGAGAGTAGAGACAGAGAGAGAGGTCTTCCGTCTGCTAGTTCACTCCCCAGATGGCCGCAACGGCCGGAGCTGCGCTGAACCAAAGCCAGGAGCCAGGAGCTTCCTCCAGGTCTCCCACACAGGTATAGGGGCCCAAGGACTTAGGCCATCTTCCACTGCTTTCCCAGGCCATCAGCAGAGAGCTGGATCAGAAGAGGAGCAGCTGGGACTAGAACCAGTGCCCATGTGGGATGCTGGTGCTTCAGGCCAGGGCTTTAACCCACTGTGCCACTGTGCCGGCCCCCTCTGTTATTTCAATTCATGAAAAGTTGTCTCATAGGAGCATCTACGTATTCCTTTGGCCATTTGGTCTCTCTCCCTATTCATCTTTAAACCTCCCGTCCCTCTCCCAATCTCAACTCTAATTCCATTGTCATGGACTCCTCCCCATCTGGTGAGGTTTCTGGTAGATGTTCATAGTTCTATGTATTAAGAAGTTTAGCTCTGTGGCTGATGATGTCGAGTAGCAGGCTATGCCTCTGCCTGCGGTGCTTGCATCCCAAATGGGCACTGGTTTGTATCCCAGATGTTCCTCTTCCAATCCCGCTCTCTGCTGTGGCCTGGGAAAGCAAAAGAAGATGGCCCAAGTGCTTGGGCCCTTGCACCCACATGGGAGACTTGGAAGAAGTTCCTGGCTCCTGGCTTTGGATGGGTCCAACTCTGGCCCATTGTGGCCATTTGGGGAGTGAACCAGTGGATGGAAGATCTCTCTTTCTCTCCTGCACTCTGTCTGTAACTCTGCCTCTCAAATAAATAAATAAATAGGCCGGCGCTGCGGCTCACTAAGCTAATCCTCCGCCTGCGGCGCTGGCACCCTGGGTTCCACTTCCAGTTGGGGTGCCGAATTCTGTCCCGGTTACTCCTCTTCCAGTCCAGCTCTCTGCTGTGGCCGGGAGGGTGGTGGAGGATGGCCCATATCCTTGGGCCCTGCACCCGCATGGGAGGCCAGGAGGAAGCACCTGGTTCCTGGTTTCGGATAGGCGCAGTGCGCTGGCCATAGCGGCCATTTGGGGGGTGAACTAACAGAAGGAAGAGCTTTCTCTCTGTCTCTCTCTCTCTCTTACTGTCTAATTCTGCCTGTCAAAAAATAAAATAAATAAAATAAAATAAATAAAAAACAAATAAATAAAATAAATCTTAAAAAAAGTTTAACTCATTCAACTTATTATAGATAAGGGCTACATTTGAAGCAATTAAGTTAAAGAAGTTTCTCTCAGAGTATTTTTAGTTTTTATTTAACTTGACTATTTATTACTATGGGATAGTTACTTGTATTACCCAAAATGGCCACTGCTAACACTGTTCATGTGTATATGTGTATGTATATGTATATATGTCTTTCAGCTTTTAATCTTAATTTATTTTTAATTGGCATAATTGTACATATTTATGGGTTACAATGTGGTAATTCAATACATATATTCAATGTGTAATGACCAAATCAGTACAATTAGCTTTCCATCTCTTTATCATTTATTTGAATTTGGAACCTTCAAACATCTTTCTTCAAGATTCTTCATAAAATACATAACAGGTTGCTGTGAGCTATAATCACCCTACTGGGCTGTTGTTTCCTAGAACTCCCCCCCCCATAACTTTGATTTGATATCCATTATTCACATTTTCACTCTCTCCCTCATCTTTCCCTGCCTCTGGTAGTCACTATTCTCTCTCCTAATTTGAGATCCACTTATTTAGTTTATACATATGACTCATATTTGTATTTACTTCTGCATTATTTAACACAATGTCCTCCAATCCCATCTATTTTGCCACTAATTTTAGATTTGCATTCTTTATATGTTTGAACAATGTCCCATTGTGTATGTATGCTGCATTTGCTTTCTCCATTCATCCACTGATAGCTATCTAGTTTAATCCCACATTTTAGCTACTGAGAATAATGCGACAATAAACATAGGAGAGTAGATGTCTATTTGATATGCTGATTTCATTAACTTTGGATATATATACCTAGAAGTAGGATAGCCGGTTTCCATGGTAGAGTTATTTTTAGTTTTTTAAAGAACCTCCATATTGTTCTAATAATGATATTAATTTACATCCTCATCACAGTGTATGAGGTCTCTTTTCCCCATATTCTTGCCAGCACTTATTATTTCTTGCTCTTTTGATAATAGCCATTGGGATTCAGGTGAGCTGATATATCATTGTGGTTTGATTGGCATTTTCCTGAAGAAAAAGTGATGTGGGTCATATTTCATATACTTGTTAGCCATTTGTATACTTTCTTTTGAGAAATGTCTATTTGTGTCATCTGTACATTTTAAAATCAGATTACTTGTTTTTTTTCTTGTTTGTAGTTTCTTTTTTTAAGTCTTTTTATTTATTTATTTATTTTTAAAGTACTCCACTTAAATGTTTATAACATTTTTTTATTTAGTAAATATAAATTTCCAAAGCACAATTTATGGACTACAATGGCTTCCCCCCCCCATAATTTCCCTCCCACTCGCACCCCCCCATCTACCACTCCCTCTCCCATTCCATTCACATCAAGATTCATTTTCAATTATCTTCATGTATTTTCTTATATATTCTTTATATTAGTACCTAGTCAGATAAGTTGCTTACAAGTATTTTCTCCCATTCTGTAGGTTGTCTTATCACTCTGTTGTTTCCTTTGCTGTGCAGAATCTTCGTGGTTGGATATAATTCCGTTTGTCTTTTTTTGCTTTTGTTGTCTGTGCTTTGAGGTCTTATCTAAAAACTAATTGTTTTTAACAATATCTTGAATTGTTCCCCCTGTTTTCTTCTAGTAGTAAAACATACATATTAAGATATAATTTAAAAATATTTTATTCTTTTTTAAGAGTTATTTATTTATTTGAAAAGCAGAGTTATAGAGATCTTCAATTCACTAGTTCACTCCCCAATTGGATGCAAAGGTCGGAGCTAGGCTGATCTGAATCCAGGAACTTCTTCCAGGTCTCTCACGTGGGTGTGAGGACCCAAGGACTTGAGCCATCTCCCGCTGCTTTCCCAGGCACATTAGCAAGGAGCTGGATGGGAAGAGGAGCAGCTGGGACTCAAACTAGTGCCCATATAGGATGCTGGCACTTTAGGAAGTAGATTTACTTGCTACACCACAGCACCAGCCCTCATACTTTATTTTTCAAGTATGAATAGTTTCCAGTAACTGAGCCTGTTATTTTTTTAATCTCACCGAGATTTGATGCTCATTTATATTGTTTCTTACTTCTTATCTAGAAGTAAACTTTGTAGCCAGTTTCTATTTTTAAAAAAGCACTGTTCTCCAAACACATTATCATTAGCTAGAGCATGGCATTAAGGGGCTCAAGGGATTGCTAATAGTATATAATGCTTTTGCTTCTACAATTACTGTTTAAATCTCACTCAGCTGAACATCCTCACCATTTGATTGTGCGCATGCAAAGCCCTGAAGGTAATTGCAAACATTACTACCTAACCAGTGCTAGAGTGTCATTTTATTGGAGATTCCAAAGACCACTATCAATATCAGGAAACTGAGACCACTTCATTAACTGATCCAATTCCCTTGACACAGATGTCCCTTTTTTAATTAACTACTCAGCAACACCTCAATTCAGAAGTGCTAAATAAATAGCCCATTATTTGCTGGCTTTTGCCAATTGTTAGACAGTGTGCTTAATACTTTCTCAAATGATATCTTGATACAGATATAAAATTCCCAGAAATACTGAGAAAAATAAGCATATTTCTTGAGACTGGGAGAATCATAAATGAGGGAACACATGCTCAAATTTGTATGTTATAGCATTCTTTCAATATGAAGTAATTCTGTTAGTATCAAAACCTAGTAATGCTAATTACATAATTTTCTTTCCCCTTAAAATTATCATGGTTGATTCGTTTAAAGATATGAAAACCCAGCGAAATACATAGGGATATTTCCTGCACTTTGTTAAAATTAAAATTGCAATATACTTGGTTTTCCAGAGGAGGAAAGGGGATAATCCTTTTGACCACAAATATTTTTAGTTACTGTGACTCCTTCACAACATTTATTGATTCTGAGTTGGGGTGATTGGCTTTAGGAAGATATTTTCAATTTAATAATTCCTATATGCATACCTGATTTAATTCTTTCCTAAACCTTGCTAGAAAGATGGCATTTCTAATTTTTAAGGAAGTAAATAGTCTCAAAGTGAGTGAGAGAGATATCCGAGCTGCACATATATATAGTAGATAGGGAAATTTTCCCCTAAGCTGATGTTTTCTAACATGTTAATGTGCATGAACATCACCTAGGAAGCTTGTTAAATACAGATTTCTATGACAACATTGAGATTTTCTGAATAAATATATTTGGGACAAGGCTCAGGATTATTAATTTTTACAAACACATCTTATAACTCTGATGTAAGTGAAAGCTGGACCACTGTTTGAGAAATATTGAACCAACCATATTTCCATAGCAGAAGAGTTTTCTGCTAGAAATATATGTTTTACCTATTGATATAGTACTACTGGACTTTAGTAGCCAAGGTGTGTATTTCTCACCTTACTCTACTTTTATAATTTTTAAAGATTTTTTCTATATTTAAAAGTATTAAAATCTGTTTTAACAATAATTGTACATATTATAGGATAAAAATGTTACATTTATTTTTATTTATTTTTAAGTATATTTCAGCTCACAGTTCTAGAGGCTATGTAATGGCAGCTTCTGGTGAGGGTACTAGCTTTGCCTCAGACAAGGTAGAAAAGTGGAAAGGGAAGTTAGCACTTATGCAAGAGATAAGGCAGGTAGAACAAACTTGCTTCACAACATTCCACTGCCTCAAAAAATTGATCAATCCATTTCAACCATAAGATAACTTTAACTTTTTTATTAATACAAAGAGAATAGATTTCATGTATTTCATAGGTATAGTTCTAAGAATATAATCCTACTCCCCTCCCTCCCCCTAGCCCTCCCTCAATCCCCCTCATTCATTCCTTCTTTTTTCTTTAATTTTTACAAAGGCATAATTTCCATCCACTATAATCACAAGCTTAATGTACCACTAACCATAATATTCAACAAGTGACAAACAGTAAGACTACAGTTTTAAAGAAATATAAACAAGGGCTAAAAACAATAACTATATCACAAGATGTCCATTTCATTCATATAAATTATTATATTAATTATTATATTAACTGCCACATATCAGAGAAAACATATTTGTCTTTTTGAGATAGGCTATTTCACTTAGCATAACAGTTTCCAGTTGCATTCATTTTGTTGCAAAGACAAGATTTCATTATTTTTTAAGGCTGAGTAGCATTCCATAGTGTATATATACCAGATTTTCTTTATCAGCTGATGGACATCAGGGTTGATTCCATATCTTAACTACTGTGAATTGAGCTGTTATAACCATGGAGGTACAGATCACTCTTTCATATTTTGATTTCATTTCCTTTGGTTAAATACCCAGGAATGGGATGGCTGGGTCATATGATAGATCTATTTTTAGATTTTAGCAGAATCTCCATACTGTCTTCTATAATGGCTGTACTAATTTACATTCCCACCAACAGTGGATTAGGGTACCTTTTTACCCAAATCTTGCCAGCATTTACTGTTTTTTGATTTTTGAATGATAACAATTCTAACTGAGGTGATGCGAAGCCTCTTAGTGATTTTGATTTCAATTTCCCAATGGCTAGTGATCTTGAGCATTTTTTTTTATTTGTCTGTTGGTCATTTGATTTTCATCCTTTGAAAAATGCCTGTTCAAGTCCTTTGCCCACTTCTTAACTGGATTACTTGTTTTGTTGTTGTTGAGTTTCTTGAGCTCTTTATAGGTCCTGGATATTCATCCTTTAGCAGTTGCACACTTTGGAAATATTTTCTCCCATTCTATTGATTGCAATTTGTTGAGTGTTTCTTTTGCTATGCAGAAACTTATCTTATTGTCATTTTTCTCATTTTTTGTTTTTATTGCCTGTGCTTCTGGGTTTTCTTCCAAGTCTGCCTATGCCAATGTATTGCAGAGTTTCCCTGATGTTTTCTTCTAGTAATTTGATGGTAACAGGTTGTAGATTTAGATTTTTATCCCTGTCGAGTTGATTTTTGTATAAGGTATAAGGCAGAGATATTGTTTTATACTTCTGCGCACAGACACCCAATTTTTGCAACACCATTTGTGAGAGATCTGTCCTTTCTCCAGGTATTGATTTTAGCTCTTTTGTCAAAGATTAATTGGTTGTAGATATGTGGATTAATTTCTGGGGTTTCTATTTTGCTCCATTGGTCTACATGTCTATTTTGTGCCAGTATCAATTTGTTTTGATTAAAATTTCCTTGTAGTTTGTCTTGAAATCTGGTATTGTGATGTCTCTAGCTTTGTTTTTGTTGTTTAGATTGCTTTAGCTATTTAGAGTCTCTTGTGTTTCCATATGAATTTCAGCATCGTTTTTCTATAGCTGAGAAGAATGTCCTTGCTGTTTTGATTTGGATCACATTGAATTTTTAGATTGCCTTGGGTAGTGTGGACATTTTGATTTTATTAATTCTTGTAATCCATGAACATGGAAGTTTTGCTTGTTTTTTGTGTCTTCTATTTCTTTAATGTTTGGTAATTTTCATTGTAGAGATCTTTCACATTCTTGGTTAAATTTATTACAGGGTATTTAAATTTTATTAGCTATTGTGAATGGTGCTAATCTTACAAGTTCTTTCTCCACAATTCTATTGTTTGTGTATATAAACGCTATTGATTTTATGTGCTGATTTTATATCCTGTAACTTTAAAGAGTTACACTTGAACGTACACACACACACACACACAATGTATACTGATGAAATCAATTCAATTCATGTTTCCCTCTCTTTGCGATTACTTTTCAAGGGAGGTATCTTTTAGCTCCTCCCTTCTATTTGCTCAGGAAATATCTCATTAATTATTGTGAACTGTTGTCACCCAATGTGCCGTGTAACACTAGCAACTTATTCCTTCTACTCTGATTTTGTACCTGTTATCCAAACTTCCTCTACCCTCAACCCTCCCAACCTCTAGAAATTGCTATTGTATGCTCATATTGAGTTTTCTTTTAGCTTCCACATACAAGGAAGAACATGCAATATTTGTCCTTCTGTGTCTGGCTTATTTCACTCAAAATGATGCCCTCCATTTCATCCATTTTGCTAGAAATGATGGAACTTTTTTCTTTTTATGACTGAATGATATTCCTTTGTGTACACCTATCACATTCTCTTTATCCTTTATCTGATGATGGACACCTTGGTTTATTCCATATCTTGGCTATTGTGAACAGTACTGCAATAAACATGGTGAGGTGGGTATCTCTTTGATATAATGATTTAATTTCTTTTGGATATAGATCTATTTGTGGGAATTCTGGATCACATGGCAGTTCCATTTCTAGTTTGTTAGGAAATCTCCATACAGTTTTCCATTGTAAGCACACTAAGTTACATTCCCACCAACAGTATATAAGCATTCATCTTTCTCTACATCCTGGCTAGTATTTTTACTTTTTCTTTTTGATTATAGACATTCTAACAGTGTTGAGGAGATATCTCATTGTGGTTTCGATTTGCATTTCCATGACGACTAGTGATATTGAGCATTTTTACATACATTTGTTGGTCATTTGAATTCTTTAACATTTTATTCATTAATATATAGAGAACAGAACTCATGAATTTAATAGATACAATTCCAAGAATACAATGATCCTTTCCTTCTGCTCTCCTTTCCTCCCTTTTCCTTCCCTGTTTTCCTTTTGATTTTTTTTCACATTAATACACTTTCAATTTACTGTATAATCAAAGGCTCAATGCTCCTCTAAACAAGTAGAAAGTAGAAAGACCATTGTTCCACAGAAATATAGACAAGGGTTATAAACAGGAATCAAATCACAAGATGTCAATTTTGTTCATATACATAAAGGTTTTTTTTTTGATACTCTCTATATTGGCTACTGTTGCATCCACTCGTCAGCTAAAACAAAATATTACAAAAACCAGTGACAGTCACGCATGAATTTTATCGCAAATGAGAGACAAATGAGAGGCAAGGTAACCGATCGGGACTGGCCACCTATTGGAACCAACACTCCTTACCAGAGTGCGTCCCCCAACAGCGGGTTACACAGTTTTTTGTAGTATTCTGTCCACTAGGGCTCACAATTTCGAACCGGACCCCTGGTATGCAGTGAACAATAAAGAGGAAAACCAGAATATGGTTATAACAGTTAACAACAACAAACCAAATAACAGATCCAAGATATGGTGATAAGATAACTGTGAAGGACACATTTCTGTCAACCTAGCTCCTGGGAATTTGAGCCCACATAGCTTCACAAGATACACCCTTAGTCTTTAGCAAGCAAAGCTGATATGTACAGAAGCAAAAGATCTGCAATTAGCTTTTAGCTACACTCACTCCATTTTGATTCTGATTTTACACTACCACAAATCAGAGGAAATCTTTTGGTCTTGTTTATTTCAAGCATGAGAGTTGAACTCATTTTGCTGCAAAAGATAGGCTTCCATTCTTTTTTTAATGGTTGAGTAGTATTCTATAATGTATATATGCCACATTTTCTATATCCAGCATCCGTTGATGGACATCTGGGAAAAGAAATATCTAATCAGATACTGTTTTTTGTTGTTGAAGTTTTCTGAGTTCCTTATATATTCTAGATATTAATCCTTTGATGGACAAATAGCTTGCAAATATGTTCTCTGATTCTGCCAATTGTCTCTGTTGTTTGCTTTGCTGTATAGAAGCTTCTGAGTTTGATACAGTTTCATTTGTCTAGTTTTGCTTTTGTTGTCTATGCTTTCATGGTCTTATTAAAAGCAGGTCCTTGGGCAAGATGGCGGAATAGGAAGGGAGCACACGATTAGTCCGGGGGACAGACAGGTTAATAAAAGTGGAGATACTGCAGGGTCAAGGAAGAGTAGGGGAAGAAACAGCAGAGGAAACTCTTCCGGAACTAGTGACTCACAGTGGACCTGCGTGGAGAGCGTGGGAGCCCAAGTTCGGGACAGCAGCGGCAGACTCAACACACCAGCGCTGGAACGCGAGGTGAGCCGAACCTCAATAGCCCGAGACACCAGCGGGCAAGTGGAAAGAGGAGACTAGAGGGAACGAGGCTTGAAACTCCATAGGGAAAAATTCACCAGGCTAACTAGAAGAGAGAGGAAAAAAAAAAGTGACCGATACGGACACGAGTTTCTCTCTCTCCGCTCACCCCTCAAAGGCGAGCAAGACAAAGAGCAGGTGCCATTTTGGACATACGTCATAAGCAGGGTGACCTCAGGTCTGCACCGGCCCTGAGCCTAGCAGAAACACCTGACTCTGGGGGGAGGGGTGAAATAACAGGAGATTAGCATCTAACTTGGCAACCCAGTAGGAGACTGCAGGAGAATTGGAGCCCACACTGAGGGCAGCACAGATTCCCTGTGTGGTCCTTGGGAAAGAGCTTCCAATCTCTGGCTCCTGTGCGTATATCATTTGCCTAACTACCTCCAATTACATTCAGCTGTGTGGAATTACTTCCCTTTTGAATCAAAAAAAGAAAGAAAGAAAGAAAGAAAGAGAGATTTACCACACCTAACCTGGGAGTGTCATCTTTGACACACCCTCAACCCTGAGGAACCAAACACAGCTCTCAGTCCACACTCATCTCAAGCCTCTAAGGCTCCACCGAAAGCAGACAGTCCACTTAATATAGAGCCATAGTGTAACAAGAAAAAACACCACAGTGAAGAAACCAAATATCTCCAACATGCCAAACAACAAACGCAAAAACCAAGCTAACAAGAACAAGGAAGACACTATGACGCCCCCAAATGAAAAAGACACCCCAATTCAAGATTATGAAGATGATGAGATAGAAGAAATGCAAGAAGCGGATCTCAAAAAATTGATAAGAACACTAAGAAGTTCTTAAAAACAAATTCTTGAACTACAGAAATCCTTCATGGACAAGATAGAAAATCTCTCTCGTGAAAATGAAATATTAAGGAGGAATCAAAATGAAATGAAACAACTAGTAGAACAAGAAACGGTGATAGTGATGAGAAATCATAATGAAATGAAGAATTCAATAGATCAAATGACAAACACATTAGAGAGCCTTAAAAACAGAATGGGCGAAGCAGAAGAGAGAATATCAGACTTAGAAGACAGAGAACAGGAAAGGAAACAGGCAAACCAAAGAAAAGAAGAAGAAATTAGAAATCTAAAAAATATTGTCGGGAATCTACAGGATACTATTAAAAAACCCAACATTCGGGTTCTAGGAGTTCCTGAAGGCATGGAGAGGGAGAAAGGATTAGAAGGCATTTTCAGTGAGATACTAGCAGAAAATTTCCCAGGTTTGGAGAAGGACAGAGGCATCTTAGTACAGGAAGCTTATAGAACCCCTAATAAACATGACCAAAAGAGATCCTCACCACGACATGTTATAATCAAACTCACCACAGTGAAACATAAAGAAAAGATCCTAAAATGTGCAAGAGAGAAACGTCAGATTACTCTCAGAGGATCTCCAATTAGACTCACAGCAGACTTCTCATCAGAAACCCTACAAGCTAGAAAGGAATGGTGAGACATAGCCCAGGTACTAATAGAGAAAAACTGCCAGCCCAGAATACTATATCCTGCAAAGCTCTCATTTGTGAATGAAGGTGAAATTAAGACTTTTCATAGCAAACAGAAACTGAAAGAATTTGTTGCCACTCATCCTGCCCTGCAAAAGATGCTTAAAGATGTGTTACACACAGAAACACAGAAACATGGTCACCAATATGAAAGAAGGTAAAGGAAGGAAACCTCACAGCAAAAGATCACAGGAAGCTCAATTTCTCTTTGACATAGAATTAAACTCTGATGCTCTGTTAAAGCAATGTGTTAAAGTAATCTACTATGTTCTCTTGATGTCTGTTAAATTCTAATTGTTCAAAAACAGCTGAATTTTTATTAAGAGCTATGGGTTATTTAAATATGTGCTTATTTTCAAAGATTTGAATAATCACATGTAACAATGATCAAATTTGGTCTATATTATGTCATGATTTTAAGGAATCTTATTTCAACCCGATATTTTGGATTTTGAGCCTTCTTGGCATTCTTGACAGGCATTCAAAAAAATCAAAGTTTCAAACAATCTGGTCTCTAAAATTTCCAGTAAATCCTGGACTTTGGTTTTTCCAGTTTGGGCCCAGCTGAAAAAAATCGAAGGACCTATGTCTCTCATCTTATAGAGACACCGACTAATCAGGCTATTTGGATTATATTAGAAGGACTGTCAAGATGTGATGTGCTACCAAACTTTAAGTTTCTATAATTGAAAATGCTATTAATATAAATGTTTGAGAATTAAAAAGTCTAATGATCTTGTGTTACTAGACATGATAGTTTTCTTAATGAGAAAGCCCCAGAGGCCTAAAGTGTTAAATACTTGTAAAATCCTACAGGTGCTTTCAAAAATACTGTGAAGTAAGCAAGTGCCTCTTGTTGGTTGATGAGTTTATAATTTTAAACATGGCAACTTAAAGTCTTTTGTCATCTATAGTTAAATATGATTTGCTGCTCATAAAACTAAAGCGTTGTTGGTTCTGTGTTTAGCTGTCCTCCTATAGGTTCCTATGGACTTTTTCCAGCCACTTGTATTGTATTCAGTACTTTGGATGGCTCTGTAAATAGATGAAGCCAATAATGTATTACCAGTACCAACTGAGAGAAAGTATGGTTAACTGAGGTTACTAAAATCAAAAAGCAATTCAAATCAATTGGCAATCTACAAAAAGACTTAAAGATTTTAAAAGCTATTATTAAAATTGCTATATTGGCCTACTATGCTATGTTATATCTGTGTTCATATTGTATGTCCACATGGGGAAATTTTATTAAGAGTTTTATTTTAATTGGCTTATAGATAAGATTGTCCATAAATTTAAGCTGCTAAAATCAATCAAAGATACATTTTAATTTGTGTGACCTGAATCTGTGTATCATATGTTTTAAACGTGTTGGTAGAAAGAAACTAAAAACATTTTAGATGGTTGTGCTTAAGTTTACTGGCTAAACAAACTACACCATGTTAGATATTTAAGACGTGTTTTCAAATACATGATTCTTAAAATTTATAGAAGGCATTGGACCTTCTGGTAAATGTTTTCTTAAGTTGTTATCTAATGGTTGAAACGGTGTGCTAAGTATTCATGTGATATTGCTATTGTCAGCAAGTGATCTAGGACTTGCTCCCTCATTTCTCTATTCTAAGCCCAACTTGTTCTTTCATTTCTCTATTCTCTTCAAGGTAGGAACTAATTCTATTATAAAGGATTCTGTAGGACGCACAATTTAATCTTTAGACCTTATAAAAGAGATGGCTAACATTTTTCTGTAATAGCATAGCCAAAATAATAATAATAATAATAATAATAAATAATAATAATCTGATAGCTAGATTCACTTTGCCATCAGCAAAGTATACAGTAAGTAGAAAAAACCTCCCTTTCAGACCAAAGGGAAAGAAAGTTTTAAAGTGAGAATATAATTTTCCTCATGGGCATTGTCTACCTTAGAAAAACTACTGCAGAACATGCCTGTGACTATAGACTTGTAGTTTAGGCCACCGAAGATTAGAGATGGGACTTGGGCACTCCCTTGACTTGCATCCTCTGGTCTGCTTTAACACAAACCAGGAGGAAAAGAAAGCTAGGCATCAGAAGCAATGGGTGGCAGGCCTATTAATGGCTGATCTGTACAGTGATCTGCCCTCAAGGAGACCCAACAGGCCAGTCCACTGCAGTGGCTTTCAAAGTGGTAAGCCTGGGCTTCAGCAGAAGTCAGCTTGTGAAGAGCCCTGGCAGCTCTGCCAAGAGTTGGATCACTGGAAATGGACCTGCCCTGGAGTCGAAGGATGCCCAGGTCAGAGCCACAGATCTTATTGGCTCTAAGCTGAAAAGCCCTTCACTCAGCCCAACTTCCAAAGTGACCACTGCAGCTGAGGGGATGGTCAAGTAGGGTCAGCAACATTGCAGGCAGAACTGTAAATTTCTTGTTAGAGATGCCCCCTGCCTTTACCTGGCCAGCTCTCCTCCCAGGCCAGCCAAGTAATGAAAGTCAGCAGAATACCTTCCCCCAGGAGGTTCACACCTCCCTTAGGATATACCCCATGTGAAGAGATAGATAGGTCTGGGCCTCTTAACTTACAAGGCCTAAAGCCCACCAGATTATTATCAAGCACCTTCTATCAGGTTCTATTTGCCTCTAATTCAGAAAACTTAATTGTAGCTTAGACAGCACCCTTCTTAGCCCCTCTAATAATGACTCTGTCCTTTGTTCTAGACCCTGTCTAGCGTACTTGGGCCTCATTCCTTTGTAATCCTAACCTCTACTCTACCACCAATGGCTCTACTCCCAACCTGTGTGTACTGATGGTCCTCTTCCCCACTTAATGCTGTATAATTGTTCAAACCTGGTAAATGCCACTCTTAGGATCATTGGTTACTATCCTCACTCTGTCTTTTATGACCTTGTCTAAATATGATCAGAGTTGGCGAACTTGGAAGGCTTCCATAGCCTTGGCAACTCATGATGACAGCCTAGGGTGGTTACTGGCGCCATAAACTAGAGTGTCAATTTGTTGGGTCAACAACAGGAGTCACTGTGCACTTACTTATCATGTAGGATTTCTGTCCTTAATGTGCTGTACATTGTGATTTAATGCTATAATTAGTACTCAAACAGTATTTTTCACTTTGTGTTTCTGTGTGGGTTCAAACTGTTGAAATATTTACTTAATATATACTAAATTGATCTTCTGTATATAAAGAGAATTGAAAATGAATCTTGATGTGAATGGAAGGGGAGAGTGAGCGGGAGAGGGGAGGGTTGCGGGTGGGAGGGATGTTATGGGAGGGGGAAGCCATTGTAATCCATAAGCTGTACACTGGAAATTTATATTCATTAAATAAAAGTTAAAAAAAAGTAATGTTTGCATCCACCAATGTCTTCACGTGTTTCCCCTGTGCTTTCTTCTAGAAATTTCATAGTTTCTGGTCTTGCGTTAAGATCTTTGATCTACCTTGAGTTGATTTTTCTGTATGGTAAGAAGTAGGGATCTAATTTCATATATATATATATATATATATATATATACATATATACACATATATATATTCATTTTGTCATCATGGTTTATTAAAGAGATTATCCTTTCTCTAATGTATCTTCTTGGCACCTTTGTCAAAAATCAATTGGCTGCATGCAAGTGGATTAATATCTGGGTTTTCTATGTTGTGCCATTGATCTATGTGTCAGTTTTTATGCCAGTACCATGTTGCTTTCGGTTACTGTAGATTCGTGGTATGCTTTCAAGTCATTTATTTTGATGCCTCCAGTTTTTTCCCCTCAGGTTGTCTTTGGCTATTCTGGGTCTTTTGTACTTCCATATGAATTTTAGGTTTTGTTGTTTCTTATTTTTGTGAATAGTGTCCACGGTATTTTTATGGGGAATGCATTAAATCTGTATATTGCTTTGCACATTATGGTCATTTTCATATTATTAAATATTATTTCTTACATCAAGTAAGAACCCTTGGTTAAGACTAAGTATGTGGAAATAACATAGGGAATAGAACGAATGCCTTTTACCAAAGTTTCCTACATCAACTGCCACCCACTTCTTTCTGACCATGGTGCATTAAATGACATGTGTATACCAAATATTGCTGTAGCAATTAAGAGAATATTTGGTCTGCTCACATCCTATATCAGAGTGCTCAAGTTTGATTCCTCACTTTGCTCCCAACTCCAGCTTCCTTCTAATGTGCATCTTCGAAGGCAGCAGTTGTGGCTAAAGTGGTTGGGTACCCACCACTCTTTTTTTTTTTTTTAACAGGCAGAGTGGACAATGAGAGAGAGAGACAGAGAGAAAGGTCTTCCTTTGCTGTTGGTTCACCCTCCAATGGCCGCCGCGGCTGGCGTGCTGCGGCTGGCACACCGCGCTGATCTGAAGCCAGGAGCCAGGTGCTTCTCCTGGTCTCCCATGTGGGTGCAGGGCCCAAGCACTTGGGCCATCCTCCACTGCACTCCCTGGCCACAACAGAGAGCTGGCCTGGAAGAGGGGCAACCGGGATAGAATCCGGCGCCCCGACCAGGACGAGAACCCAGTGTGCCGGCGCCACTAGGCGGAGGATTAGCTTGTTGAGCCACGGCGCCGGCATACCCACCACTCTTATGGGAGATCTGGACTGAGTTTCAAGCTCTTGGCTTCAGCCTGGCTCAGCCATGGCCATTTGGGCATTTGGGAATCAAATGGACAGATCTGTGGTGCTCACTCTTGCTCTCTCTCCCCCTCTCTCCCTTCCTCTCTGTTTTTTGACTAAATACAAAATACACGAATAAAAAGTCTTTAAAAACAGCAAAAAATAACATGTCTAACAACATTTAGCCTTCTTTGTGAAATTACTAGAGGATATATTCCACCAAAAATATGGAACAAAGAGATTTTTAATTATATGTAAGATGTAGTTGGTCACACACAAACCAATAAAAGAAAGAAGAAGCAAAAAAGATAAAATTTAAACATATTTCAAAACATCATATTATACCCAGTAATTATATACACTTTTATGTTTAAAAATAACATTATATACCTTAAATATATACATTTTAAGTTTGCTGACTATACCTCAATAAAGTAGATAAGAAGAAATAAAAAAAAAACTAAACAAAGGAGAGAGAATACATTGGTGAACAACTCCTTCACCTTATTGAACTTTTGGTTTACAATTCTTTCCCACCTTCTTAAACATCAACTGCTTGATCATTTTCTCTGGGTGCTTAAACACTGAAGTACCAGGATCCTGCTCCTCCCTTCTGTCCTGTCCCTTTCCATTTTTGCAGTATAACCACACTTTTGGTATATGTCAAGAAACGAGTTTAGGATATAAGTGTAGGAAATGGAACTTTGTGATATAAGCCATAGTTTTCTAAATAAAACTTTTCAAAAACTAGGATAATTTTATTTAGCATATTGACAAAAATTGGAAAGTGTCATGGAAGACAGAACGTTGTAACCGGGTGAGGTAATAGGATCACGGGTGAGACATTTGTTTCATTACAATATTATTTTTATAGTAAATAAAGGCATTGAGGACAAGGAATATAAGCATCAAGTATAAGCACCGATTTTAGATAAACTACCATTTCAGGAATGGAATAGCTTTCTGAGAGATTCAGTGATCACTAGTCAATTCTAGGTGTGGAGTCAGACTTGAGTTGACCTAGGCAGAGGAATTTTACTGGAGGAGTAGAAGCTAGTGGAACTTACAATGGTTGTGCAGCACTGAAATGAGAATTGGACACTTGAGGAGCTTCAAACATATGGCTCATTTATGCCATATGGATTCTCTGAGTTCTGTACTATTTGGGCAACTTGAGGGATGGGATGGAAGCTTTCAAATAAAAGTCTCCTACTGTCATGGTGCATGTGAAAATTGAAAGAAAGAATAAGAAAGGAAGGAGAAGGGAGGGTGGGAGCAGGAGCAGGAGGGAGGGTAGGATGAGAAGTATCACTATGCTCCTAAATCTGTATATTCGAAATACATGAAATTTGTTCACCTTAAAAAATAAAAAAAAATTTAAAAACTGTTAAAAAAATAAATAGCTAACCTGTTTGGAAGCTGTTTACTACAAACTCAGGGCCAATCTTCTTCAAGATATTTGATAGATTTTAAAGCATCGTAGCAGAGAAGATTAAACAGCAAAACTCAAAACCTTCAATGGAAAAAACAGAATCTCTGTCAGTCTTCTAGGGTTGAGAATACAGAAATTTGCCTGGTTTTTAATCCGAAGGCCAGGTAAAAACTTATTAGGAACAAGGATAAACCAAAGATTGTCTGAAAATTGCCTAAATTGACATATGGGCACAACTCATACAAATCTCTTACTGTATTTATGTGATTAGCCTTTTGCCCTATCTGCCATGGAAAGGAGGATGTTTTCTGATGGATGATGATATTATTTGCTCCTCTATAGTTCTTTTGTACATAAAATCTGACATTCATATGACATTAATAAACTACATTAACTGATATTAATGTAAAGAGGCAGGAAAATTTGACATATAGTCATGAGAACAAATAAATATTAAAAGTAAAACTACAGACCTCAAATATTGGAGATACCAAAGATTGTAAAAAAATATAATAAATAACTATAGGAATGAAAAATATATAAAAAGGAAAATTGGAATTCATAACAATAAAATGCTATTCTAGAACTGAAAAGAGGATATTTGATATTAATTCACTGGGCACGATTGACAAGCAGACATGTGAAAATATGATTAGCACACTCAACAGACAGGCCACTAATGTATTCAAGATGAAATAGACAAAAGAGCAGATGGAGTTCCTGGTTTTGTCCTGGCCCAGTCCTGGCTTTTGTAGGCACTTGGGGAGTGAAACAGCAGATGGAAGACCAATCAATAGATTGATTGATTGATCGATCTATTATCTATCTCTATCCCTATCTCCATCTCTGTCTCTATGTGTATCTCTCTGTTATACTTTTGAATAAATAAATGTTAAAAATAAATAGTACATTATTTAGAAATATGATATTAGAAACTAGAAAAAATAGCAAAAGTAGTTGAAAATGGAGAGCAGGAATTCAGGTTGTGGAGAATTAGAAAAGCTGCTTTTCTTAGTCTTTATTTATTTATTTATTTTTGACAGGCAGAGTGGACAGTGAGAGAGAGAGAGACAGAGAGAAAGGTCTTCCTTTGCCGTTGGTTCACCCCTCAATGGCCGCTGCGGCCGGCGCACTGCACTGATCCGAAGCCAGAAACCAGGTGCTTCTCCTGGTATCCCATGAGGGTGCAGGGCCCAAGGACCTGGGCCACCCTCCACTGCCCTCCCGGGCCACAGCAGAGAGCTGGACAGGAAGAGGAGCAACCAGGACAGAATCCGGCGCCTCAACCAGGACTAGAACCTGGGGTGCTGGTGCCGCAGGTGGAGGATTAGCCTATTGAGCTGCGGTGCCGGCCTAATCTTTTTTTTTTTTTTTAAATATTCACATTGATAGTCTTTCAATATGAAGAAGCATCATAAATCAACAAAATGGTATATCTCAATTGAAAAATAAAAGTCATGAAGAAATTGAAATAAATTTAAAAGGCACATTCATACATGAAATTATACCCCAGTATTAATCTACTAAATACAGTATAAAAATTTGAATACTAATTTCAGCCTATGTAAAAGAAAAACAACTGGGGGAAGGTACTTGGCACATTATTAAGACACCAATCATGTATCCCATGTCAAAGTGCCTGGGTTCAAGTCCCGGCTGTTTGTGATTCCACATTCCTGCTGGTGCATACCATGAAAGGCAGCAGATGATGGTGGAAGTATTTAAATCCCTGCCACCCACTTGGGAAACCCAGAATGAGTTACAGGCTCCTGGCTTCATGTTGGCCCAGGCTTTGTGTGTGTGTGCATGTGTGTGCATGTGTGTGTGTATACCTTTCAAGCAAAAATAAAGTTGACAACTCAATGTTTAAAAACAAGTAAATATTCAGTATTTGGAGGCAGTAAGACAAACATGTTAATACACTGGAAATAGGAATGTGAACTGTTATAACCTTTCCAGGAAGCAATTTATCAGTAAGTATCACCAACCTAAAATAATATAACCTATGCAATAATATAACCTAAAAGAATATAGTCTGTGAAGATAATTAGGGCTGTAGAAAATATTTCTGTTGAAGGATTTGTTTTCAAAGGTTATCTTTGGGGCCAGCGCTGTGCATAGCTGGTAAAGCCACTGGCATCCCATATGGGCACCGGATTGTGTCCTGGCTGCTCCTCTTCTGATCCAGCTCTCTGCTATGGCATGGGAAAGCAGTGGAAGATGGGCCAAACACTTGGGCCCCTGCACTCACGTGGAAGACCTGGAAGATGCTCCTGGACCTGGCTTCGGATCAGTGCAGCTCCAGCCGCTTCAGCAGTTGTGCCCAATTGGGGAGTGAAGCAGCACATGGAAGACTTCTCTCTCTCAGTCTCACCTCTCTCTGTGTAACTTTCTCTCTTTCAAATAAATAAATATTTTTTAAAAATTATTTTTTAGTTTCATTCTTCTAAATAAATTTATTTTAGGAGTAAGTTCCTTTCCAAACATACAGTCAAAATGATGGCAATTAGCAGTGAGTTTTGATTGTATATGTGTGTGTTTCTGTATACATTCAGAGACATATATTCAACAAGCTTTTAAAATACTGAATATTGAGTGTTCACAGTAATTTCTCCTAAAATGAATTGCATTTGAAAAATTAATTACATGATATATTAGGGTGGGAACACACACACACACAAACACATCCTCAGCTTGTCAAGTCAAATGTAGTGGATTTAAATATCAATTCTACCCTTTAATAGTATTTTTTAAACTTTTATTTAATAAATATAAATTTCCTAAGTACAGCTTTTGGATTACAATGGCTTCCCCCCCCCATAACTTCCCTCCCACCCTCACCCCTCCCATCTCCCGCTCCCTCTCCCATCCCATTCACATCAAGATTCATTTTCAATTATCTCTATATACAGAAGATCAATTTAGTATATATTAAGTAAAGATTTCAACAGTTTACACCCACACAGAAACACAAAGTGTAAAGTGCTGTTTCAGTACTAGTTATAGCATTAATTCACATTGTACAACTCATTAAGGACAGAGATCCTACATGGGGAGTAAGTGCACAGTGACTCCTGGGGTTGATTTAACAATTGACACTCTTGTTTATGGCATCAGTAATCACCCTAGGCTCTTGACATGAGTTGTCAAACTATGGAAGCCTTTTGAGTTTGCCAATTTCAATCTTATTTAGACAAGGTCATAGTCAAAGTGGAAGTTCTCTCCTCCCTTCAGAGAAAGGTACCTCCTTCTTTAATGACCTGTTCTTTCCACTGGGATCTCACTCATGGGGATCTTTCATTTCGGTCTTTTTTTTTGCCAGAGTGTCTTGGCTTTCCATGCCTGAAATACTCTCATGGGCTTTTTAGCCAGATCTGAATGCCTTAAGGGCTGATTCTGAGGCCAGAGTGCTGTTTAGGACATCTGCCATTCTATGAGTCTGCTGTGTATCACGCTTCCCATGTTGCCCTTATGAAAGTCTCCTAGAAAATTTAATAACTGCCTTAAAAGTGATCTTGTGCTTTGATTTCCCCATACTTAGAAATGATGAGAGGGCTATAATTATTATAGGGTATTTTATTTATTATTAGAGTCATATAGCTATGATGTCATTAGAACTGGAAGGGATCATCAAGGTCATGTAGTGCATCATAAGATGAAGGTACTCGGGGCTGGCACTGTGGTGCAGTGGGTTAAAGCCCTGGACTGCAGTGCCAGTATCCCATATGGGCCCCGGTTTGGGTCCCGGGTGCTCTACTTCCAATCCAGCTCCCTGCTAATGTCCCTGGGAAGTTCTTGGGCCCCTGCACCTATGTAGGAGACCCCAAAAAAGCTCCTGGCTTCGGATAGGCTCAGCTCTGGCTGTTGCATCCATTTGAGGAGGGAACCAATGGATGGAAGACCTCTACCTCTCTCTGTAGCTAGGAAGGAAGGAAGGAAGGAAGGAAGGAAGGAAGGAAGGAAGGAAGGAAGGAAGATGAAGGCACTGGGGTTCTGAGTCTTTGAAAATAGTTGAGTGGGCAATTTTTCAGGTTTTCTGACTAGTTTTGAAGGGGTTTAATCTTTATTAATTCATTTTTAAAACAATGACAGATAAAATTCTGTGCATTTATCATGTACAATACAATGTACTCAAGTATATATAATACACACATATTGTGGATTGATTAAATCTAAGTAATTAACATATGGCATTGCCTCACATAGTTAGCATTTATTTGAGAAACAATTTAACATCCACTCCATTAACATTTTTTAAGACTACAATGTATTGTTATGAAAATTGATCTTTGAACTTATTTTTCCTACCTAACTGAAATTTTGTTTCCTTTAATGAACATCTCCAGTAGGTCTAAGTTCCAAAATGGTTCAGTTCTCTCATGCTCTTGTGTAGCTTTGGAGAAAAAGAATCATTCCAGATCATAGCCTTGTGGACTGGAGAGACCCTGCCATGAGTACCAGCAGGTTTTAGAGTGTGCCCATTAGCCTCATGCTATTTTGTGGCAAGGATTTAAAAAGCTCCAATGTTAGCACACCCTGTGAGATCAGAAACAATATCTCTTTTTCTTCACCAGGTCACTTTAGCCAAGAAAAATAAGGTTTCTTCATATCCAACCCTAGAAATGAGAATAATTCTGAAAGGTGAAGTTTTTTGGCCTCTGTGATGAATTACTTGGCAGAACACAAAGAATACCCCAGTGAGAATTTAAATTCACAAATAAATCATCTCTATTTTTAGTATTAAGAAGCCATGTCTCTGAATCCCTAGGACAGCTTATAAGAGATCAGATTCACAAAGGTGTGTTTGGAATTTTACTTTCAATTTTTTTCTAACTGCTATACTGTGCCCTTTCAAAAGATAGGGTACTATTTTAAGTAGTTAGAGAATGGCAGAGACATGTGTTCATTCCCCATGTCACAAAGGCATGAAACTACATCTTATATATGCTTATTTAAATCTATACCAAAATGCAGAAAAGGATTCATTCTTTATGTGACAGATTTGAAAAGACTGTGTGCTTAGGTACAATCATTGTAATTAATATCCAAATGTGGATATCAGTATAAACAGATCACAGATGACAGTCTCATGATTTAAAGACAGTTAAGTAAGATTTTGCTCAACATAATTTGCAATATAAATATATGAGAGTATATATATTTCTAGTGTATTCATTCTTCTTTTGATTTCAAAGTAGAAAGTTAGGGGCCGGTACTGTGGTGTAGAAGTTTAAACCTCAGCCTGCAGTGTCGACATTCCATATGTGCGCTATTCAAGTCCCAGCTGCTCCACTTCCAATTCAGCTCCCTGCTAATGCACCTTGGGAAAGCAGTGGAGGATAGCCCAAGTACATGGGCCCCTGCACTCATGTGGGAGACCTGGAAGAAGCTCCTAGCCTCCTGGCTTCAGATTGGCCCAGCCCTGGACATTGTGGCCATTTAGGAAGTGAACTAGTGGATGGAAGATCTCTCTCTCTCTCTCTCTCTCTCTCTCTCTCTCTCTCTCCTTGTCTCTATAGCTCTGCCTTTCAAAGAAGTAAATGAATCTTTAAAAAAGTAGAAAGTTAAAAAATTATTAACACTAACTGTATATAGTTATGGGCTAGAGTATACCATTTTAATATATGTATACAAGAGAGGGTAATCAAAATTTTCTCTTTGGCATTCCTTTACGATTGGAAGCTTAGCTCTTCTTTCTTCTATTTGTTCATACGATATCTTCTAGGTTATTGTGAACTACAGTCTCCCAACGATGCTGATTAGCACTAAAAACTTATTTCTTCAATATAACTCTGACTTAGTGCCTACTATCCACCTCCTTCTACCCTGGTACTGCTCCCAGCCTCTAGTAATCATTTTTCTGTGTTTAGATTGGGTTATCTTCAGCTATAACATAAGGAGAATATGCAGTATTTGTCTTGCTGCTTCTGATTTTTTTCACTTAATATGATCTCTTGTTTCATCCATTTTGATGCAAATGACAGAATTTCCTTATTTTTATGGTTGAACAGTATTCCATTGTGTGTATATAACAAATTTTCTTTATTCATTCATCTGCTGATGGACAGTTTGGTTCATTCCATATCACAGCTAATGTGAACAGTGCTGCAATAAATATAGTGGAGCAGGTATTTCATAAGATGATTTCATGTTTATGGATGGCAATATGGCACATATGATAAAATTCATGCATTTGCCTATTTTGGAGGCAAAAGTTATTCAGAATGCTTCCCTTTACACCATATATACTTTCTATAAAAATGGATCAATTATGGGCTAACATTATGGCACAACTGCGAAGGCAGTGGAAGATGGTACATTTAAATCCTAACAATTTTAATGAAAATTATGAAATGTTTGAGACCCTATTTTGGAATACAAAGGGTGTTTTACTTCTAATTTCCCTTCTTTGTAGAACAATAGGTCATTCCTTTATTGACATGCATAAAATACATCACATTTTCTCTTCTGCTGATGCTATAAATTCAATACCAATTCTCTAGTCACATTAGCTATGAGCATAAAGTATATCTTATAACCTCAATTCTCTAAAATGCTGGTTTCAGCATGACCCATTCTTGGTGTTGCAGCCATTTAGGAAGTGAACAAGCAGATGAAAGATTTTCCTCTCTCTCTCTTTCTGTCTCCGTGTACATGTGTTTCTAACTCTCTCTCATGCCCCCTGTAACTTTGTCTTTCAAATAAAATAAATATACTTTTTAAAAATGAATCAATTATATATCTAATTTGTCTAATGTGCTTAAAAAACAAGATTTCAATGCAACCTGGATTGGAGAGAGATTATTTTACAGTAATATTAAAAAGACCTTGAACAAATATAGAGGAAACTTTCAGGACATTATTAGGCAAAAAAAGTTGATTATAAAATGACCATATGTCAAGAAACTTAAAAATTTAAAACTTGCATTAACCATGAATTATGTTGGGACTTAAATTTTCCATTTGAATAAATTTATTGTTCCAAATGAGTGGAATTCAATAGCAACCAGCAGATGGAAGATCTCTCTCTGCCTCTGCCTCTCTGTAACTCTGCCTTTCAAATAAATAAATAAATCTTAAGGAAAAAAAACAGCCAAAGAATCTGACGGAGGCAAAAATAAAAAGAGAAATTGTTGAAAGCTCTTAGAAAAAAGGAGCTATTTCATATACTTTATTATAAAAAGAAAACAAGTGATCCATAAATGTAACTGCATTATAATATTTAATTTTCCTGATGTCCTCATTAGGTAAGATTATCAGTTACCCTTATTGCTCTCAGTTTTCTGATAAGGAAAGTGATTATTACTGGATATTTATCCTCCAATATGAATTTTATCACCCATTTACTCCAGTTGCAAATAAAATATTCAACTTATGACTGATATTCAACCAAATTTTAAAATTACCTTTTAAAATTACTATTATAGAGAAATAGTACCACTGCATTAGGATCTGTGCATAAAGATATTACATGCAACTGAATTTTCATAGTATAAAATTTGGAAGTGATGTGAACAATCATCAGTAGAGGAATAATTCAATACAGCATGGTGTATCCAAACTCCATATTTTTGTATGTTAGTAAAAAGAATTGTATCCATATATATCTTATCCTAGAGGTATAGTAAATGTATTTTATAAAGTATGAAATACAATTTGAAGAGGACTGCATGTAGTATGGTCCTATGATTCTAAGAGAAACGATTGAAAATGCACATACCAGACAGGGGAAATCAGTTACTTCAGTGTGGGTAAACATGGAGAGGAAACTGGGGAAGATTATTGTTTCTTTACTTTTTACACATATTACCAGGATCACATCTTACTTTAACAATGAAAAAGAATAAATACATGATGTATTTTTAAACTAGAAAATAAAACCAAAATTTTGCAGTGATTTAAGTGATAGACTGCTTGTGTTTGGTACATATTTTGACTTGAATGGCATAAAATATTATTTTATTGATGTGATAATACCAGGTCTGCAGGAGTTTTGTGAAGATTAAATGAGTAATGAGCATGAAGCCCTTTACACATAGCAAGCTGTTAATTATGATAGTAGCTTTGGCCACAGGGCAATATTTCAAAAGAGATTTTGCATTTCATTTTGGAGATAAGGATAATAGCATTTGATATGAATAGAAAAGTATGGATAGAATTTCCACAAGTGAAAGTGGGGTAATAGGTAAGGAGATGACAAACACAGGATGTATTCACACAAAAAATGCAAAATATGTGCTTTTAAAAATAAACAATAAAGAATTATAAATATATATGTGCCCAACTTCAGAATGCCTATAAATACATAAAGCAATTATTCAATGATCTCAAAGGAGAAATAGAGAGCAATACAACAACAGTAGGGGACTTTGATATGGCATTTATGACAATGGATGGATCATTCAGACAAAAAATCAATAAGGAAAGATTGGAATGAAATGGAGCTAGCAGATATATACAAAACATTACATCCAACAGCAGCAGAATACACATAAATCTCATGTGTGCATTCTCCATCATAGATCATATTTGGCCACCAAATAAGTCTTAACAAATTGAAGAAGTCTGAAAATCACGTCTAGCATCTTTCCCAACCACAATGGTATAAAAGTAGATATTAGTACCAAAAATAAAACTGGAAAATTCACAAATATATAAAATTTAAAAGCATACCCTCATGTAACCAAGGTAAAATAAGGAATAAAATGGGAAAATAAATGATATCTCCAGACAGATGAAAATGGAAACACAATATAACAAAATTTAAGGGGTGCAGCAAAATCTAACAGAGAAATTTATACTGATAACATGAAAGAAAAACAAAAATCTCAAATAAACAATTTAGCTTTACATTTCTAAGAACTAGAAAAGGAGACCAAACTAACGTCAAAGTTAGAAGGAAGGAAATAGCAAAGATGAAACCAGAAATAAATGAAACAGAGACTAGGAAAATAATGAGAAAAAAAAAAACAATGAATCTAAGAGTTGGTTTTTTGAAAATAAATAAAATTGACAAACCTGCAGCTAGTTAACCTAGAAAAAGAAAACTCAAATAAATAAAATCACAAATGAAAGAGTAGATATTACAATTGATCACTTCTACTCAGAAATACAAAGTTGTAAGAAACTACTATGCCAAATTTTATGCTAAAAAATGGATAACCTAGGCAGGCGCCATGGCTCAATAGGCTAATCCTCTGCCTGCAGCGCCAGCACACTGGGTTCTAGTCCTGGTTGGGGCGCCGGATTCTGTCCCGGTTGCCCCTCTTCCAGGCCAGCTCTCTGTTGTGGCCAGGGAGTGCAGTGGAGGATGGCCCAAGTGCTTGGGCCCTGCACCCGTATGGGAGACCAGGAGAAGCACTTGGCTCCTGGATTTGGATCAGTGCAATGGGCCAGCCACAGCGCGCTGGCCACTGCGGCCATTGGAGGGTGAACCAACGGCAAAAGGAAGACCTTTCCCTCTGTCTCTCTCTCTCTCACTGTCTACTCTGCCTGTCAAAAACAAAAAAATGGATAACCTAGAAGAAATGAATGAATTCATAGACACTTACAGTCTACCAGGACAGAATCATAAAGAAATTAAAAAATCTCAACAGATTAACCATGAGGAAGGAGAGTGAATCATGTCATCCAAAACTCCCATTAAAGAAAAGCCCAGCATCTTGTATTTTCACTTGTAAATTAAAACAAACATCTGAAGAACTAATATCCATGCTTCTCAAACTGTTCCAGATAATTGAAGAGGAGGGAACACTTCCAAAAGCATTTAACAAAGCCTGCATTATTCTGATATCAAAGCCAGACAAGCATAACGCAATAAAAGAGATTTCCAGGCCAACACTACTGATAAACAAAGATGTAAAACACTATCAAACTAAATTCAACAGCACATTAATAGACTAATACAAAATAATCAAAGGGAATTTACCACTGGAATGCAAAGATATTTCAACATACACAAATCAATAAATGTGACACACTACATTATCAGGATGAAGGACAAAGTCATTTGACAAAATTCAACACCCTCTGGGGCAAGCATTGTGGTATGGTGGGTAGAGCTACCACCTGCAACAACAGCACCCCATATGAGTGCTGGTTTGAGTCCTGGCTGCTCCACTTCTAATCCAGTTCCCTATTAATGAGAAAGCAGCAAAAGATGGTCCAAGTCCTTGGGCCCCTGCACCCATGTGAGAGACCAGGAAGAAGCTCTTGGCTCCTGGCTTTAGCCTGGTCCAGTCCCAGCTGTTGTGACCACCTGGGGAATGAACCAGCGGGTGGAAAATCTCTCTCTCTTTCTTTCTCTTGCTCACTCTCTGTAACTGTGCCTTTCAAATAAAAATACATTTTTTAAAAAATTCAACACCTTTGATGATGAAAACTCCCAACAAATTAGGTACAGAAGGAATGTATCTCTGTACAGTAAAACCATATATGAAAACCTCATAGCTATCATCACTCTCAGTGATAAAAAATTGAAAGCTTTTCCTTTAAGATAAGCAGAAAGAAAATGATATCCACTCTCACCATTTTTAAAAAAATTAAATGTATTTGAAAGGCAGAGAGAACAATAGATATCCCACTCACAGTTTCAGTACCCAAACGATTGCAACAGTCAAGGATGGGCCAGCACAAACATAGGAAACTGGAACTCAATTGGGATCTCTCAAGTAGGTGGCAGGGAATCATCACCTGTGGCCTCGCAGGGTACACATTAGCAGGAAGCTGGAATCAGAAGCGGAGCCAAGACTCAAATCAATCAGCAGCCACTTAGCTGCTGTGCCAAATCCCTGTCCCTCTCACTCACTACTTTTATGTAGCATAGTTCTAGAAGTTCTAGCCAGACCAATTAGACAAGAAAAGCAAATGAAACACATCCAAATAAGAAAAGATGAAGTAAAACTGTTTCTGCAGATAACATAATCTTATATACTGAAAACCCTAAAAAATCTATCCAAAAAAACCCTGTTAGAACTAATAAATGAATTCAATAACGTTCAAGATACAAAATCAACATACATAAATTAATTGTTTTTATAAACTAATGTGAGGATAATTTTTGCTTCAAACTGAATGGATTAAGGAATGCCTAGAGAACTGGTGAACATTATATCTGAGTGTGTCTGTGAGGATGTTTTCAGATTCAGAGGAGAATGGCAGCTAAATTTATGGAATTAGTGGGGAAGATCCATATTCAATGAAGGTGAGTACCATCCAATCAGCTGGGAGCCTGGATACAATGAATAAACAATACCCTCTCTCCTGGAACTGGGATACATTTTACTCCTCTTTTTAGACATCAGAACTCAGGTTCTTTGGCCTTAAGTACTCTAGCACTCACACTAGTGGTTCTTTAGTTTATCAGGCCATTGGCCTCAAACTGAGGGTTACACTATTGGCCTGATTTTGAGGCCGTTGGACTTGGACCCACCCATGCTACTGGCATCTCAGAGTCTCCAAGCTGTTTGTGGATGGCCTGTTATGGGAATTCTCTGCTTCCATAATTGTTTGAAGTTATTTTTCTGGTGAATTCTCACTAATGTATCTGTTTAAATGTATTTTTCTATGTCTATATTTATATCCTATTGTTTCTGTTTTTGAGAATCCTGACCAATATAACTAATAAGGAATTTGCTTACTACCTGGTGACTTCTTTATTTAGTGGAGGGTTAACCTTGTGATTATAAAATAAACTGAAAATATATTGTTGTAAGAACTAAAAGAAAAATAAGAAATGAAGGAGGAGAGAGGGTGAAAGCATGTCAGAATGGAGGGTAGGGTGAGAAGTATCATTATGTTCTTAAATATGTATATATGAAATACATGAAATTTTCTCACCTTATATAAATAATTTTTTAAAAACCATTTATAATAGTATAGAACAAAATACTTAGAAATAGATTTGAAAAAGCAACTAGAAGGCTTATACATTGAAAAACTGTAAAACTTTGATGAAATAAATTAAAGCACAAATAAATGGAAAGATATACCACATGCATAGATCATAAGAATAAATATTTTCATAATTTCTATACTCTGCAAACTAAACTACAGTATTCATCAAAATTTCAAAGGTATTTTTCACAGAAACAGAAAAAACTACCTAAAATTCATGTGGAGCTGCAGAAAATCCTGAATAGGTAAAGAAGTATTAAACAAGAAAATCAAATTATAATATAAAGCTACAGTAATCAAAACAGCATGTTACTGGCTTGAAAACACATAGGCCAATGGAATGGAATCAAAAGTTCAGAAATAAATTCATGCATATACAGTCAATTAATTGTGGGCAAAGATGCCAAGAATTAAAATGGAGATAGTCTCTGCCAGAAATGATGCTACCGAAACTAGAAATCCACATCAGAACAATATACAATATCAACTAAAATGATTAAATACATAAATATAACACCTGAAATCATAAATATCCTAAAAGAAAATAAATGGAAGAAAAGCTCCATGACATTGGTCTTAATAATGATTTCTCAGATATTATAACAATAGTCCAGGGAATAAAAACAAAAATAAGTAAGTGGGACTACATCAAAGTAAAAGTTTCTGTATAGCAGAGGAAACAATCAATGATATGAAAAGCAATCTATAGAATGGAGGAAATATTTGTAAACCATATACTTGATAATGGGTTTATATCCAAAATATATAAGGAACTCTGACAACAGCCAAAAACAAACAGAATAACCCAATTAAGGATAGGTAAATGATCCGAGTAGACATTGTTCCAAGGAAGACAAACACATGACCAACAGGTAAATAAAGAGGTGTTCCATATTACAAATTACTAGGGAAATGCAACTCAATACTACAATGAGGTATCATCTCACATGTGCTAGAATAGCAACTATCAAAAAGACAAATGATAGCAAGTGTTGTGATGTGGAAAAAACAGAACTCATATTGTTGATGAGAATGTAACTTGGTATAGCCATTATGGAAAGCAATATGGAGGTTCTTCAAAAACTTCAAAAACCATATGATCTCACAATCTCAATTCTGGGTAAACATTGAAAAGAAATAAAATCAATATCTCAGAGTCACAAGCACTCTCATGTTCACTGCAGCATTATTCAAAATATCCACAATAAAGAAACACCCTAAGTGTCTGTCAATAGAACAGATCAAGAAATGGTAGTATACATAAACAATATAAACAACGGAATATTATTTGGCCTTAAATAAGAAATAAAATCCTGCTATTTAGGACTAGATGGATGAATCCACAGGACGTTAAGTTAAATGAAATTAGCCAGACACTGAAAGACAAATGATGCATGAATTCACTTTTTGTAGAATATAAAATATTAAAATTCTCAGAAACAGGATGGAAGAGTTTTTACCAGGGGTTGTGGATGTATTTTGGTCAAAGAGTATAAAATTTAAGTTAGAAGATTAATGAATTCTCTGCATTTATCGAGATAATAATATGAAATATATTCTTCAATTTGTTAATGTAATTTATCACATTTATTGGTTTTCATATGTTGAACCATCCCCTCATACCAGGGATAAATCCCACTTGGTATAGGTGAATGATCTTTCTGATGTGTTGTTGGATTAGATTAGCAAATATTTTGTTGAGGATTTCTGCATTTATGTTTATCGGCGATATTGGGCTATAGTTTTCTTTCTTTCTTGTATATTTTTCTTGACTTGGAATTAAGGTGATACTGGCCTCATAGAAGGAGTTTGAGAGGATTTCCTTCCTTTCAGTTGTTTTCAATAGCTTGAGAAAAATTGGAATTAGTTCTTCTCTAAAAGCCTGATAGACTTTAGCAGTGAAGCCTGGACTTTTCTTTGATGGGAGGGTCTTTATTACCAATTCAATCACTGTCTTCATTATTGGTCTGTTTGGATTTTCTAAATCTTCATAACTCAATTTTGGTAGATTGTATGTGTCCATGAATCTATCCATTTTGTCTAGATTATCAAATTTTTTGGGATATAGCTGTTTGTAGTAATTCCTGATGATTCTTATTTCTGTGATATCTCTTCTTAAATCTTTTTATCTCTGATTTGGGTCTTCTTCTTTTTTTTTTTTTTTTGGTTAGTTGGGCCAATGGTATATCAATTTTGTTTATTTTTTCAAAAAAAAACAGCTCTTAATTTCATTGATCTATTAATACTGTTCTCAATAGATGCAGAGAAGCATTTGATAAATACAATATCATTTCATGATAAAAACCTTAAGCAAACTGGGCATAGAGGGAACATTCCTCAACACAATCAAGGCAATTTATGACAAACTCACAGCCAGAATCTTATTGAATGGGGAAAAGTTGGAAGCATTTCCACTGAGATCTGGAACCAGACAAGGATGCCCACTCTCATCAGTGCTATTCAATATAGCCATGGAAATTTTAGCCAGAGCCATTAGGTAAG
The DNA here is from genome assembly GCF_033115175.1 of Lepus europaeus. Classification (NCBI taxonomy): domain Eukaryota; kingdom Metazoa; phylum Chordata; class Mammalia; order Lagomorpha; family Leporidae; genus Lepus; species Lepus europaeus. The sequence continues at coordinate 69,888,301 of NC_084850.1, read as the reverse complement.
AAAAAGAAATCAAAGGGATACAAATTGGAAAGGAGGAAATCAAATTATCTATTTGCAGATAACATGATTCTATATATAGGGGAAGCAAAAGACTCCACCAACTAAGAGACTGTTGGAAGTCATGAAAGAGTTCGGCAAAGTGGCAGAATAAAAAATTAACCCAAAAAATCAATAGCCTTTGTGTACACAAAAGATGAAATTAAAGGGATACAAATCTGGAAGGAAGAACTCAAACTATCCCTCTTTGCAGATGATATGATTCTTTATTTAGGGGACCCAAAGAACTCTACTAAGAGACTATTGGAACTCATCGAAGAATTTGGCAAAGTAGCAGGATATAAAATCAATGCACAAAAATCAACAGCCTTTGTATACACAGGCAATGCCACAGCTGAGGAAGAACTTCTAAGATCAATCCCATTCACAATAGCTACAAAAACAATCAAATACCTTGGAATAAACTTAACCAAAGTCGTTAAAGAACTCTACGATGAAAACTACAAAACCTTACACAAAGAAATAGATGAGGATACCAAAAAATGGAGAAATCTTCCATGCTCATGGATTGGAAGAATCAATAATATCAGAATGTCCATTCTCCCAAAAGCAATTTATACATTCAATGCAATACCAATCAAGATACCAAAGACATTCTTCTCAGATCTGGAAAAAATGATGCTGAAATTCATATGGAGACACAGAAGACCTCGAATAGCCAAAGCAATCTTGTACAACAAAAACAAAGCCGGAGGCATCACAATACCTGATTTCAGGACATACTACAGGGCAGTTGTTATCAAAACAGCATGGTACTGGTACAGAAACAGATGGATAGACCAATGGAACAGAATAGAAACACCAGAAACCAATCCAAACATCTACAGCCAACTTATATTTGACCAAAGATCCAAATCTAATCCCTGGAATAAGGACAGTCTATTCAATAAATGGTGCTGGGAAAATTGGATTTCCACGTGCAGAAGCTTGAAGCAAGACCCATACCTATCACCTTACACAAAAATTCACTCAACATGGATTAAAGACTTAAATCTATGACCTGAAACCATCAAATTATTAGAGAGCATTGGAGAAACCCTGCAAGATATAGGCACAGGCAAAGACTTCTTGGAAAAGACCCCAGGAGCACAGGCAGTCAAAACCAAAATTAACATTTGGGATTGCATCAAATTGAGAAGTTTCTGTACTTCAAAAGAACTTTATTGTTTTTTAAAAAAAGATTCTATTTATTTGAGAGACAGAGTTACAGACAAAGAAAGGGATAGACAGAGAGAGAGGTCTTCCATCCGCTGGTTCACTCCCCAAATGGCCACGAAGTCCAGAGCTGGGCCAATCCAGAGCCAGGATCCAGGAGCTTCCTCTGGATCTCCCACATAGGTGCAGGGACTGAAGCACTTAGGCCATATTCCACTGCATTCCCAGGATGTTAGCAGAGAGCTGGATCAGAAAATGGGCAGCTGTGCCACAAACCAGCTCCCGTATGGGATCCTGGCACCAGGGGCAGAGGTTTAGCCTACTACACCACAGCACAGGCCCCTGAAAAAGAATTTCTAAATTCAATCCCAATCACAACAGCTAAAAAAAAGACAAATACCTTGGAATAAATTTAACCAAGGAGGTGAAAGATCTCTATGTTGAAAATTATAAAACACTAAAGAAAGAAATATAAGAAGGCATTAAAAATGGAAAAGTCTTCCATGTTCAAGGATTGAAAGAATCAATATTATCAAAATGTCCATACTACCAAAAGCATTTATAGATTCAATTTGATCCCAATCAAAATACCAATGACATTCTTCACAGATCTAGAGAAAATGATGCTGAAATTTATAAGGAAACACAAGAGATCCTGAATAGCTAAAGCAATCATATAGTAAAAGCAAAGCCAGAGGCATCACAATACCAGATTTCAAGACACACTATTGGGCAGTTATAATCAAAACAACATGGTACTGGGAAAAAACAGACTTGTAGACAAATACAACAGAATAGAAACTCCAGAAATCAATCCACAAATCCACAGCCAACTCATCTTTGATAAAGAAGCTAAAATAAGGGGCTGGTACTGTAGCATAGTGGGTTAAAAACCCAGCCTGCAGCACCAGAATCCCATATGGGCACCGGTTCCACTGGTTCGAGTCCCAGCTTCTCTTCTTCCAATCCGGCTCTCTGCTATGGCCTGGGAAAGCAATAGAAGATGGCGCAAGTCCTTGGGCCCTTACACCCATGTGGGAAACCTGGAAGAAGCTCCTGGCTCCTGGCTTCGGATCATCTCAGCTCTGACCGTTGCGGTCATTTGTGGAGTGAACCAGTGGAATGGAAGAACTCTCTCTCTCTCTCTCTCTCTCTCTCTCTCTCTGGCTCTACCTCTCTCTGTAACTCTGTCTTTCAAATAAATGAAATAATTCTTTTTTTAGTAAAGGAGCTCAAATAAGTCCATGGAACAGAGACAGTCTCTAACAAATGGTGCTGGAGAAACTGGATCTCAATGTGCAGAAGTAAGAAACTAGACCCCTACCTTAAACCTTGCACAAAAGTCCACTCAAAATAGATCAAAGAACTAAATCTATGACCTGATACCATCAAATCATTAGAGAACATGGGGAAAATTCTACAAGACATTGGCACAGACAAAAATTTCTTGAAAAAGACTCTAGAAGCACAGGCAATCAAAGCAAAAAATGACAAAGAGGATTATATCAAGCTGAAAAGTATCTGCACTGCAAAAGATACACTCAGCAAAGTGAAGAGACAACTGATAGAATGGGAGAAAATATTTGCAAACTACACAACTGTTAAGGGGTTAACATCCAGAATATATAAAGAGCTCAGGAAACTCAACAATAAAAGAAAAAACAGTCCGGTTAAGAAATGGGCCAAGGACTTGAACAGGCATTTTTTCAAAAGAGGAAATTCAAATGGCCAACGGACACTTGAAAAAATGCTCAGGATTACTATCCATCAGGTAAATGCAAATCAAAACTACAATGAGACTTCATCACACTCCAGTTAGAATGGCCCACACGCAGACAGCAACAAATGACAAATGCTGGCTTCAATGTGGAGAAAAAGGTATCCTGATCCACTGCTGGTAGAAATGTAAACTGGTGCAACCACTATGGAAGGTAGTATGAAGATACCTCAGAAATCTGCACATAGAACTACCATATGATCTAGTCATTCCACTTCTGGGAATTTACCCAAACCAAAGGAAATCAGTACATGAAAGAGTTATCGGTACCCTCATGTTCATTGCAGCACAATTCACAATAGCTAAGATATAGAATCAACCCAGATGTCCAACAACTGCTGACTGGATAAAGAAATTATGGTATATATACACCATGGAATACTACTCAGCTGTAAAAAAAATGAAATTCTGTCTTTTGCAATAATATGGTCACAACTGGAAATCATTATACTTAGTGAAATAAGACAGTCCCCAAAAGACAGATAGCATATGTTTTCCCTGATATGATGCAACTATAAGTAAATACCTGAAATGTAATGTGTTGGAGTGAAATAGATTCTGAGAATAGTTGATTGTTTATAGCCCTTGTCTTTTCAATTGAGGAACAATCTTTTGTTTTATTTTGTTTCTCTTCATACAATTTGCTGAACTCCTTTACTTAGAGTAAGGTTAACTATATGATCATTAAGTACATTGATAATAGAACATTGTAAAAATTAAGAACGGGAATCTGAGAGGGAGGGGGAGGAAAGATTGGAATGTGAGCAGGAGGGAGGGAGGGAGGAAGTCCCACTATGTTCCTAAATCTGTATATATATAAAATATACTAAACTTATATAACTTAAAAAAAGATAAGTTTAAAAAAGAAACCATAAAGTTTTATACCTTAAATATATACAATTTTTATTTGTCAATTATACGTCAATAAAATGCAAGAAATGAAATAAAGAGGTTAAATTTGGTGGAAAAGAGCAAAGGAAGGAGGATAATGGCAGTTTGAAGTGTTCCTGGGTCTAGAAATTGTGTTTTGGAACAGGAAGAAAATCTCAAAATTGTCAGCAAGCAGAAGCTAAACCTACATTGAAGATTAAATTAGAACATCAATAATTTCTTTTTTTAAGATTTATTTATTTGAGAGGTAGAGTTACACACAGAGAGAAGAGAGGCAGAGGGAGAGAGAGGTCTTCCATCCGATGGTTCACTCCCCAACTGGCCGCAACAGCCGGAGCTGCGCTGATCCGAAGCCAGGAGCCAGGAGCTTCTTCCAGGTCTCCCACGCAGGTGCAGGGGCCCAAGGACTCAGGCCATCTTCTACTGCTTTCCCAGTCCATAGCAGAGAGCTGGATTGGAAGAGGAGCAGCTGGGACTGGAACCAGCACCCATATGGGATGCTGGTGCCACAGGCAGAAGATTAACCTATTGCGCCATGGCGCCAGCCCCAATAATTTCTTGTTAAAACAAAGTACAGGCTGGCGCCATGGCTCACTAGGCTAATCCTCTCTCTCTTTCCCTCCTGCTCTCTGTCTGTAACTCTGCCTCTCAAATAAATAAATAAATAAATAGGCCGGTGCTGCGGCTCACTAGGCAGCGCCGGTACCCCGGGTTCTAGTCCCGGTCGGGGTGCCTGTTCTGTCCCGGTTGCCCCTCTTCCAGTCCAGCTCTCTGTTGTGGCCCGGGAAAGCAGTGGAGGATGGCCCAAGTGCTTGGGCCTTGCACCCGTATGGGAGACCAGGAGAAGCACCTGGCTCCTGGCTTCTGACCAGCGCAGGACGCCGGCTGCAACGCATCAGCCGTAGCGGCCATTTGGGAGGTGAACCAATGGAAGGAAGACCTTTCTCTCTGTCTCTCTCTCTCTCTCTCTCTCTCTCACTAACTCTGCCTGTTTAAAAAAACAACAACAAAGTAGAGAAGATGTAGTTAGAAGTGGAACCAGGACATAAGAAAGGAGTAACTTTGGAAAATGGGAGTATATTTCATCAAATGCCAAAGAAAAATAATGTAGAGGTGTAGACTGATTATTTAGAATGGAGATATTTCACACTGGAAATCTTTTTCTTCCCCCATAAATAAAGAGGCAGAAAAAGAGTAATTCTAGGAAGGGATTGGTACTTTGAAGGATATGGAGAAGGTTTAGGGCAATTTCAATGGAAAAGACTATAAAATTCTTATAGTTGCTTAAGACCACTTGTTACAAGAAAGAAAGGCCTATCTGGGATCAGAGCACATAATAAGCATGTTTTTGAGCTTTTCCAGTCAACCTCTGTGCCTAAAAACTAACAGTGAATATCAAGCACCACTCTAATATCCCTTTCTCCCCCTTTTATGGAGTACTAGAATCTATGATTTCCTGAACGCATGACTACCCAGAATAAATCTCATTTGCTAACTTTCTTGGCAACTAAGTACACCCATGTGAAGAAATGTGAGAAAAGTAGTATGCACATAATTCAGTGTGTCCTTTAAAGACAAAGTTATGTTTGCCTCTTCTTTTTCCTCTTCAAGCCTATACTACATGCAATGCAGAAATAGGGCTGGCCATTTCAGACTATGTGGATGAGGAGAATATCTTAAAGATGATGCACCATGGAAATAGAAACAAGTTGGACCCCTAATGCTTTAGGAATCCATACTGAACATTCTACATAAAGGTGAAACACACTTCTAACTTGTTTAAGTTGCTATTTTAGATCTCTATAACACAAAAAACATATTTGTAGCCTAGAAAGTTAGCAAACCAGAATTTAAAAGAGATTCTAATGTGGAAGTGATAATAATAATGGGAATAAGGTAGTATAGCTAAGTTTAGTCTTTCTGAATCTAAACTCTAATTTTTGAAATGAGAGTAGTATTAGTACATATCTCATAATTTTGACATGATTAAATGAACAATGAATATAAAGCGTTTAATGCAGTGTTTGACATATGTTTTTTTTTGCCAGGCAGAGTTAGTGAGAGAGAGACAGAGAGAGAGTTATAGACAGTGAGAAAGAGAGACAGAGAGAAAGGTCTTCCATCCATTGGTTCACTCCCCCAATGGCCGCTATGGCTGGCGCTGCACCGATCCGAAGCCAGGAGCCGGCTACTTCCTCCCAGTCTCCCATGCAGGTACAGGGACCCAAGCACTTGGGCCATCCTCCACTGCCCTCCCAGGCCACAGCAGAGATCTGGACTGGAAGAGGAGCTACCGGGACAGAATCCGGCACCCAGACCAGGACTAGAACCCTGTGTGCCAGTGCTGCATGCGGTAGGCTAGCCATATTACCAGTGCTCAGTAAGTGGTTTCTATTATTATTGCTGACATATTGAAGATTAAATGAGATGATATAGAAAATATACTGTCACATTTTAAGAAATATGTGGAACATTTGTTTCTGATGTTCTTTCTTTTAATCTCAGAATAATTTTAAATTTACAAAACAAAAGTTACAAAGTTACAAAGAGCTCCCATATAATCCATGCCCATTTCTTCCTATTATTAATGGTGTTGTTTTCATTACTGTTATGATTTTCAGTATTTTTTTTTATTGATGGCTTCCATATTGTATAGGAAAGCCATTAAAACCAGAATTATTCATTGAGACCAATTAAAAGTCATTGCAGGACAAGAAATGATAGGGACACAAAAACAAGTTCAGTAGGAGTGAAAAAAACAGAAGAATTAGGAAGAGAAGGAATTAAAGTCAGAGAAAAGGAGAGAAATTTCCAGCGGATCTGAGTTTACACAAGCTCCATTGGCCTGTGCATATAAATAACTCATATTAATAGTATTTGAACACTGGCTTTTTAAAAAAGATTTATCTACTTACTTGGAAGCCAGAGTTACACAGAGAGAGAGAGAGAGAAAGAGAGAGAGAGGTCTTCCATCTGCTGGTTCACTCCCCAGTTGGCCACAACAGCTGGAGCTGCGCCGATCCGAAGCCAGGAGCCAGGAGCTTCTTCCAGGTCTCCCACACAGGTGCAGGGGCCCAAAGACTTGGGCCATCTTCTACTGCTTTCCCAGGCTACAGCAGAGAACTGGATTGGAAGTGGTCCAGCCGGAACTCAAACTGGTGCCCACATGGGATGCTGGCACTGCAGGCCAGGGTGTTAACCCACTGCGCCACAGTGCCGGCCACAGAACACTGGTTTTTCCCATTCATGGCTCAGTCCCCTCTAATTTTCCACTATTACCTCTTCTTCCCAACTATTTCTACAAGCTTCTGGGTAGCATCTCACATGGCATTCCTAAACTCCTATTCCCTCTTACCACCACTGCTAATTAGCCATTCCACTGTCTGGGTACTACAGTCTCTTCCGTGCCCCATGATATCTGCTACATGTTGGTGCTACTCTACTAGACACCACAGCTTTCCCCAGACATTGTTACTGAGAAAATACCTCTAAGCTCTACAGAAATCTTAATGAGCTAAGAAAGTATTCTTCTCTCCTCTATGTTACACTTTCAAAAGGAACAGGCAGTGCTGCTTTTTCGCCCTAGTGTTTGCAGGGCTTTTCATGAAATAACCTTTTCAGTTCTATTTATATTCTTTCCTGCCCCCTGGAGGCCCCAGGTAGGAGTATTTTAGCGTTTGAATTAGAGCTACCATATGAACTCAGAATTGTTCATCCCTTTCAAGGATTAATAATTAATTTTAGATTCAGGGATCATGCCTAGTTTTATCTTCTGCTAGACAGAGCTACCCAAGCGATTCCTCAGTGCCTTTGCAAAGGCATTCAAGTTATTACACCAAGGCAGAAAGTATGATCAGAAAAACCTGAATTGCAGCTCGGCTTTAAAATCGCATCTACGTCTCCATTCTCCCTGTCAGGTAGCTGAGGGTTAGCCTTCAGACATCTGGCGAGGACAGAAACAGCAGCTGTTATGGAAAGAGCCTTTCAGACTGAAGGGTACAACCACAACAGTAAGAGATGAATCATGCACAAAATCTTCCAATCAAATTGCAAGCAAAATAACGAAGTAGTATACCACATTAAGAAGGGGCCAAAGACAATTTTTTTTTTAAAATCCAGGTTAAAGACAGCTAAGAGTCCTGCAACAGAGAAGCAAGAGCAAGTATAGGCAGATCCAACTCCAATAGGGAGGCTTGTGAGCAATTGTCTAGTGTTAGATTATGCTGAATGCTTCCCCTTGAGGTTCAATGAGGATAAGATGATGAGCAGGTATATTAGCCTGGTTTGAAGGACCAGAAGAGAGATTGTTACTTCTACTCTCCCTCCTATCTTTCCTGCATGAATTGAGGTAGGGTGTTTCCTGTGTTCAGTTGGTGGAAATTTCTGACATATTCTGTGGCATTAAAATAATCACATAGTTTATTAGGATTTTTAAATATATTTCATATATCTTTAATATAAAGACAAAAGAAGATTTAAAAAATCAGTAGGTGGTAATTTCCCTGCCATGCTAACTTCATTGATCATTTTTAAAGGGATACATGAATAAATCTATGAATTTTAAACAGTACAGAATTATATAAATTAAAAGTTAATACCCTCTCTACCACTCCCTGAAAATCTTTTGACTAAAGATAACACTTGTTATGAATTTCCTGTAATGCCTCTTAGACTATATACTAGAGAGAGAGAGAGAGAGAGAGAGAGAGTTCAGAATTGCCTTCCATATTCTGGATTATAAATAAATTCACTAATGAGTTCTCTTGTGATTTTTAATATTTTTTAATGTTTAAGCATTTGATTCATCTGGAGATTATTTCATTATTAAGAATGAGGTAGAGATAGAGTTATATGTATATTTTCCTCAACTAGTTACCACAATACTTATCTTTTGTTTGTTTCCCTACAGACTGAACATGCAACTCCATGATAAACTAAATTTCTATGTACATTTGATTTTTTCTAAATTTCTTCATTCTGTTCTGTTCTATTGATCAATGTCTTTTCCAGAATCATTCAATTTCAATTATTATAACTTCGTATTTTTTAACATTTTGAAGGATTAATCCTATCTTATTATTCTTGTTTTTCACACTTTTTAAAAGTATCCCCCATGTTTATTTTTCCAGATGAAATTTTGTATTACTTTGTCATGCTCTAAAAAGTTCTTACTGATATTTTAGTTTGGATTATATTGATTTTTAGAGATTTATTTAGAGAGAATTGACTTAGACTTGACTTAGTAACATCATGTTTTCTTAACTAAGAGGACTGTGCAACTTTTCATCTGTTTAAATTTTCTTTCATATGTTAATAGCTATATGATTTTTTTCCTATTTTTTACATTATTTATTAGTACCTAGTTATTTTATCTTTTTGGTTGCTTCATAAATCCAATTTTTTCCTTCCATCTTATGTTCTAATTGAGTTGATGAGTAGTCAGAGGATAGTTTTTGATTATATATCTGGAAATAATGACCTATGGAATGATTCCTAATGAAGCTTATTTTTCATTTCATAAAGGAAGTTCAAAGGTAGGTACATTTCTTATCCTTGAGAGATTTTTGCTCCACACTCATCAAACGCTTAGGATTTTTCTTCTTTGGAGCCATTAAAATTTTTTATTTTCCCCTATCTATAGCTGTTAACAACAAAATAATACTCCAATAGCTATCTAATAGAATTTATCATATGTGATTATCAAACTGAAGTGAATACTCAAAACTATAATGATATCAAGCTTTTTAGAGCAATGCTTTAATGAAGGTATGCCATCCAGTTATCTATTTTTTTACTTAACTATTCAAGTGAATAGTTAATATTGTTAAGTAAATTCATATTTTTGTAAAACAGATTTCCAGAACATTTTGGTCTTGCAAATCTGTTTTTTTTTAAATTCTTAATATAAGAGAACACATTTCATGTGTGTCATAAAGTTCTAGGAAAATAACCATACTTCCCTTTACCCCTCCTTCCCTCAATCCCCCCTCCTTCCTTCTTTCTCTTTTTCCTTTAATTTTTGCAATAACATACTTTCAATTTACTTTATAGTCACAGGTTTAATGCACCACTAAATATCATGTTCAATAAGTAAAAAATAGAAAGGCCACTGTTCCACAGGAATATGCACAAGGGCTATAAACAATAAACAAGAGAATCCAAGATGGCTGAATGGGGTATAGCCACATTAACTTACACTGCTCTGGGATATGAAAAGAACAAAGGAATATGTTTCTAGGGTTCTGACTAATGGAAATTTTCAGTGAAGAAACTAAAAAAAAAATGAAGACTCTGGGACATGAGGAGAGAAGACAGACACACCACTGCAGCCAGCCACATGGCACAGCCAGCTGCCATCTGTGAGATGCCACCTTACCACATCAAGGTAGGAAAAAAAATCACTGTGCATCCTGTCATTCACGGTTTCAGCAGAGGGAATTCCGCATTCACCCACTGACTTTTACTTCAGCCTGGAGAGCTGACTGGGGTCTCAGCAACTGCTGGGCTTTGAGCAGGGAAGCCATGTTGATTTCCTCCCCTTCCCTACTCCCACAGAATGCAATACTCAGCAGCAAATAGCTGCACAGCATGCCTCTATTCTGTTCTTACCAGCATCATAGGCAGACTCAGTGCAACATATACAGCAAAGAACAGATTTTCCATATCCTGCAACTGGAGTTTTGGGGCATTAGCCCTGGAGCTACATTCATGCACTCTACCTGAGCCAGGCAGTTTAGCTTAGCTTCTGGGAGCTAACAACAGAAGCAGCCCATAAAAAAATCCACTCCCACCATAGGAGATCTGGGTAATGACCCCACTATACCTTGCAATACCAGACTATTAGAATGCATTCTAAATTTCTTGGTGCCGCTGGAATCTACCTGTAGACACACACCTAACAGCATTCCATCTCTCTGGACTCATACCTTCCACAGTAAAATCTCCTGTATACCTTTTAGTCACCCTGCAGGACTGGAACAATGTCCAGGTCACATCCTCTAGTCCTAGGACTAAGGCTGTTGGTATAACAAGCCACAGCACCAGTTGGATTCTCACAGCAGGACCTGAGGAAGGATCCATACATATCATACAGTCCTAGAACCACAGAAATTGGTGACACAAGCCCCAGCACCACTCAGGCTTGCCAGGACAAGGAGGCAGCCACCTTTGCCTCAGCACCAAAAATGAGGCCCTGGCTATCACAATCGCCATGGAGACTGACACCAAACTCTCTGTGGGCCAAGATACATGCTCAAGGAAACATTTATTCATGTCTAAGCTACACTTCTTTCCATATGAACTGCAGCAGACTAGTCCACTGTGTCACTTATAGACACAGCTGACACTGATTAAGACAAAAGACATCACTCAGAGACTACATTCCTGGGCTTACCTAGAACCAAAGCAAAAGCAACAAGTCAAGTGATACCCTGCATTCCAGCTAAACCATGAACTCTTTTACAATAAAACCTTCTCCATAAAGAAGATGGGACAAATATTCCAGATGGACAGACGTCAACACAGGGACACAGGAGACATAAAGAAGCAAGGAAGTGTGATATCTCCAAAAGAACATAATACTACTCCAGAATTAGATCCAGAACTGAAGGAAGTCTATGAAATGACAGATATAGAATTCCAAATAATGATTGCAAGGAAACTCAAGGAGATGCAAGAGAATATAGACAAATTACGGAAATGAGGAAATCAATGAGTGGCATGAATGAAAATACTACTAAGGAGATAAAACTCATTAAGAAGAATCAAATGGAAATTTTGGAGATGAAACATTTTTTTTTTTTACAGGCAGAGTGGATAGTGAGAGAGAGACAGAGAGAAAGGTCTTCCTTTTTGCCGTTGGTTCACCCTCCAATGGCCGCTGCGGCCGGCGCATCGCGCTGATCCGAAGCTTGGAACCAGGTGCTTCTCCTGGTCTCCCATGCGGGTGCAGGGCCCAAGGACTTGGGCCATCCTCCACTGCCTTCCCAGGCCATAGCTGAGAGCTGGCCTGGAAGAGGGGCAACCGGGATAGAATCCGGCGCCCCGACCGGGACTAGAACCCGGTGTGCCGGCGCCGCACGGCGGAGGATTAGCCTGTTAAGCCACAGCGTTGGCCGGAGATGAAACTTTTAATCAGTGCAATCAACAATACGACTGAGAGTTTTAACACCAGAATAGACCAAATGGAAGAAATAATTTCTGACCTCAAGCACAAGAATTTTGAAATTTAAAAAATCAGAAAAAAATAAAAATTAAAAAGAATGAAGAAAGTCTATACAACATAAGGGATAACTTTAAACAAGCATTTATTCATTATATGGGACATTCCTGAAGGAGAAGAAAAGGAAAAGGGCATTGAGAATCTGCTAAAAGAAAAATGTTTGAAAATTTCCCAAATCTTGAAAAACACATGGTCATCCAAAAACAAGAAGCTCAAAGAACCCCAAGCAGACTCAACGAAAAGGTGTTCTCCAAGACGTATTGTCGTCAAATTGTTAAAAGTTAAAGGCAAGGAGAGAATCCTAAAGACAATAAGAAAAAAGTATCAAGTTACACATACAGTAAAACCAATTAGATTAATATCAGAGTCCTCACTGGAAACCTTACAGGCCAGGAGAGAGTGGGATGATATATTCAAGGTCTTAAAAGAAAAAAAAAACTACCACCAAGAATATTATATTCAGGGAAGCAAGGATCAATCCTTTAAAACTGAAAGAAAAATAATGTATTTTCCAGATATGAACAAACATAGAATTCACCACCTGACTGACCAGCCTTATAAGAAATTCTGAAGGGTGCCCTGCATTAGAAGTAAACATGAAATATATGTCACCAACAAAATTCACTAAATTCCCTAATAGAGCAGACAGAATGATTATCTAATCAACAAAATGACAGGTCTTAGTTCTTATCTATCAATATTAATCTTGAATGTAAATGGATTAAATTCACCAATCAAAAGATTTCAGGTGGTTGAATGGACAAAAAATCATGACCATATTATGTGCTTCCTACAAGAAACTCACTTCACAAAGATACATACAGACTGAAAGTGAAGGGTTAGAAAGAGATCTACCAGGAAATAGAAACCAAAAGTGAGCAAACATAGCTATCTTGATATCAGATTATAAACAGTCTTTAAATCAAAGTAAAATGTGAAAGAAAGTAAATCAAACTATAAAAAGAAAAAGAAGCACATAATGTTTTGATAAAAGGTACAATTCAGTATATAATTAGTAAAGATCTCATCAGTTTGCACCCACACAGAAACACAAAGTGTAAAAATACTGTTTCAGTACTAGTTATAGCACCACTTCACATTAGACAACACATTAAGGACAGATCCCACATGGGATGTAAGTACACAGTGACTCCTGTTGCTGACTTAACAATTTGACACTCCTGTTCATGGCGTCAGTAATCTCCCTAGGCTCTAGTCATGAGTTGCCAGGGCTATGGAAGCCTTTAGAGTTCGCTGACTTTGATCTTATTCCGATAGGGTCATAGTCAAAGTGGAAGTTCTCTCCTCCCTTCAGAGAAAGGTACCTCCTTCTTTGATGGCCCCATTCTTTCCACTGGGATCTCACTCACAGAGATCTTTCATTTAGGTCTTCTTCTTTTTTTTTTCTTTTCCATGGTATCTTGGCTTTCCATGCCTACAATACTCTCATGGGCTCTTCAGCCAGATCAGAATGCCTTGAGGGCTGATTCTGAGGCCAGAGTGTTGTTTAGGACATCTGCCATTCTATGAGTCTGCTGTGTATCCCGCTTCCCATGTTGGATCCTTCTCTCCCTTTTTGATTCTATCAGTTAGTATTAGCAGACACTTGTCTTGTTTGTGTGATCCCTATGATTCTTTGACCTATCAGAGCCATCAATTGTGAGCTGAAATTGATCACTTGGACTAGTGAGATGGCATTGGTACATGCCACCTTGATGGGATTGTATTGTAATCCCCTGGCACATTTCTAACTCCACCATTTGCAGCAAGTCCGATTGTGCATGTCCCAAATTGTACATCTCCTCCCTCTCTTTTTCCACTCTTAAATTTAACAGGGATCACTTTTCAGTTAAAATTTAAACACCTAAGAATAATTGTGTGTTAATTACAGAGTTCAACCACTAGTACTAGAACAACAACAACAACAAATACTAAAAAGGATAAAGTATTACATTGTACATCTAGAGTCAGGACAAGAGCAGATCAGGTCATTGTTTCTTATAGTGTCCATTTCACTTCAACAGGTTTCCCCTTTGGTGCTCAGTTGTCACCGATCAGGGAAAACAAATGATATTTGTCTCTTTGGGACTGTATTTTTACACTTTGTGTTTCTGCGTGGGTACAAACTGATGAGATCTTTACTGATTATATACTGAATCGATCTTCTGTATATAAAGAGAATTGAAAATGAATCATGTGATTGGAAGGGGAGAGGGAGCGGGAAAGGGGAGGGTTGTGGGTGGGAGGGAAGTTTTGGGAGGGGGAAGCCATTGTAACCCATAAGCTGTACTTTGGAAATTTATATTCATTAAATAAAAGTTTAATAAAAAAAAAAGGTACAATTCAGCAAGAAGACATGACAACCATAAATAAATATATATATATATGCACTCAATACAAGACTACTCGGGGGGGCGGAGCCAAGATGGCGGATAGTGAGGACGTGCACCAATAGTCTGGAAAATAAAGTTTCATAAAAGTGGAATTACTGTAGCCTCAGGAAAAGATTCAAGAAAAAAACTGCAGAGGAAACGCTTCCGGATCTAGTGGATGTGACACAGAGGACCTACAAGGAGCCCACCGCGTGGAAACCCAACCGCGGGAGACAAGCCACAGAATCTCCCCAGAGTGGGAACCAACAGGAGGTAAGACAAAAGCCTCAGAAACGCGAGACATTAGTGGGGAAAGGCAGAGGCCCCTCCCTCCACTTGAGCAAAACAAAGAGCAGGCACCATTTTACATATGTAAAGCGGCAATGAGTACACAAACTAAGTAACTTTGGGTCTAAGGTGAAACTTGAGAACACATTGAGGGCTGCATAAACTCTGTGTGTGGTCCCAGGGGTAGATCAAAAGAATACTCACAGAGGCGAGATTTCAACTACCCTCAATTCCACTCAGCCATTCGGAATTACTTCCCAACTGAGTCAAAAAAAAAAAAAAAGAGAGAGAGAGAGAGAGAGAGATCCAGCAAGGAGCAAGGAGAGTCACTTTTTGCACAGCCTTAAACCTGAAGAATCAAGCAGAGCTCTCTGGCCACACCCATAACAGCCTCTAAGGATCCAGCAAAGCAGAGAGCCCACTTAGAGGCATAGTATAACGAGAAAAAAACACCACAGCAAAAAACAAAAAAAACAAAAAATACAAAAAAAACCATAAATTATCTCCAACATGCCAAACAACAAACGTAGAAGCTGAGGTAACAAGAGCAAGGAAGACACTATGATGCCCCCAAATGAACAAGACACCCCAATGCAAGATTATGAAGATGAAGAGACAGAGGAAATGCAAGAAGCGGATCTCAAAAAATTGATAAGAACATTAAGAAGTTCTCAAAAACTAATTCTTGAACTACAGAAATGCTTAATGGACAAGATAGAAAATCTCTCTCGTGAAAATGAAATATTAAGGAGGAATCAAAATGAAATGAAACAACTAGTAGAACATGAAACTGAGATAGTGACAAGAGACCATAAAGAAATGAAGAACTCAATAGATCAAATGACAAACATATTAGAAAGCCTCAAAAACAGAATGGGTGAGGCAGAAGAGAGAATATCAGACTTAGAAGACAGAGAACAGGAAAGGAAACAATCAAATCAAAGAAAAGAAGACAAAATCAGAAATCTAAAAAATACTGTCAGAGATCTACAGGATACTATTAAAAAACCCAACATCCGGGTTCTAGGAGTTCCTGAAGGCATGGAGAGGGGGAAAGGATTAGAAGGCCTTTTTAGTGAGATGCTAGCAGAAAATTTCCCAGGTTTGGAGAAGGACAGAGACATCCTAGTACAGGAAGCTCATAGAACCCCTAATAAACATGACCAAAAGAGATCCTCACCACGACACGTCATAATCAAACTCACCACAGTGAAACATAAAGAAAAGATCCTAAAATGTGCAAGAGAGAAACGCCAGATTACTCTCAGAGGATCTCCAATTAGACTCACAGCTGACTTCTCTTCAGAAACCCTACAAGCTAGGAGAGAATGGCGTGATATAGCCCAGGTACTAAGAGAGAAAAACTGCCAGCCCAGAATACTATATACTGCAAAGCTCTCATTTATGAATGAAGGTGAAATAAAGACCTTTCACAGCAAACAGAAATTGAAAGAATTTTTCCCCACTCGTCCAGCCCTGCAAAAGATCTTAAAGATGTGTTACATACAGAAACACAGAAACACGGTCACCAATATGAAAGAAGGTAAAGGAAGGAAACCTCACAGCAAAAGATCACAGGAATCTCAAACCAGATATTAGAAAATATCTTTGGCAAATGACAGGGCAAGGTTACTCCTTCTCAATAGTCACATTGAATGTTAATGGCTTGAACTGTCCAGTTAAAAGACACCGATTGGCTGATTGGATTAAGGAACAAAACCCATCTTTTTGCTGCTTACAAGAAACTCATCTTTCCAACAATGATCCATACAGGCTGAAAGTGAAAGGCTGGAAAAAGATATACCATGCCAACAGAAATGAAAAAAGAGCGGGCGTAGCCATCTTAATATCGGACAACATAAACTTTACCACAAAAACTGTCAGGAGAGACAAAGAGGGGCACTATTTAATGATTAAGGGATCAATTCAACAGGAAGATATAACGATTATCAATGTATATGCACCTAATTACATGGTACCAGTTTATTTAAAGATTTGTTAAGGGACTTAAAGGGAGACTTAGACCCCAATACAATAGTACTAGGGGACTTCAATACTCCACTCTCAGAGATAGATAGATCAACAGGACAGAAGATCAACAAGGAGACAGTAGATTTAAATGACACTATAGCCCAAATGGATCTAACAGATATCTACAGAACATTTCATCCTACATCTAAGGACTTTACATTCTTCTCAGCAGTACATGGAACCTTCTCTAGGATTGACCACATACTAGGCCATAAAGCAAGTCTCAGCAAATTCAAAAGAATTAGAATCATACGATGCAGCTTCTCAGACCACAAAGGAATGAAATTGGAAATTAGCAACTCAGGAATCCCTAGAGCACGTGCAAACACATGGAGATTGAACAACATGCTCCTGAATGAAAAATGGGTCATAGAAGAAATTAAAAGAGAAATCAAAAATTTTCTGGAAGTAAATAAGGATAAAAGCACAACATACCAAAACCTATGGGATACAACAAAAGCAGTGTTAAGAGGAAAGCTTATATCAATAGGTGTCTACATCAAGAAATTGGAAAGGCACCAAATAGATGAGCTTTCAAGTCATCTCAAGGATCTAGAAAATCTGTAGCAAACCAAACCCAAACCCAAACCCAGTAGGAGAAGAGAAATAATTAAAATCAAAGAAGAAATCAACAGGATTGAATCCAAAAAAACATTACAGAAAATCAGCCAAATGAGGAGCTGGTTTTTTGAAAAAATAAACAAAATTGACACCCCATTGGCCCAACTAACTAAAAAAAAGAAGAGAAAAGACCCAAATCAATAGGATCAGAGATGAAAAGGGAAACGTAACAACAGACGCCACAGAAATAAAAAGAATCATCAGAAATTACTACAAGGACTTGTATGCCAGCAAACAGGGAAATCTAGCAGAAATAGACAGATTCTTGGACACATACAACCTACCTAAATTGAGCCAGGAAGACATAGAAAACCTAAACAGACCCATAACTGACACAGAAATTGAAACAGTAATAAAGGCCCTCCCAACAAAGAAAATCCCAGGACCAGATGGATTCACTGCTGAGTTCTACCAGACATTTAGAGAAGAACTAACTCCAATTCTTCTCAAACTATTCAGAGCAATCGAAAAAGAGGGAATCTCCCAAATTCTTTCAATGAAGCCACCATCACCTTAATTCCTAAGCCAGAAAAAGATGCAGCATTGAAAGAGAATTACAGACCAATATCCCTGATGAACATAGATGCAAAAATACTCAATAAAATTCTGGCCAATAGAATGCAACAACACATCAGAAAGATCATCCACCCAGACCAAGTGGGATTCATCCCCGGTATGCAGGGATGGTTCAACGTTTGCAAAACAATCAACGTGATACACCACATTAACAGACTGCAGAAGAAAAACCATATGATTCTCTCAACAGATGCAGAGAAAGCATTTGATAAAATACAACACCCTTTCATGATGAAAACTCTAAGCAAACTGGGTATGGAAGGAACATTCCTCAATACAATCAAAGCAATATATGAAAAACCCACGGCCAACATCCTATTAAATGGGGAAAAGCTGGAAGCATTTCCGCTGAGATATGGTACCAGACAGGGATGCCCACTCTCACCACTGCTATTCAATATAGTTCTGGAAGTTTTAGCCAGAGCCATTAGGCAAGAAAAAGAAATTAAAGGGATACAAATTGGGAAGGAAGAACTCAAACTATCCCTCTTTGCAGATGATATGATTCTTTATTTAGGGGACCCAAAGAACTCTACTAAGAGACTGCTGGAACTCATAGAAGAGTTTGGCAAAGTAGCAGGATATAAAATCAATGCACAAAAATCAACAGCCTTTGTATACACAGGCAATGCCACAGCTGAGGAAGAACTTCTAAAATCAATCCCATTCACAATAGCTACAAAAACAATCAAATACCTTGGAATAAACTTAACCAAGGACGTGAAAGATCTCTACGATGAAAACTACAAAACCTTACAGAAAGAAATAGAAGAGGATACCAAAAAATGGAGAAATCTTCCATGCTCATGGATTGGAAGAATCAATAATATCAGAATGTCCATTCTCCCAAAAGCAATTTATACATTCAATGCAATACCAATCAAGATACCAAAGACATTCTTCTCAGATCTGGAAAAAATGATGCTGAAATTCATATGGAGACACAGGAGACCTCGAATAGCCAAAGCAATCCTGTACAACAAAAACAAAGCCGGAGGCATCACAATACCTGATTTCAGGACATACTACGGGGCAGTTGTCATCAAAACAGCATGGTACTGGTACAGAAACAGATGGATAGACCAATGGAACAGAATAGAAACACCAGAAATCAATCCAAACATCTACAGCCAACTTATATTTGACCAAAGATCCAAATCTAATCCCTGGAATAAGGACAGTCTATTCAATAAATGGTGCTGGGAAAATTGGATTTCCACGTGCAGAAGCTTGAAGCAAGACCCATACCTATCACCTTACACAAAAATTCACTCAACATGGATTAAAGACTTAAATCTATGACCTGAAACCATCAAATTATTAGAGAGCATTGGAGAAACCCTGCAAGATATAGGCACAGGCAAAGACTTCTTGGAAAAGACCCCAGGAGCACAGGCAGTCAAAACCAAAATTAACATTTGGGATTGCATCAAATTGAGAAGTTTCTGTACTTCAAAAGAAACAGTCAGGAAAGTGAAGAGGCAACCAACAGAATGGGAAAAAATATTTTCAAACTATACTACAGATAAAGGATTGATAACCAGAATCTACAAAGAAATCAAGAAACTCCACAACATCAAAACAAACAACCCATTTAAGAGATGGGCCAAAGACCTCAACAGACATCTTTCCAAAGAGGAAATCCAAATGGCCAACAGACACATGAAAAAATGTTCAAGATCACTAGCAATCAGAGAAATGCAAATCAAAACCACAATGAGGTTCCATCTCATCCCGGATGCTGTAGAGGATGTGGGGGAAAAGGGACACTAACCCACTGTTGGTGGGAATGCAAACTGGTTAAGCCACTATGGAAGTCAGTCTGGAGATTCCTCAGAAACCAGAACATAACCCTACCATACAACTCAGCCATCCCACTCCTTGGAATTTACCCAAAGGAAATTAATTTGGCTAATAAAAAAGCCATCTGCACATTAATGTTTATTGCAGCTCAATTCACAATAGCTAAGACCTGGAACCAACCCAAATGCCCATCAACAGTAGACTGGATAAAGAAATTATGGGACATGTACTCCATAGAATACTATACAGCAGTAAGAAACAACGAAACCCGGTCATTTGCAACAAGATGGGGCAATCTGGAAAACATCATGCTGAGTGAATTAAGCCAGTCCCAAAGAGACAAATATCATTTGTTTTCCCTGATCGGTGACAACTGAGCACCAAAGCGGAAACCTGTTAAGTGAAATGGACACTATAAGAACCAATGAACTGATCAGCTCTTGTCCTGACTTTAGATGTACAATGTAATACTTTATCCTTTTCAGTATTTGTTATTGTTGTTGTTGTTCTAGTACTAGTGGTTGAACTCTGTAATTAACACACAATTATTCTTAGGTGTTTAAATTTTAACTGAAAAGTGATCCCTGTTAAATTTAAGAGTGGAAAAAGAGAGGGAGGAGATGTACAATTTGGGACATGCTCAATCAGACTTGCTGCAAATGGTGGAGTTAGAAATGTGCCAGGGGATTCCAACACAATCCCATCAAGGTGGCATGTACCAATGCCATCTCACTAGTCCAAGTGATCAATTTCAGCTCACAATTGATGGCTCTGATAGGTCTAAGAATCAAAGGGATCACACAAACAAGACAAGTGTCTGCTAATACTAACTGATAGAATCAAAAAGGGAGAGAAGGATCCAACATGGGAAGTGGGATACACAGCGGACTCATAGAATGGCAGATGTCCTAAACAACACTCTGGCCTCAGAATCAGCCCTCAAGGCATTCTGATCTGGCTGAAGAGCCCATGAGAGTATAGTAGGCATGGAAAGCCAAGATACCATGGAAAAAAAAAAAAGACCTAAATGAAAGATCTTTGTGAGTGAGATCCCAGTGGAAAGAACGGGGCCATCAAAGAAGTAGGTACCTTTCTCTGAAGGGAGGAGAGAACTTCCACTTTGACTATGACCCTATCGGAATAAGATCAAAGTCAGCGAACTCTAAAGGCTTCCATAGCCCTGGCAACTCATGACTAGAGCCTAGGGAGATTACTGACGCCATGAACAGGAGTGTCAAATTGTTAAATCAGCAACAGGAGTCACTGTGTACTTACACCCCATGTGGGATCTGTCCTTAATGTGTTGTCTAAGGTGAAGTGATGCTATAACTAGTACTGAAACAGTATTTTTATACTTTGTGTTTCTGTGTGGGTACAAACTGATGAGATCTTTACTAATTATATACTGAATTGATCTTCTGTTATAAAGAGAATTGGAAATGAAAAAAAAAAAACAACCTGGTGTTAAGTTGGAAATGGCATAGAAAATTAATTAATTTTAAAAAAATATTATGTAGGATCTCTGTCTTTAATGTGCTGTACATTGTTATTTAATGCTATAATTAGTACTTCAATGGTAGTTTTTTCACTTTATGTTGCTATATGGGGGCAAACTGTTGAAATCTTTACCTAATATATACTAAACTGATCTTCTGTATATAAAGAGAATTGAAAATGAATCTTTATGTGAATGGAAGGGGAGAGGGAGCGGGAAAGGGGAGGGTTGCGGGCGGGAGGGAAGTTATGGGAGGGGGGAATCCATTGTAACCCATAAGCTGTACTTTGGAAATTTATATTCATTAAATAAAAGTTTAATAAATGAAAAAAAGAAAAAAAAAGACTACTCAGATATATATAGTAAATACTATGAGATTTAAAGGGAGAGATAGGCTTCAATAAAACTTGGGTGACTTCAACACCACACCATCATCATTGGGCAAGTCATCCAGACACAAAATCTATAAAGATACATCGGAGTTTAAATATACTGTCCAGCAAATGGACCTAACAGACATTTACAAGACATTTCACACAACAGTTACAGAATACACATTCATCTCATCAGCACATGTAAACTTTTCTAGGATAGACTACATGTTGGGCCACAAATCAAGTCTCAGCAAATTTAAAAAGATTGCAATCAGACAATGTATCTTCTCAGACCATAAAGAAAAAAAAAACTAGAAATAAACAACAAGAATAATAATAGCACACTCATAAATACTTGGAAATAAAACAACATGTTACTGAACCAACATGATACAATGATCAATAGGTCATTGAAGAAATTTAAAAGGAAATCAAACACTTTCTTGGAATAAATGAGAACACAATGTATCAAAGCCTGTAGGATACAGCAAAAGCAGTATTTAGGGGTGGTGCTATGCTGTAGTAGGCAAAGCCTCTGCCTGCAGCGCTGGCATCCTATATGAGCACTGGTTCATGTCCTGGCTGCTCCACTTATGATCCAGATCTCTGTTTATGGCCAGGGAAGGCAGTGGAAGATCACCCAAGTGCTTGGGCCCCGATCCCATTGGGAGAGCAGAAACTCCTGGCTCCTGGCTTCAGTTCTGCCCAGCTCCGGCTGTTGCAGCCATTTGGAGAGTAACTAGCAGATGGAAGACCTTTCTTTCTGTCTCTCCATGTCCCTATCTGTAACTCTGCCTCACAAATAAATAAATGAAATCTTTTTTTAAAAAAATCTGTATTTAAAGGGAAGTTTTTAGCATTAAGTGCTTGCATTAAAAAAGTTAAATGTCTCAAATTAAAGATCTAATGGTACATCTTGAAGACTTAGAAAACAAGAAAAAAAAAAACCCAAATCAGCAGGAGGCAAGAAATAACAAGGATCAGAGCAGAAGTAAATGAATTTGAAACTAAGAAAACAATACAAAAGATCAACAGAACACAAAGTTGGTTTTCTGAGAAGATAAACAAAATAGATAAACCTCCTGCCAGACTAACAAAGAAAAAAGGAGAAAAAACTGAAATCAATAAAATTAGAGATGGAAAAAGAGGGGCTGGCGCCATGGGTCACTTGGCTAATCCTCCACCTATGGTGCCAGCATCCCATATGGGCGCCGGATTCTAGTCCTGGTTACTCCTCTTCCATCCAGCTCTCTGTTGTGGCTCGGGAGGGTAGAGGAGGATGGCCCAAGTGCTTGGGCCCCTGCACCCACGTGGGAGACCAGGAAGAAGCACCTGGCTCCTGGCTTTGGATCAGCACAGCACCAGCCATGGAGGCCATTTGGGGAGTGAACCAATGGAAAGGAGACCTTTCTCTCTGTCTCTCTCTCACTGTCTATCTGTCAAATAAATAAAAAAAATCTGAAAGATGGAAAAAGAGATATTAAAACCAATACCACTGAAATACAAATGATAAAAAGAAATTACTATGAAGAACTGTATGCTAATAAACTGAAAACTTGAAAAAAATGGATAAATTACTGGATTCAAATAACCTACCAAGATTAAATCAAGAAGATACATAAAATCTAAACGGACCCATAACAATTGAAGAGATTGAAGCAGTAATGAAAACTCTTCCATCAAGGAAAACCCTGGGATCTGATGGTCTTTCTACTGAATTCTACAAAACATTCAAAGAGGTGGTAACTCCAATACTCTTCAAACTATTCCAAAATATTAAAATGCCACACATTTTTATGAAGCCACCATTACTGTGATACCAAAACCAAAGACATGACATGAAAATAAAACTAAGACCTTTATCCTTAATGAATATAGATGCAAAGATTCTCAACAAAATACTAGCAAATCAAATCCAAAACCACATCAAAAAGATCAAACATCATGATCAAGTGGTATTTATCCCAGAAATTCAAGGGTGCTTCAACATCTGCAAATCAGTAAACATCATAAATCACATCAACAGAATGAAGAACAAAAACCATATGGTCATCTCAATAGATGCAGAGAAAGCATTTGATAAGATTTAACACCCCTTCATGACAAAAAATAAAAAACTCTCCAGAAATTAAGTATACAGGGAATATTCCTCAAAATTATAAAGGCCATATATCACAATCCAACAACCAATATCATACTGAATGGGGAAAATCTGAAGGCATTTCCCCTCAGATCTGCAACAAGACAATGATGTCCACTTTCAACGCTCTTATTAAATATTGTACTGGAAGATTTAGTGAGAGCAATTAGGGAGGAGAAAAAAAGAAAGGGCATCAAAATTGGAAAAGAGGAAGTCAAAATATCCATGTGTGCAGATGTTGTACATGGGTAAACCTAAACAGTCCACCAGAAAGCTATTAGAATTGATAAACCAATTCGGTAAAGTTTGTACCTTACAAAATAAACATACAAGTAGATTTTTTGTATAGTAATGATGAACTCACAGATAAAGAGATTACAATAGCCACAAAAATTTAAATATTTAGGAATGAATTTAACCAAAGAAGTGAAATATCTTTATAATGAAAATTATCAAACATTGATTAAAGAACTCATCAAGGACATAAAAAATGGAAAGATCTTACTTGCTCATGTAGGATCTCTGTCCTTAATGTGTTGTACTATGTGAATTAACGGTATAACTAGTACTCAAACAGTACTTTATACTTTGTGTTTCTGTGTTTGTACAAATTGTTGAAATCTTTACTTAGTATATACTAAATTTATCTTCTGTATATGAAGATAATTGAAAATGAATCTTGATATGAATGGGATGGGAGAGGGAGCGGGAGATGGGATGGTTGTGGGTGGAAGGGAAGTTATGGGGGGAAAAGTCGCTATAATCCAAAAGTTGTACTTTGGAAATTTATATTTATTAAATAAAATTTTTAAAAAATCAATAAAATGTCTATACAACCTAAAGCAATCTACAGCTTCAATTTAATCCCTATCAAATTACCAATGACATTCTTTACAGGATTAGAATAAGCAACCCTAAAATTCATATGGAATCACAAAAGACACAGAATAGCTAAAGCAATCCTGAGCAAGAAAAATCAAGCTGGAGGCATCACAATACCTGACTTCAAAGTATACTATAAAAATATTAATCAAAATTCCATAATAGTGGCATAAAACTAATACACAGTTCAATGGAACAGAATAGAGAGCCCAGAAATTAATTCACATACATACAGTCAACTGAGTTTTGACAAAAGTGCTCAGACCATGCAGTGGAGTAATTATAATCTCTTCAATAAATGATGCTGGCAAAATTGGATGTTTATATACAGAAGAATGAAATTAGATCTGTACCTCTCACCATATATAAAAATCAACTCAAGATGCATCAACAACTTAAACTTAAGACCTAAGACTATGAAGTTGCTAGGGAAAAAAAAACATAGAGGAAACACTCCAAGATGACTTCTTGGATAGTACTCCCAAAGCACAGGCAACAAAAGCAAAAAATAAACAAATGGTACTATATCAAACTCAGACACTCTTACACAGCAAAGTAAATGATCAACAAAGTGAAGATACATCCAAGAGAACTGGAAAATATATGTGAAAACAATCTACCTGACAAAGGATCAATATCCTGAATATATCAGCAACTTATACTTAACAACATAAAAAACAATTTATCCAGTTGAGAAATGGGCAAAGTACTTCAATAAACAGTTCTTAAAAGAAGAAATACAAATGGCCAACAAATATATGAAAAAATGTTTAATATCACTGGCCATCAGGGAAATGCAAATCAAAACCATAATAAGATATCACCTCACTGCTGTCAAAATGGCTAAAATTCAACAGCAGATAGTAACAAATGCTGATGAGGAGGTGGAGAAAGTGAATTTTTTTTACATGATAGAAGATTCCTTTTATTTATTTTTTCCCAAGGAAACATTTTATTGAAGGAATACACACTTCATGCATTTTGTAAGTACAACTTTAGGAATATAGTGATTCTTCCCACCATACCCACCCTCCCACCCACACTCCTACACCTCCTCCTCCTCCCTCTCCAATTCCCAGTCGCATTCTCTGCTAAGATCCATTTTCAATTAACTTTATACACAGAAGACCAACTCTACACTAAGAGTTCAACAATTTGCACACAAAAACCTGCTCCTCAACAGTCAAGACAAGTGCTGTTCAAAGTCATTGCATCTTGAATTTAATTTCACTTTTTTTAGAAACTTAATTAACTTTAAAGAAGTACTCATGAATGATACATCTTTTGCACTTAAATAAAACTTATGAGACATAAGAATATCCTCCACTTAATACATTAAAATGAAATAAATCTTTGAGAATAACTTTTACTGTTAACTCTCATAATACAACTCTCTGAGGACAGAGGTCCTGCACGAGAAGTTAGTGTCCAGTGACTCCTGTTGTTAATTTAACAATTAACACTCTTACATATGCTGTCAGTGATCACCCAAGGCTCTTCACATGAGCAGTCTAAGTTATTGGAAGCCTTTTAAATCCACAAACTCTGTCAGTATTTAGACAAGGCCATAAGCAAAGTGGAGGTTCTCTCCTCCCTTCAGATAAAAGTACATCCTTCTTTGATGTCCCCTTCTTTTCACTGGCATCTCACCCACAGATGTCCTTCATGTAGGACATTTATTGCCACTGTGTCTTGGTTTTCCATGTCTGAAATACTCTCATGGACTTTTCAGCCAGACCAGAATACCTTAAGGGCTGTTTCTGAGGTCAGAGTGCTACTTAAAGTGATTACCATTCAATTGTCTGCTGTATGGACTGCTTCCCCTAATGGAGCATTCACTACTTTTTAATTATATTATTATTGCCACTTAATCCTATCTATATGATCACTTTAATACTTAATCATATATATATATATATATAATCACTTTAAAGCTTAACCCTATCCATATGATCATTTTAACACTTAAAATGCTATTTTTACCACCCAGCTTAAGGGCATTTGGGATCCCATAGCAAGTTTTTAAACTGTACCCTTAGAAGTAAGTCCATACGAATGTATGCAGAACTATACATATTACAGTTACAAACTTCATATACTTCATAATTACAACTTCTTCTCTTTTATGGATTCCTGGGAATTCCACTCATTCATCCTTAAGTTTCCTTGGCAAGAATTTAGTCACGTAACTGCTTAGAACTGAAAAGACACTGCAAGATAGCTTCAATTTGGAAAAGCGTTATGCCTGTCTGAGAAATTAGGACTTTTGGGCCGGTGCTGTGGCTCACTAGGCTAATCCTCCGCCTGCAGCACTGGCACGCCGGGTTCTAGTCCTAGTCAGGGCGCCAGATTCTGTCCCGATTGCTCCTCTTCCAGTCCAGCTCTTTGCTGTGGCCCGGGAGGGCAGTGGGGGATGGCCCAGGTCCTTGGGCCCTGCACCCGCATGGGAGACCAGAAGAAGCATCTGGCTTTTGGCTTTGGATCGGCACAGCGTGCCAGCTGCAACACACAGGCCATAGCGGCCACTTGGGGGGTGAACCAATAGAAGGAAGACCTTCTCTCTCTCTCTCTCTCTCTCTCTCTCTCTCTCTCTCTCTCTCTCTCTCTCACTGTCTAACCCTGCCTGTCAAAAAAAAAAAAAGAAATTAGGGCTTTTGTCATTCATAAAGAAGGAGAGGAGGAATGAAAGGGTAGGTAACTATGCAATTGTAGTCATGCCTCCGCATCTACTCTTATCCTCTTCAAACTAGAGCCAATGAGTTGTCTAAAACACAGATATTATATTCTCCCATTTGATTATGCCTCACAGTGCATTCTGTAGCATGGTGGCAAAGATTCTGCATTATCTGTTCTGTCCCCTCTCCAAACTTCTCTACCATTCTTTTCATCTTGCCTTTTGCAATCAATCCACTTTGATCATTAAGTTATTCAGCTATATCTTGAATTCTTTTGCTTCACAGATTTTTATCATACTATTCTCTTTGCTGAGTATGATTTCCTTACCTCCTCAAGACAACCCTTATTGTTCCTTTAGCTCTTAGCTCAAAGCTCACTTCCCACAGAAATCCTCACAGTCCTTCCTGGAAGAGATCAAATCTCTCCTATTATGTTTGCATAGTACTTAATTTTTTTATTTCATGGGCACTTATTTCAGTTTGTGATTTTATATTTGTGTGATCATTTGGTTATGTAATCTTTGTTTTTCTCAGCAAATTGTAATTCTGTGAGATCAGAAACATATGTGTGTAGTTTAGTAGTATATTTGCAGTGCCAAGCATGTGGTAGGTTATTAAAAGTATTTATGGAATGAATTAATGAAATCCATTACAAAGTTATACCATGGGTAGTTGGGTATAATGAGCCAATATAGAGGTTCTGTAGCTTTTCAATTTCAGAAAGGAAACGATAAAGTAGAATTATAAGAGATCACTGTAGACAAAGAGTAGGATTCAGGAATTTAAGATTTAAATTCAATACATCTTTGAGCAACAAATTTCATGGTGTGACTGTGGTAATGAGTTGTTAAAATTAAGTGAAGACACATGTTTGGAGTCATGAAGTTCAAAATCTATCAGTTGAAGCACTGAATATGTTCTCTCCCATGTGTCTATGTTGATGACAATAATGGGTGTAAAGACAAAGACCGAGAACCAAGTTCCAAAGCATCCAGCAAATGTGAGAGAATGGTCAGGGAATTGGTAGAAGAACAGAAATAAGATGGAAGAAGGTACAATAGTTGATGGCAGCAATTTTCAAAGTGGAAAGGTTTTCAGCAGAAATGTGGAAGAATAATTACCTAGAAGTGGCACCAACAAAAATGGCTATTCTAACAGCCAGGTGACACATATACTATGAGAGAAAGCAGCTATCAAACAAGAAGGGTGCTTTCTGAAAATAGACAGATTTCAGTCAAGACCAATGGACAGAGGAGGAATTTTGAGAAAATGAAGAGAGGATGGGGCATTTGGTTACAGTGTAATGAAAAGAGGACTCCGGAGCACAAAGCATGGATAGAAAGGACAGCAGTGGGAAGAGGAGTCACAGGAGAAGAGCAGGAAGAACGCAGGTGAGAGAGAAATGACTTCTGAGTACTTGCATCTGGATCAGTAGTTGAGTAGCACTGCTAAAATGTATTTTGGATTAACCAATTTCAAGGCTCCTGACAGGTACAATATGAAACCACCTTAAGCATAAATTGAAACTTGAGGAATGAGTCTAGCTGTCTAAAGTATCAATATCTGCAGCTTTTCTTCAGAAAACAACCTAAAGTTTGAGAGAAAATGTTTTGGTATCCCCCATGATAGTTGAACCAGAGCCTGAGGTGAATCCAGCTCAGGTGGTTGGAAATGAGTATTCATTCACCAGTTCTGCCATAGATTAACACAAAGAAAACCTTAATGTCCAATTAAATCCTCTTGCTATTAACGCTTCCTACTTAAGATGCCGATATGTTAATTCATAATTATCTTCACTAAAATTACTTAATAATGCATACTTTCCTTCTAAATGTTCACCTTTATTTGTTTAAAAGGTAGTGATGGGGGGGGTAGTGTGGAAAGAAATTTTCCACTGACCTACTCCCCAAACAAATGCAACAGCTGGGGCTGGGCCAGTCTGAAGCCAGGAGCCAGGAACTCCATTTTGGTGTCCCGCATGGGTGGCAGGGGCCCAAGCACTTAGTCCATCTTCTGCTGCTTTCCCTTGTATTATATGGAAGCTAGATAGGAAGCTTAGCATCAAAGATGGGAACCAGCACTCTGATATGTGTCACAAGTAGCATCTTAACTCAGTGCCACTACTGGCCTCAGTAGTCTTTACTGGCTATGTAGCAGTTTCCAATTTATGCGTAACCTTTTTTTTCCCTACTCCCCTAATTGGGTGATTTGAGAGCAAATGTAGAGATGTCTCTGCCAACTAAACTATAATACAATACATTCTTATTGTTTAGCAATTTTCTTTCAAACTTTTTGAGAGAGGATGTTTTAGCATCACTTATTTAATATATCATTTCACACATACACATGAATGAAAATGTGAGCAAAACACATAGGTAAGGAATTCCTAAAAGTTATTCATGTTCACAATCTAGCTATTTTCAGTCACATTTTCACTCATTTATTGATATCTGTGGTTTTTTTTCCACATAGAATTATGCTCTATGTCATCAAGAGCAAGAGCACTGAAGATGCATCATTTAAAACAAAAGCAAAGGGCAGGCATTTGGCACAATGGTTAAGGCACCACCCAGGACACCACCCATCTTAGAGTGCCTAGGTTTGAGCTGCAGCTCTGGTCCTGATCCCAGTTCCCTGGTAATGCACATCAGGGGAGGCAACAGATGATGGCCCAAGTACCTGAGTTCCTGATTCCCACGTGGTAGTCTTAGATGGAGTTCTGGCCCAGCCACAGCCATTGTGGGCATTTAGGTAGGGACGCAGTGGGTGGAAGATCTTTCTCTATTGCTCAGCCTTTCAAATAAAATGAAAATAAACCAGAAAAAAAATTTTAAAAACCCAGGAATTTAATGTTAAACTATATAATAAAATGAAAAATAGGGAAGATCCACATTATCTCTAAGATCCCATTCCAGGACACTGACACGCATTCTTCAAGTTTTGATATTGGCCTCAAATGACAAAAATTTGCTTCATTAATGTCAAATTTATATATAACCCACTGCTTGCATATATACTTTCTGCTTGCATAATACTATTTTGTTCTTTTTAGGTATTTCCTCAAGATTATTTTTATTTATTTGAAAGAGTGACAGAGTGAGAGGGAGAGACAAAGAGAGAAAAAGGGATCTTCTAACCACGGATTCAATCCCCAAATGAACATAACAGTCAGGCCTGGGCCTGTCCAAACAAGGAGCCAGCAACTCCATTCTGGTTTTCCACATGGATGGCAGAGGCAGTCTTCTGTTGCCTTCATGGAAGCAGAAAAGCTGACATTCTTAGATATGGGATGCCAGTGTCACAAGTGGTGGCTTAAACCGACTGCTACACAGTGCCAGCTCCAATGTTCTGCTCTTATACTTAATTGTAGTATAAAATGTGTGGGCTATTTATTTATTTAAGGAGGGAGAGAGACAGAGACAGAGAGCTACCATCTGCTAGTTCATTCCCCAACAACACTTGGGACTGGGCCAATCTAAAGCCAAGAACTAGGAACCCAATCCTATTCTCCCACATCAGTGCTAGGGTCCTGAAGACTTGAATCATCACTACTTCTTCCCAGTTTGTGCATTAGCAGGAAACTAGAATTGAGACCCAAACTCAGGCACTCCAATAAGCAACGTGAGCATCCCAATCAGTGTCCATCATTAGATCAAATGCCCACTCATATTTTCAATGGCCATTAAATTCAACACATAAAGTAATAACACTGTACGTAACTCAACTGAAACATTAAAACATCTGTGACCACATTTCTACAAGTACATGCAATAACAACTACATCACAATACCCACATAGCCAACTTTGGCTCTAAGAGATATTCATTAAAGGTAAATTCTAATTTCAGAGAATTAAAATCTGACAAATAGTGTATTTTAGAACTGATACGATATGAGAATCAATTGTAATAGCAATGACAGTTAAATTGTTCATGGCAGTGAAGAAAAGTAAGAGAGGTACAGTGGCTTAGAATACCACAATCCTCTGGGTCCAATAACCTTGTATTCCTTCCTGAATCTCAAGGTAAGCAAATTACTCTCAGTACAGAAGTCAGTGGGGGGCTGGCGCTACAGCACAGCAGGTTAAAGCCCTGGCGTGAGGCACCCCCATCCCATATGGGCGCCAGTTCTAGTCCCAGCTGCTCCTCTTCTGATTCTGCTCTCTGTTGTGGCCTGGGATAGCAGTGGAAGATGGCCCAGGTCCTTGGGACCTGCACCCATGTGGGAGACCTGGAAGAAGCTCCTGGCTCCTGTCTTCAGATTGGTGTAGTTCTGGCCATTGCAGCCATCTGGGGAGTGAACCTGTGGAGAGAAGACCTTTCTCTCTGTCTCTGTCTCTCCCTCTCACTGTCTGTAATTCTACCTCTCAGATAAATAAATAAATAAATCTTTTAAAAAAGAAGTCAGTGGGCATCAATCTATGTGCTGAGTTTCGTTGCACTGTCATTGGTAGTTACAAGAGACATTAGCATATGAGGCATAATAAGGAGAGATGTTATTAATTACCTACACTAATCCATTTCCAAAGTCCTTTTTCCTTTATCACTTCCCATTACTAAAAGAATAGAAAAATCTCAATTTCCCAAACTCACTTGCATCTAGGAGTGACAGTATAAGCAATTCTGGCAATTCTGGAGCTTCAGCAGCCATCCTATGACAATAAGACAACAAGCATGAAAATGCAACTCAACATAGTAAGAATAGTAGGTTAGAAAACAAACTACCTTGGGTCCAGATGGCATCATTGAGCAAGTAAATCAAAACCAGTGACCACTTAACTATAGACCTGTTCTTTGTTGAAAAAGAAAAACTATTGTTTTCTGAAGTTTCCATTGGTTGCTTTCTCTGTAGCTCACACTGGAACATATGAATTAGTACAGAGGCAATATCAGCTTTCACTGAGTAGCTAAAAGGTTTAATTTATGGAGAACATGTAATATACCACCTAATCCCTGCCCATTCTTCATAGGAAACTTAGAGTATCTAGGGGAAAATGATGCTCTGGAGTTCCTGCAGAATGTCCATGAGTGTTCATTATGGATTCGGTAAGGAAATTTGGATAGGAATTAGGCTACTCTGTGTCACATGGAATAGTTTGATATAATGAAATAAGGTAAGTATGGGCTATGTTTGCAAACAATTAAAGTATTTGCAATTTATATGATATTTCTTCCTAAATGAAATACTCAGTAATACTCTGCAAATGCTTTCACAAATAAAAATACCTATGATTTACTTAATGTTTCCTTTTTCAACTCTCAGAGCTAATTTATTGTTTCAGGAATATGTTAATTACATGGTGCACAGATTTGCATTTACAATTCAACAAATGTGCCAGTAATCTTATTACCCAGGCAGCTTTGAAAATATAGCTTGTAACATACCTCAGAAACTGAGGAGTCCTGCTGAGCTGGGATCATTTCTCCCAACTATTGCCTACAGGGGCAGAAGAATGAATTTAATGGCATTCTGTAACATGCCGCTACAAATTAAAAAAAAAAAGATTCTGCTTCTGTGTGTAAAATTCTGGCTTGAATTAGCCTACAATTAACAGAATAATACTGCATTGTAGAGCACAATATAGATTTATTTTCAAAATATTTTTCACATAAACTACATTTGAGGGAGACTAGGGTTCAAAGGTATAAAAGATTAGAGATTCTGTGGATTTAATCAATTCTATAGCATAAATATGTCAAAAAGCTGAAAGATGAGGTAAAACAGAAATACAGGCAAGAAGTTTAAATTTTCAAAGAAACAGACAGCTCTAGAATTCCTTGTGTGAAAACATCTTCACGATCATCATTCTTTATTTACATATGGAACTTAGATGAATGTTGTTTTTAATAGTATAACAGATAGCCAAATACATTACAATAATCTATTGTTTGCATAGAAATCTCTTTAGAGGTTGACATGTGTATAGAAATTTCACTTTCCAAAATGATAGGCAAACAAGATAAATCACTAAAAGATTTTCAGTCTATGAGAAATCAGCTCACTCACTGATAAAATTATTTTAGCTTTATGCTTTTAAATATTTATCTTTTATCCCCTGCCATTGTCTGATCTATATCTTTGTTTGGTATTTCTCATAGTTGTCCTTGACAATTCTACTTTCTATTTGTACTAAGACCATCAGGTAAGTGGCTTTAAGAACATCAATATATAACAGAAACTGGATGATGTTTGTGGACAACAGAAGATGTCTACAAATGATTCAGAAGTTTTTCTCAAAAAGGTACAGTATAAAATAAACATGTGATAGATTAGAGACATGCAATTATATTTTAAAATTAGTTTCAGTTACAAGGTGATTGACAATCTTATTGTTTTCAAGGAAATATTTTGTCAATCAAAGAGAGAACACAATGGGAGTTTAAAAATATTAAGTCATTAAGTCATAAAAGTCAGTTGCACTTAAAAATTATTGATCATCTAATAAGTGATTTATACCCAGAGTTTTTTTCTTAAGGAGCTTGTATTTTAGTAATGAATCCCGAAAATAAAGAGCCTGTCAATGCAGATGATTTTATGTTAATATTAGTGTAAGCCTACAGCACTAGGCTTTTTTAATGTTCATATCAGTGTAAAAGGCTACAATCTGGGACATGGCAGGGGAAGATTCCTGAAGGATGTGACAGATAGACATATGCACTTGTTTTTAAAGGAAGGGTTAGCATCATTCCAGTGATTGGACAGAAAGGGTGGGGAAGGAACAGATGAAGAGTTTCTCAGAAGAAAGGTCAGAAATAGCATAATGTGGGTATATAACTACACTTGGGCCAGCACTACTGGTGCAAATAGTGGGAGGATGGATAGACGAGCAGGGGCCAGATAATGAAGGCCCTGGAGGCCAGACTATGGAGTTTGGACTTCATCCTTTGGTAATACTCACTCTGGGGTTTCCCAAGATGTGCTAGTTGTGCCAAGGCACAGGACAAACAGGATACAACTTTCTGAGGCATAATTTTAACTTGATGGTATATAATTTGAAACATTATTCTATATTAAAACAAACATATATTGTCACTTAGAACTCAAAATGCCAGTGAACAAGTTTAAGATAAAACACAAGACTTCAAGGAATTTGCAAACTCTTGTAGTCCTTTTCCCCATCCTCCACACTTACTATCTTTCAAGATTTGGGGGAGGGGGTTTGCTTTCTTGCATGTCACTTCAGTAAAAAAAAAAAAAGTTTTAGACCTACCACTGTACTATGGACAGTCATTGAAGGATTTTAAGAAGAGGAATGACAAGGTGAAATTCACATCTTAGATCACCATGTCAGTTGTGTGAAGGATGAATTTTGAAAGGAGAATCAAGTGTGGCTGGAAAATTTGACAGGAAGACATTACAACAGAGGTGATCAGTGAGTAAATTAGGGCCATGGTGGATAGAAAGGAAAGCACAGAGATCTGAAAGATTTGGCAGGTGAAACTGGCAAAATTTAGTGACTAAATATAGGTGAAAAGGAAGAAGGAGAAATCCAGGAAATGCTCCAATTTCTGCCCTGAATACATCAGTATATAGTGTACACAGCTGGCTTTAAGGATAGATAATCACTCTATGTTGAACATGTCGAATGTGAGGTATCTAGTGAGACATCTGTATCAGAGTTTTGTCTGACTCAAATGGGTTACAAGATAGGGAGACAAGGAAACCCTCAGTTCTAGGTATAGCTGGGCTTTTTCTGGGACAGCTAGAATTTGTAGTTAATCAGGATCTACATCTCAGGCTACACACGGGTTCATCCACTAATCCCTGGGTGTTGTATTATTATTTCTATTATCTGTGTGTCCATGTCATAAACAATTTTGGGAAGCAACAGTGTTGGTGATTGCGTTCAGTTGGCTGCTGTATAAATAAGTATGGAACTCAGAAGGGCTATCAGTGATGGAGATATAGATTTGGAAATCATCCAGACACAGATGGTAGTTGAAATCTAGAAAGTTGATAAGATAGAGATGCCCAAAAAAGAATCTGTAAATGACTGGTCAGCAAGAATTCAGGATATTTATCTTTGCAAATGGATACATTAAATAATAAAAATAGCTAACACTTTAAGACATTTGTTATGTTTAAGGCATTTTTTCTGCGCACTTTGAATTTATTAACTTAGTCTTTTTAAAACATTTATTCATTTATTTGAAAGGTAGAGTTACAGACAGAAAGAGAGAGGGAGACACAGAGAAAGAGATAGTCCATCCACTGGTTCACTTCCCAAACGGCCGCAACAGCAGGAACTGGGCCAATCCAAAGCTGTGAGTCAAGAGTTTCCTCCGGGTACCCTACCTAGGTGCAGAGGCCTAAGTACTTGGGCCATCCTCTGTTGCTTTTCTAGGCACATTAGCAGGGAGGCAGACCAGAAGTGGAGCAGCCTGTACTGGACTGGTGCCCACATGGGATGCCAGTGCCACAGGAAGCGGCCTTATCCACTAAGCTACAGTGTCAGTCCCAACTAACTTAATCTTAACAGCAATTCCATGAAGTACTAGGCACTGTTGTTATCCTCAATTTACAGACCAGAGAACTTAATTACAAAGAGGTTAAGTAGCTCTCTCAAAGTCCCATAGCTAGTAAGTAGAAGAGCCAGACCTTGATGTTATTAACTAGTGAAATCATGCAGCTCTTCCACTTGTTGTACGTCTCACCAAGCAAACTTCTGATTATGTCTTGATTTCCCACATAAACTACCAAATGAGAATGGGCTGATTGAGACTGAGTAATTAAGTTTCCTTGAACAATTGTGGCTATCATTATGTAACAATGAACCAATGTTTCTTTAAATGCCAGTCTTCGGTGAATTTGGTGAGTGCAAATCAGCTTTTTGGAGACTAGCCATTTTTCAAATATAGAAAGAATAATACATTTGGCTTTAAATGGTTGACTACCAGACTGTGATAACTA
Organism: Lepus europaeus; assembly: GCF_033115175.1. Taxonomy (NCBI): domain Eukaryota; kingdom Metazoa; phylum Chordata; class Mammalia; order Lagomorpha; family Leporidae; genus Lepus; species Lepus europaeus. Next base: position 69,852,033 of record NC_084850.1, on the reverse strand, counting down.
TTAGTATAAATGTTACCTAGAGAGGTCTCTAAGCAGCCAAAGGGCATCTTTTGACAAGGTTGGATATAACTTTTTCTAAGTTACTAACTGTAGAATCAGACAAAGGGAAAAATGGCCAAAATCAATGAAAGTGATATGAGTGCATCTTTCCATAGGTAGAATCCATTGAAGGTAATGATTTTGCTCACCAGGCTATACAAAAAGTGAGGAGGAACCCATACTTTTGTTTAGTAAGTAGGGCTAATTGTTTAATAAGTAGGGCTAATTGTTTGGTGCAGGTTGATACTGGAATGCTACATTTAGATCCAACCATGTGAACTGACAAAGAGCAAACCCAGTAGTTGCACATATAGTTTGCATTTGCCTTTTTACATCTGTTAATCAGCCTTTGGAAATCCAGGAGCCCAGGTCAAAGAGAGATAAACCACAAATGGATTGATACTCATTAAAAAATGTCATTGTTAACTCTTGAATGGGGTAGCTTGGTGCTGTTTTTCATTTCATCAGAGAATGAAGACAGTAGCTTTGTATTGGCAATGCTGCAAAGACCTATGCCATCTCTATTATACTTTAAGTAAAAATATTTTCAAGTAATCAAGAAAAAAGGACAAAAGCACAAATAGAAAATCATGAAAAAATAAAGATAGGTGGGATTTGAAATCTTTTTTTTAAAGGTTTATTTATTCATTTGAAAGTCAGAGTTACACAGAGAGAGGAGAGGCAGAGAGAGAGGTCTTCCATCCAATGGTTCTCTCCTCAATTGGCCGCAATGGCTGGAGCTATGCCGATCCAAAGCCAGGAGCCAGGAGCCAGGAGCTTCTTCCGGGTCTCCCATATGGGTATAGGGGCCCAAGGACTTGAGCCATCTTCTACTGCTATTCCAGGCCATAGCAGAGAGCTGGATCTGAAGAGGAGCAGCCAGGACTTGAACCGGCACCCATATGGGATGCCGGAGCTTACAATCCTGGGCGTTAACCTGCTGCACCACAGCACCGACCCCTGGATTTGGAACCTTACACATAAATATTGACTGCTGTGAAACTTATTGTAAACTCTCTCAACCTCAGTTTCCTCATCTATAAAATTGAGATAAGGATAGTTATTTTACAAGATGGAGCTTAAATGAAACAAGTGCTGCATACATTTATATACACACATAATGCTTGAGGACATGCCAGTCAGTAAACGGTGCATGTCGTTATAAACTGTGTAAGTCTATCTTCTCATGCATTATATGTTTAGAGCCTTCCTTCAAAAAATATGTCATTTTACTGTTAGCCACACAGTATCGATTTCTCAGAAGTAATTAACACAGAGTTTTTATGGTGTATTCAACCTCATTATTTCCTTTAAAATTCTATGTGGTCATTGCCTGGTAAATATCACACTAGTGGCTTTGTCCTGTCAGTGCATGGTGTTTCTATAGGATTCTGTCTTCAAATTACTCGTATACAATTAAAAACTATGCTTTTTTTTTCTTTTCCCAGTTTTCAATGTTTAAAATCCAGACCTGCCTTATACTGCCATCTGCTGGAATCATCTGATCTTGAACGACCTCATGATTTATTTTGTGATACCTTGCTAGTCACTGTCTTCATATCAGAGATGAGTGTCTGTCTAGATGTCCGTTTTGCTCTCCCCAGGATCCCTTCTTTTAGATGATACTCTAATCACTGGGCAATAAGCATACAGATTTTCTAGAGTGCCTCATGACTTCATCTTTGAGTAATGAGATTATCAGAGTCACTGTGAAAGAAAATGGCAAATATTTGGCTTTCATTTTTTTGTAGCAGTTTCAGCTGGTCATAAGGCTGAGTTAAATAAATATAATGTTATATTTTATTTGACATAACACAGCAAAAATATCTAGATAATTTCCTTAGAGGATTGCAGGGGAAGAACGCTTAATAAAAATAAAAACTAAATATTCATCCTATTAGACTTGGTTTCAGATAATGGTCCCTTAGCAATGAGGCAAAGTAGAAGAATATAAAGATTGGAAATTGGGAGACTTGAATTTCAAGTCTTATCTTAATAACTGTGTAGCTCTATAGAAGCCAGTTCCCCCTCTCTGGGCCTCAGTTTCAGCATATGTAAAAATGAGAGACAATGTATAAGTTCACAACAGGCTCTCACATTCTATAGTTTTGTGAAAGATCAAGATGATATTGTGATTAATAATGTCTAGTGAAAGTATATTTATTTATTTTAAACTTACTTATATATTTGAGAGAGAGAGATACAGAGAGACAGGCACTACAGTAGGATGAAGGCATCTTAACTTGTGTTTTAACTGCTAAACTAAATTTCCATGCCTAGATTTTTTTTGAAATGGTGCTGATGATTCTTATTGAGAGGGGGGAAGCAACACATAATAGTTTTGCCATCATTTCTGTTGAGAAGAAAGGTGTTGATAATAACTGATGTGTATAGGAAATTTGTGCTTATGTCTTATGTCAAAGATAAGTTTGTTGGTTCTCTTTGGATGTTATTACCCTTCTTGTTGCATTCTACTATCAGGGATTCTAGGCAAGATTCAGAGCCACCAGAGGGCAGCACTGAGAAGATGTGTACTGAGCATTAATGGGCTGCTCAGTGTCTAAGCCAGCCAGACATGGAACTGAGTACATCCATTAGGAATCATAGCCACTACAAGTGGACACTGAACTTCATTCAAAGAACTGAACTCAATCCACAGGGGCTTCTGAGGCCATATGCATTAGTTTCCTAGGGCTTCCATAACAAACTACCACAAACTGGGTAGCCTAAAATAACAAGAATTTACTCTTACAGTTCTGGAGGCCGGACATCCAAAATCAAGAAGGCTGTAGAACTCTTCTCCCTCTGGGACTCTGTGAAATTTTTCCTTGCCTCTTCCTAGCTTCTGGTGGTAGCAATGAGCCTATGTGTTCCATGGATTGCAGCTACATCACTCCAATCTCTGCCTCTGCCATCACATGACATTCTATGCACCTTTCTCTCTTTTTCTTCTTATAAGGACACCAGCCATATTAAGGAATCACTACACTTCAGTATTACCTCATTTTAACAAACTACATAGACAATGACCCTATTTACAAAGTATGTCACACTCTGAGCCACTGGATAGTATGGCTTAAAGATATCTTTTAGGGGGATACAATTTGATCTATAACACCTTACATCAAACAAGAGATCCTGTAATAGGAGATCACTGGCAGCAGAAGATTGGCCATTTCATCTCCCATCTTCTCAGTGTTTTTGGGACATCCTCTGTGTCTACATTCCATATGTTACCTGCCAACTGGCCCTCATCATCCCATACCACCCCCCACATACACACACAAATACATCTGCATGCAAAAACCTTTCCTTTGGGGTGGTGGATGTGCTTACCCAATGGGAGACTTCAAATGCTACACTTATCCTGCTGTACATTAGCCACCATCATCCTACTTGTTAATACTATTACCACGCACCTAATATCTTGACATCATCCTCAATTTGAACAATAATTCTGGAGCACTGTTAAATTCCTAAAGTCCAAGTCCACATAAAAGCCACTAACTACCCACAAACTTATGCTTAAATAGAATACAACAAGCTGACACTTGAGAAATACTCCTCTGTGTCCTCTGCTGCTAAAAACATTGCTGATGTCTCTATTTACTCACAGGAGAAAAAATGCATGATTGATTACTGCCTGTATTTCCTCAATCAGAGCACCTCTACTACAATAAATATGTCTTTTACTACCACTGCTTCCTCTGGATTCTTATGCCCGAGCAGCTGGTCAGTACATGGAAAAGCTATAGCTATTAGCACTTTAGAAGAAACTCTTGGATACCAATTGAGAGTTGTTGTAAAGAGTTTGTAAGACAATATATGTAGAATATTAAATGACTTACTTTTCATGCATGGTAGAAAGTCAATGTATTGTTATATTGAATATTAAACATCATATTATTATTATACATTATATTATAATACATTATATTACAATGTATAATATTCAATATATTGTTCTTTCTCCACCATCATATAAAAGGATGCCCTCTGGGGATCATGTTATCTAACTATACCATCTCTAAGCTCTCCTATCCCTGTCATCCTCAGACTTCCAGGCCTATCGCAACATTCATTGAGGACACTGGTATTTGGTATCATCAACCTCATTTTACATCTTTTCTTGAACGCATCCAGGCATCCTCAATATTTACACTGATTATTCCAATCAACCCTTCAGTCTTACTTCTAGCCTTGATCACTTCAAAACTAAAGATCTTCATCACCACTCCTTATCATACATTTCTGTAATAACTATACCTTAAAGCTCTGAATTTCATCTCTGATATTTTAGGGTCCAGGACTCTATGTTCTCACCATAATCTTTTATTCTTTCAATCACCCTATTCTTTTAGCCACCACATTCTAACCTTCCCCCAGGACCTCCTTTCACTGGACACAGGTCCCTATTGATCAATTCACTTCTAGATTCACTTCTTTCTCTGTTCAGTCTAAATACCATAATATATCATTATTCAATAAACAAATATTATAAAGATATCTACTCTATATTAAGCACAGTTCCAAGAACCTTGTATAGAGCAGTAAATGTAAAAATCCACACCCTCAAGGAATTTGCATTCTCATAAGAAAAACACAATTTAAAATTAAATAAATGATAAGTGCTATGGAGAAAATCAAGCAAAGAGAGGGATATGCAGGGTGTTAGTACCTGGAAAATGTGACTATGAAGAACTTTGTGCTAAGTTATTTGAGGTTGATTTACATGAAGGAGAGATAGTACTGAAAAATTCATTACAAATATTAGTCTTGGGAGTTCAGGATCAATAAATAAGAATTCCTAGAAATTCCTGAAATCATAAGATGCTTGGTATTTTTCATAACAGTTTACCTGAATATTTCTAATTGTATTAATGTAATGAACACTGAATTGCTTTGTTACTAAAAATTCATGGATTTTCTACAAAATAAATCCAATATAATAATATAAAACATGGTTTATTATTATGAACCAACACATTGTGAAAATATTACATATTTCAACCACATGTAAAAATTATCCACATTTGATAAAGACAACTGGTAATTTAAGACACTTTTAGAAGAGGCCATTAACACAAAAACATCAAATTACTATCATTTAAAAACTTGAAATATAATGCCATGAATACTTAGTATTTCAAGGATAGTAATCTTAAAATAAAATGCTAAATATAGATTACATTAATTGCATTATCCTGATTTTTGTTCAGTGGAAAATATTCCAGAATAAGAATCGGTATTGGTTAAATTCTTAGGGATAGATCCAAAAGCATCTTTAAGTTAGGCATTGAGTACATATTAATTCATGTAAACTCATTTTGTTTTTCAATGACCAGTATATTTCATCAGCCTGCACTGATCTTGTTTTTGCCATAGAACTATCAGTACTTTTTCTATTTCAGATTTTAAGTGAGTTTCTACTCTTTTCATATCTTAAAGTATCTACAGAGAGATGAATTGGGTAGAAAATATTCCAACAATGGAAAATGCCAGTCAAAATTATTGAGTAATCACTGAATAATACAGCATTCAGATTCTCCTAGAAAGGTTATTAGCACTATAGAGAATCACATGTTGAAATTGCCAATTATGAATTTATTTCCCCTCCAAGACTAGTTACTTCTTGGAATACCACTGATAAGATCTATATGTGTATATATTTATTTTACTTTCAAGAACAAATAACAATTTGCAGCAGAAAGGGTCACAAACAATTTTAATACAACAACAGCTACCAGACTGATTGGACTGCGATTGCTATCCTCCTTTGTGCTTTTGTCCCATTCCTGGAAATGTCAATATTAACCTTCAACTCTACATATAAACATTTTATGCCTTTGCATTTGATGTGATGTCCATGGATTCCTTCCAAGCAACAATTTATCCACATTAATTATTAATCTCTAATTGTTGCAGGGGAATTATATTCTTCTTGTGCTTTTTCTAATTGCTTAACAAAATTTTCTCAGGATAATAATTTTGAAATATCCTAAGAAATTTCCTAAGAAATGCAAAGAAGGAATTTCTACATGTAAATATGAGGATGTCTGGGGGAAGAATGTTTCAACCAAAGGGAAGAGATTATTGAATGTTCCTGAAATGTGAAAATGCCTAGCCTCTTTAAGAAACAAAAAGACATTTTAGTTGGACTGGAGTAAGGGGAAAGTGGTAGGAGATATAATATACATGACAAGTAACTAAAAACTTGATCATATAGAGAAAGAGGGGTGGAGGAGAATAGGAGGAACAGAAGGGAGGGAGGGGAAGAGTGGGGGGAGAGAGAGAGGGGAGGAGAGAGGAGGAGAGGGAAGGAGAGGAGAGGGGAGGGGAGGGGAGGGGAGGGAAGGGATCAAGAATAATACTGAAGCTTGGTCTGCAATAGGAAGAATAGACTCTCCATTAACTGAGATAAGATAGAATGCTGAAGGATCAAGAATTTGAGGGAGAGTAAAAGTGTTGGGGAGACCTGGAGCTGCCTGATGACATGGTAATTTTAAGTTATCAATGATGCATCCAATAGGAGATGTTATATAATAATCTGAATACTAAGTCCTGCATTCTTGAGTTTAGGGAGGAGGCCTAGGCTAGAGATACAGGTTACACTTAAAGTCATGCAACTGGGTGAGCTCTCCAAGGGCATGGGTATGCTAGTATATAGAAAAGAGAAGATGTCCAAGAACTACCGAAACATTTAAAAGTCAGGGTTATAAATAGGAGTGGCTACGGAGGCTGGAAGAAATGTACTATGCTAGAAGCCACATGAAAAAAATATTTCAGTGGCCGATGTTGTAGCATAGTGGGTTAAGCCCAAGCCCGAGGCATCCACATTCCATGTGGACTCCGGTTTGGGTTCTGGTTGCTCACTTCCAACCCAGCTCCCCGCTAATGGCCTAGGAAAGCAGCAGTAGATGGCAGGAGTGCTTGGGCTCCTGTACTCACTTGCGAGAACTAGAAGAAGCTCCTGGCTCTTGGCTTCAGCCTGAGTCCCAGGCATTGCAACCACCTGGGGAGTGAATCAGTGGATGGAAGACCTCTCCCCTCTCTCTCCTTCCCTCCCTCCCCCTCCGTCCCTCCCTCCTCCTCCTTCCCTTTCCCCCTCCCTCCCTACCTCTGGCTGTAACTCTTTCATATAAATAAACAAATCTTTTTTTTTTTTTTAAAGGAAATATGTCTTACTACTTCAAAGCCCTTGGATATCATCCCTGCTTCTCCAGATCCTGGTTATCTCCTTTGAAATTCAACTTTAACATCCTTACAAATGCTTTATTCATTTAATTGCTCTTTGTCTTAACACTCTAAGCTTACCTCTATCATAGTATTTATTGCACTGTACTCACACTCAAAAAATGAAAATCAAAACTGTGCTTTGATTTTGTTTGTATCTATACCACCTAGTCTAGTGTCTAACATATAGTAGGTACTCCATACATGTTTGAAAACATTAAGTTAAGGAAAATGTAGCACACTTTGCTTAATCCCACTAAAATTCATTTGCTCCACCCTGTAGAGAGCTTTTCAGATTCTCACTCCTTCACTTTGAAGTTTAGCTTTCTTTCCAAGTCTTATTTAAGTTTGATCTGCCATTTGATCGATATGCCTTTTAGTACATCTATATCTAGGAATATGTGATCTATTCATCTCCACTGTTTGGTAATGGTCTTTCAATTATTAAGCTCATGAGAAATCTTGTTAGCCACATCAAGTTATTCTAGGACTTCCTTATCAAAAATCTTGCTGAAACCTAGGTAATTTTTCAATCTATGGCATTCCTGTGTCCTGTTAAGAGACCTTATCAGAAAAGGAAATAAGGTTAAATTGACTTTTAAGTTGTTCACCCTTATTAAAATCTACATACCTTTCCACAACGATCCTCAGTGGAAACCCTCTCTTCTATTTCTACATAGGGAATACCATATTTTCTCAACCATGCCTCACATCCATGCTTTTTGTTACACTATTCCCCCTGTTTGAAACCACCTCACTCCTTCTCTACTTGTTAACATTATTACGTAAGACCCAGTTCAAATTAAACTTTCTCCCTGAACCTATCCAAAAATCCCACCCTTCACTTCACTTATTATGATGAGGTGAAATGGGATTGTCCTTGCCACTTTTCTGTAGCCTGGAAAAGAAAATGAGGAATTTCGGGGAAGTAATTTGATCCTGGCATCCTTCACAGTCAATTACAGAGCAGAGAGTAGGACAAAGGTCTCATAGTATAATAAGTTAGGATTAATAGTTCATCTAATGTTTAAAATATTCAAATTTGTCATACAAGCCAGATGGGACCTGGGGGAAGAAGACTCATTTTAAGGTGTCAGATATGTTCTGCAGTAAATATATTAGGAGAGAATATACTTACAAGGGGACTTCAAAAAGCTCATGGGAAATGAAATTCAAAGAAAAATTAACTTTGTTGCAAAAATTGAAAATCATGAATACAAGTGGTCTTCAAAGTTTATTCAAATATATATTACTAAAAAAGCCTTATGCATGTATTTCAAAAGTTTTGTGCACCTGTTAAAGTGAAATGGACACTATGAGAAACAGTGACTTGACCAGCCTTGCATTGACTGTTGATGAACAACTTAATACTTTATCCCTTTTAGTGTTTTTTTGGTTGTTCTACTTAATACTATTGGTTGAATTCTGTAGTTAATACACAGTTATTCTTAAATGTTCAAACTTAACTGAAAAGTGATCTCTGTTAAATATAAGAGTGAGAATAAGAGAGGGAAGAGATGTACAATTTGGGACATGCTCAATTGGACTTGCCCCAAATGGTAGAGTTAGAAACATACCAGGGGATTCCAATTCAATCCCATCAAGGTGGCATGTACCAATGCCATCTCACTAGTCCAAGTGATCAGTTTCAGTTCACAATTGATCATAATGATAGGACTAAGAGTCAAAGGGATCACATAAACAAGACTAGTGTCTGAAAATGCTAACCGATAGAATAAAAAAAGGGAGAGAATGATCCAACATGGGAAGTGGGATACACAGCAGACTCATAGAAGGGCAGATGTCCTAAACAGCACTCTGGCCTCAGAATCAGCCCTTAAGGCATGCGGATCCAGCTCAAAAGCCCATGAGAGTATTTCAGGTATGGAAAGCCAAGACACTCTGGCAAAAAAAAAAAAAAAAAAAAAACCTAAATGAAAGATCCCCATGAGTGAGATCCCAGTGGAAAGAACAGGTCATCAAAGAAGGAGGTACCTTTCTCTGAAGGGAGGAGAGAACTTCCACTTTGACTATGACTTTGTCTAAATATGATCAGAGTCGGCAAACTCAAAAGGCTTCCATAGCCTTGGCAACTCATGACTAGAGCCTAGGGTGATTACTGATGCCATAAACAAGAGTGTCAAACTTTTAAGTCAACAACAGGAGTCACTGTGCACTTAATGTGCTGTACATTGTGATTTAATGCTATAACTAGTACTCAAACAGTACTTTACACTTTGTGTTTCTGTGTGGGTGCAAACTGTTAAACTCTTTACTTAATATATAATAAATTAATCTTCTGTATATAAAGATAATTGAAAATGAATCTTGATGTGAATGGAAGGGGAGAGGGAATGGGAGAGGGGAGGGTTGCAGGTGGGAAGGAAGTTATGGCGGGGGGGGGGGAGCCATTGTAATCCAAAAGCTGTACTTAGGAAATTTATATTCATTAAATAAAAGTTAAAAAAAAAGCTTTGTGCACCAAAATAAATCTTTTTTAAAGATTTATTTATTTATTTGAAAGTCAGAGTTACACACACACACACACACACAGAAAGAGAAAGAGAGAGAGAGAGAGAGGTCTTCCATCTGTTGGTTCACTCCCCAATTGACTGCAATGGTCAGTGCTGTGCCAATCTGAAGCAGGAGCCAGGAGCCTCTTCCGGGAATCCCATGAGGGTGCAGGGGCCCAAGGACTTGGGCCATCTTCTAGCTTTCCCAGGCCATGGCAGAGAGCTGGATTGGAAGTGGAGCAGCCAGGAATCAAACTGGCGCCCATATGGGATGCCAGCACCGCTTTACCCACTACACCACAGCACCGGCCCCAAACTTTTTTTTTAATTCCATTTTTTCATGAACTTTTTGAAATTCCCTTATAATCTTACCCTTACCCATACCCATACTCACAGAAGATATACAGATGCAAATTCTGACAGACAGAAAGGAGTGACAGAAACCTATCACATAACTTTTAATTTACAAATTGCATCGTATTATAGTAAGTTATCCTCACATTAAATTCTCACACCAAAACCCCATCGACTGTAGAATTTGCACTGCTTGAGTTCCAAGATTGTGTCATAATAATTGTTGTGGAATTAAAGCCCTTCCTAAATATGTTACCATGAAAATCTAATTTTTTAAAGATTTATTTACTTATTTGAAACGAAGAGTTACAGATATGAAGGGGCAGGGGGGCAGAGAGAGAGAGAGAGAGAGAGAGAGAGAGAGAGAAAGGTCTTCCATCCGCTGGTTCACTCCCCAAATGGCCGCAAAGGCGGGAGCTGAGGCAAAACAGGAACCAGGAGCTTCTTTCAGATCTCCCATGTGGGTGCAGGGGCCCAAGGACTTGGGCCACCTTCTACTGCTTTCCCAGGTCATTAGCAGAGAGCTTGATCAGAAGTGGAACAGCCGAGACTCAAATCAGCACCCATATGGGATGCTGGCACTGCAGGCAGTGGCTTTACCCACTATACCACAACACCAGCCCTGAGAATCTAATTTTTAAGTCATTCTTAAAATTTAGATTAAAACAAACTGATGCACGTTTTCAGTTTGGAAGATGTACTGCTATGTCCACTGAATTAGTGGCAAGGTCTGCAATCATCTCAGATGGGCCCTAAATATAAAGGATTAGAAGTTGTTTATGCTTTAGGAAAATTTCTACTTCAGTTCCTATTAGGACATCCTTCAAATATGCTCACAGGTGCACATAGTGCTTGAATTTTCTACCTCTAAGTTTAAATCTTGGTTCTACCACTCACTAATTGTGTGATCTCTGATAAATTACTTAAGCTTTCTCATACTGTTTCCTATCAACAAAAGTGGGATCATGATTATCACCTCAAAATATTATTATACAAATTGAATGAGACAAAGTATGGGTAGCAGAGTAAAACAAAATTATTTAAATAGATGTTTTAAATTACATCCCTAATATACAAGGGGTCTTCAGAAAGTCCACTGATAATGCATGGATTTCAAATATTCGGGGGAGCAAAATAAATTGAACTTTATATTCCATTTTCAATGAACTGTTTAAAGTTCTTTGTAGCTCCTGTCTCCTAAGGTATGCATGGTGGGGTTGGAGTTTTGATAGATTGTTGGTGGTATAAATTTTAGGCAATGAGAAAAAAACATTTCTTGTCTTCCTGTTTGTATTTGTTCCCTGTAGGTGCTGAGAAATAAATTTCTGTTGTTTCAGCCATTTAGTCAAGCACAAACAGACTAATATAGTGAGTAAAGGATAAATATCTAAATTATTTTGTGTAATAAAGTGAGAAGAATTTTGTGTGGGGAAAGTGACTCTGGAGGAAACTGGCAAACTGAGAAATAGGGTGGTACAAGGAGAGCTCTGAGGAAGAGACCTAACAATCTGAAAACATTCTTGGGCCTGTGGGGATGATCAGCAAGAATTAGCTTACAGCAGTGTAGCTAAAAGATTTGCAAGAAGAGGCATGTCCAAAATGCAGTTCAGGACCCCTTTGGAGGAGAGTGGCAAGATGGCGGAATAGGCAGGGAGCACACTATTAGTCCAGGGGAGAGACAGTTTAATATAAGTGGAGATATTGCAGGGTCAAGGAAGAGTAGGGGAAGAAACAGCAGAGGAAACACTTCCGGAACTAGTGATTCACAGTGGACCTGCATGGAGAGCGTGGGAGCCCAAGTTCGGGACACCAGCGGCAGACTCAACACACCAGCGCTGGAACGCGAGGTGAGCCGAACCTCAATAGCCCAAGACACCAGCGGGCAAGTGGAAAGAGGAGACTAGAGGGAACGAGGCTTGAAACTCCGTAGGGAAAAATTCACCAGGCTAACTAGAAGAGAGAGAGGAAAAAACTAAAAAAAGTGACCGATATGGACACAAGTTTCTCTCTCTCCGCTCACCTCTCAAAGGCGAGCAAGACAAAGAGCAGGCGCCATTTTGGACATACGTCATAAGCAGGGCGACCTCAGGTCTGCACCGGCCCTGAGCCTAGCAGAAACACCTGACTCTGGGGGGGAGGGGTGAAATAACAGGAGATTAGCATCTAACTTGGCAACCCAGTGGGAGACTGCAGGAGAATTGGAGCCCACACTGAGGGCAGCACAGATTCCCTGTGTGGTCCTTGGGAAAGAGCTTCCAATCTCTGGCTCCTGTGGGTATATCATTTGCCTGCTAACTACCTCCAATTACGTTCAGCTGTGCGGAATTACTTCCCTTTTGAATCAAAAAAAGAGAGAGAGATTTACCACACCTAACCTGGGAGTGTCATCTCTGACACACCCTCAACCCTGAGGAACCAAACACAGCTCTCAGTCCACACTCATCTCAAGCCTCTAAGGCTCCACTGAAAGCAGACAGTCCACTTAATCTAGAGCCATAGTGTAACAAGAAAAAACACCACAGTGAAGAAACCAAATATCTCCAACATGCCAAACAACAAACGCAAAAACCAAGCTAACAAGAACAAGGAAGACACTATGACGCCCCCAAAAGAAAAAGACACCCCAATTCAAGATTATGAAGATAATGAGATAGAAGAAATGCAAGAAGCGGATCTCAAAAAATTGATAAGAACATTAAGAAGTTCTCAAAAACAAATTCTTGAACTACAGAAATCCTTAATGGACAAGATAGAAAATCTCTCTCGTGAAAATGAAATATTAAGGAGGAATCAAAATGAAATGAAACAACTAGTAGAACAAGAAACGGTGATAGTGATGAGAAATCATAATGAAATGAAGAATTCAATAGATCAAATGACAAACACATTAGAGAGCCTTAAAAACAGAATGGGCGAAGCAGAAGAGAGAATATCAGACTTAGAAGACAGAGAACAGGAAAGGAAACAGGCAAACCAAAGAAAAGAAGAAGAAATTAGAAATCTAAAAAATATTGTCGGGAATCTACAGGATACTATTAAAAAACCCAACATTCGGGTTCTAGGAGTTCCTGAAGGCATGGAGAGGGAGAAAGGATTAGAAGGCATTTTCAGTGAGATACTAGCAGAAAATTTCCCAGGTTTGGAGAAGGACAGAGGCATCTTAGTACAGGAAGCTTATAGAACCCCTAATAAACATGACCAAAAGAGATCCTCACCACGACACATCGTAATCAAACTCACCACAGTGAAACATAAAGAAAAGATCCTAAAATGTGCAAGAGAGAAACGTCAGATTACTCTTAGAGGATCTCCAATTAGACTCACAGCAGACTTCTCATCAGAAACCCTACAAGCTAGAAGGGAATGGCGAGACATAGCCCAGGTACTAAGAGAGAAAAACTGCCAGCCCAGAATACTATATACTGCAAAGCTCTCATTTGTGAATGAAGGTGAAATTAAGACTTTTCATAGCAAACAGAAACTGAAAGAATTTGTTGCCACTCATTCTGCCCTGCAAAAGATGCTTAAAGATGTGTTACACACAGAAACACAGAAACATGGTCACCAATATGAAAGAAGGTAAAGGAAGGAAACCTCACAGCAAAAGATCACAGGAAGCTCAATTTCTCTTTGACATAGAATTAAACTCTGATGCTCTGTTAAAGCAATGTGTTAAAGTAATCTATTATGTTCTCTTGATGTCTGTTAAATTCTAATTGTTCAAAAACAGCTGAATTTTTATTAAGAGCTATGGGTTATTGAAATATGTGCTTATTTTCAAAGATTTGAATAATCACCTTGTAACAATGATCAAATTTGGTCTATGTTATATCATGATTTTAAGGAATCTTATTACAACCAGATATTTTAGATTTTGAGCCTTCTTGGCATTCTTGACAGGCATTCAAAAAATCAAAGTTTCAAACAATCTGGTCTCTAAAATTTCCAGTAAATCCTGGACTTTGGTTTTTCCAGTTTGGGCCCAACTGAAAAAATCGAAGGAGCTATGTCTGTCATCTTATAGAGACACCAACTAATCAGTCTATTTGGATTATATTAGAAGGACTGTCAAGATGTGATGTGGTACGAGACTTTAAGTTTCTATAATGGAAAATGCTATTAATACAAATGTTTGAGAATTAAAAAGTCTAATGATCTTGTGTTACTAGACATGATAGTTATCTTAATGAGAAAGCCCCAGAGGCCTAAAGGGTTCAATACTTGTAAAATCCTACAGGTGCTTTCAAAAATACTGTGAAGTAAGCAAGTGCCTCTTGTTGGTTGATGAGTTTATAATTTTAAACAAGGCGACTTAAAGTCTTTTGTCATCCACAGTTATATATGATTTGCTGCTCATAAAACTAAAGCGTTGTTGGTTCTGTGTTTAGTTGTCCTCCTATAGGTTCCTATGGACTTTTTCCAGCCACTTGTATTGTATTCAGTACTTTGGGATGGCTCTGTAAACAGATGAAGCCAATAATGTATTAACAGTACCAACTGAGAGAAAGTATGGTTGACTGAGGTTACTAAAAACAAAAAGCAATTCAAATCAATTGGCAATCTACAAAAAGAGTTAAAGATTTTAAAAGCTATTACTAAAATTGCTATATTGGTCTATTACGCTATGTTATATGTGTGTACATATTGTATGTCCACATGGGGAAATTTTATTAAGAGTTTTATTTTAATTGGCTTATAGATAAGATTGTCCATAAATTTAAGCTGCTAAAATCAATCAAAGATACATTTTAATTTGTGTGACCTGAATCTGTGTATCATATGTTTTAAACGTGTTTGTAGAAAGAAACTAAAAACATTTTAGATGGTTGTGCTTAAGTTTACTGGCTAAACAAACTACACCATGTTAGATATTTAAGAGGTGTTTTCAAATACATGATTCTTAAAATTTATAGAAGGCATTGGACCTTCTGGTAAATGTTTTCTTAAGTTGTTATCTAATGGTTGAAATGGTTTGCTAAGTATTCATGTGATATTGCTATTGTCAGCAAGCGATCTAGGACTTGCTCCCTCATTTCTCTATTCTAAGCCCAACTTGTTCTTTCATTTCTCTATTCTCTTCATGGTAGGTAACTAATTCTATTATGAAGGAATCTGTAGGACGCACAATTTAATCTTTAGACCTTATAAAAGAGATGGCTAACATTTTTCTGTAATAGCATAGCCAAAATAAGAACTTAAATAATAATCTCATAGCTAGATTCACTTTGCCATCAGCAAAGTATACAGTAAGTAGAAAAAACCTCCCTTTCAGACCAAAGGGAAAGAAAGTTTTAAAGTGAGAATAGAATTTTCCTCATGGGCATTGTCTACCTTAGAAAAACTAATACAGAACATGCCTGTGACTATAGACTTGTAGTTCAGGCCACCAAAGATTAGAGATGGGACTTGGGCACTCCCTTGACTTGCATCCTCTGGTCTGCTTTAACACAAACCAGGAGGAAAAGAAAGCTCGGCATCAGAAGCAATGGGTGGCAGGCCTATTAATGGCTGATCTGTACAGTGATCTGCCCTCAAGGAGACCCAACAGGCCAGTCCACTGCAGTGGCTTTCAAAGTGGTAAGCCTGGGCTTCAGCAGAAGTCAGCTTGTGAAGAGCACTGGCAGCTCTGCCAAGAGTTGGATCACTGGAAATGGACTTGCCCTGGAGTCGAAGGATGCCCAGGTCAGAGCCACAGATCTTATTGGCTCTAAGCTGAAAAGCCCTTCACTCAGCCCAACTTCCAAAGTGACCACTGCAGCTGAGGGGATGGTCAAGTAGGGTCAGCAACATTGCAGGCAGAACTATAAATTTCTTGTTAGAGATGCCACCTGCCTTTACCTGGCCAGCTCTCCTCCCAGGCCAGCCAAGTAATGAAAGTCAACAGAGTGCCTTCCCCTAGGAGGTTCACACCTCCCTTAGGATATAACCAATGTGAAGAGATAGATAGGTCTGGGCCTCTGAATTTACAAGGCCTAAAGCCCAACAGATTATTATCAAGCCCCTTCTATCAGGTTCTATTTGCCTCTCAATCAGAAAACTTAATTGTAGCTTAGACAGCACCTTTCTTAGCTCCTCTAATAATGACTCTGTCCTTTGTTCTAGGCCCTGTCTAGTGCACTTGGGCCTCATTCCTTTGTAATCATAACCTCTATTCTACCACCAATGGCTCTACTCTCAACCTGTGTGTACTGATGGTCCTCTTCCCCACTTAATGCTGTATAATTGTTCAAACCTGGTAAATGCCACTCTTAGGATCATTGGTTACTATCCTCACTCTGTCTTTTATGACCTTGTCTAAATATGATCAGAGTCGGTAAACTTGGAAGGCTTCCATAGCCTTGGCAACTCATGACGACAGCCTAGGATGGTTACTGGCGCCATAAACTAGAGTGTCAATTTGTTGGGTCAACAACAGGAGCCACTGTGCACTTGCTCCTCATGTGGGATCTCTGTCCTTAATGTGCTGTACATTGTGATTTAATGCTATAACTAGTACTCAAACAGTATGTTTCACTTTGTGTTTCTATGTGGATGCAAACTGTTGAAATCTTTATACTAAATTGATCTTCTGTATATAAAGAGAATTGAAAATGAAAAAAAAAAAAACAAAAAACAAAATGCAGTTCAAAATTGCTCATTTTACATCTGTGTAAAATCTTTCTTTGGTTCCAAATCTCAAGTAAATTGTTCTCAATTTCTTGTTCAAGCAGTCTGGGACAAAATTGCAGGAAAGGAACAGAGTTATCTCACTGAATGAGTGTTAAACAGAAAATGAGAAAAAAAAAGTGAGAGAGATTAGTTGAATCAAGAACTCAAAGTATGAGACCATAGTTTCCTGATGGTTCACAAATCACAGAGAGAAGATTGGACTTTTCTACAATGTATGCTCGAGAATTTGTACCAAAATTACACCTTCTCTAAGCACAAGGTAGTATCATTTGACATCTGTGTAACATACAAATTACTCCATAGTGCCTGAAGTTGAATATCCACCTAGGAAACTATGGTTAATTTTTTTCTCTTGTCCTTTGACTACCGATGACAACCAGTAGATGTGTCAAAGAGCTGAAATAAAATAAACTTTTCAGTACAACATACATGGATTAATGTGGATTAATATTCAACTTACTCCTTTGTGGAGTCTTAATACTCTAGCATTTATATCAAAAAGGAAAAGGACTATTATATATTAAAAGCAGTATGTCACAAGAGCCCCGAAGAGCAGCGTTGTCAGCTGAACAGACAATCTTTCAGAGAGTTCTGGGAAGTGGGAATAAAACTAACGCTCTTCTTTTTGGCATGGTAATTAGGAACTCCAAATTTAGAAATCATCCAAAAACTGACATGAAGGCTTGCTAGTGGAAAGTTTTCAGGACTTTCTCTGTTTTCAATAGCACAGTTCCACACCACAGCGGAAGGAACAGGAATACATCCCTTTCTAATCTGGCAGAACTTGAAGCATCTTCAAATATGATAAAAATCAATCATGTGCATTAGGCTCTTTGAAGTTTAGCAGCCATGAAAGCACCACGAACTTTCTGACTGTGGAACTTAATGACAGATTCCAGAAGCCTCAGGTCTTCTCTAGAATTCCTTTGAAAGACAGTTGCAGTGGCTTATATGAACAAGGACAGCTCAAGATCTGGAGAATGTTTCTCTAGGAAAGCCTGGGGGGAAATCACAGCCAGCATGCTCAGGACCCCAGGAAATGTTAGTGCATATAATTAACTCCTCCACAAAGGCCTAAGACCTCTTTGGGCAGTTATGTGGATGTCACTCAGCACTTCTGTATCAAAGGTTCTGCTTTGTCCCTACCCCCCCCCCCCCACTCCTACCGAAGTGGAAATCCTTCCAGCTATTCCAAAATGAAGTTTTATTACAGAGCAGAAAATGATGATGAGCACCTCCAACATAACTACTGATGAGAGAGAGATTTCTTAACTGAGTCATTCCCCCCTGAAGGGGTAAAGCAAATTCTATTTCTTTATGCTTACTTTTGAAAATTATTTCAGGACTGCTGAGGGCAGCAGAAAGAAGACCACTTGCATTTGAAAAGCTTATACCTCTTCAATACTTAGATTTTTCATTTGACCAAAACCAACTCTATAGTGTCCCCCTGGTTAAGTAACATAATTGGTTGATTGCAGATATTACAGCTGCACGAGAATGAAGTTTCCAGCAAACATTAGGAAGAGGCTCCTCCACACTGAAACATCACATGAAAAAAAGTTGCAGTGGAAAGTAACTTTAGAAAAGCTTCATAGATGCTTCAAACTTTTTATTGTGGAAAGATATGCACGATATAAGTAAAAAACACAAAGAACCATGAATAATTGATACCATCTTGCTAAAAATATCTATGTACATAGTTATTTATTCCATGTACACACATACATGCAAACATACAAATTACATATGTTGAATTATTGACAGAGTAAGATCTTGCTTAAGGAATTTTATACTTGTTTATTTGTATTTTCTCTATTTCAGTATTAAATGAGAATTACACATAAAATTACACAATAGTAATAATACAGGTGAAGAAAGAAATTCATATATTCAAATTCATTTTCCATGTCAGGCAGGCTTACAATTTTACTGCTAAAGTGATTACTCAACTTCTATGGATTTACATATATATTTTTTACAGAGTATCACATTCTCTAAGCCCTTCACTCTTTTCACTACTTTAAAAATAAATGTAAGGAGCAGGCTCTGTGGCACAATAGGTTAAGCTTCCACCTTCAGCGCCAGCATCCCATATGGTACTGGTTTGAGCTCCAGCTGCACCAAATCGGATCCAGCTCCCTGCTAATGGCCTGGGAAAGCAGTGGAAGATGGCTCAAGTAATTGGGACCCTGTACCCATTTGGGAGACGCAGAAGTTCCTGGCTCCTGGTTCTAATTGCCCCAAGCCCAGCCATTGCAGCTATTTGGGGGAGTGAACCAGTGGATAGAAGACCTCTCTCTGTGTCTCTCCCTCTATTTATCTGTACCTCTGCCTGTCAAATAAGTATATAAAATCTTTTAAAAAGAAAGAAAATAAAAGCAATGGCCAACAAACTTCAAAATAATATAAGTGGTCAGTTGAAAAATATTCACTTGGTTTAAGAAATGGACTAACTCTTCTTCCTTTCATTGCTTTAAACAAGGGATATTTTTATCAGTCATTCCCTTAGGCTAAGGCTGTGTACCAATGAGTACTAATGTGCCAGTGTTCAGTAGAAGGAAGTTTTTTAACCACAGTTTTGAAGTAAAGGAGAGACATTGTTGTCAGGAAGAAGAAGGGAATTTTTAGGATGGAGTGGTATTTTTCATGGATGATACCTAACTTTAATCAACTATTTATCATGTACCAGGAAATCTACATGCTTTAATTTGTGCAATACTCAAAAATAGTATTTTTTGTTTCCTTGAAAGATATAGGGAAACTAAAACCTTGTGAATTGGATTTAGATGGTGGAGTAGGGAGGGAGCTTGCTGCTCAAGTCTAATAGAAGATAGTTTATAAAAAGTAGAAAGAGTGCAGTCTCAGGGAAGAGTTAGGGAGAAAACAGCAGAGGAAACTCTACCCAAATTGGAGGAATACAGTGGACCTATGTGGAGTGTTGCAGTTGATTTCTCAACAGTGTTGCAGTGGATTCGTTTCTGAGAGGAGGAGCGTGGTGGGGGCAAGAGGCGCGGAGTCACCACACAGACCCCAGGAGTCAGGTGAAAGCAGGCCTGAGGCGAGCAGCCCGCAGACTCGTTTATTTGAGTTAGTACAACAGCTTATATAGCCAAGACCAGCCAATCCGGTCAAGGGGCAGTCTATGCCCCAACCAATCACAGCCTGTTCCCAGGCAGTTTCCAAAGCCATCCAATCACAGCTTGTTGCCAATCAGGCTCTTGTCGCCAGGCAGTTTCTGAAACCATCCCATCACAGCCTGCCATCAGTCAGGCTCTATTGTCATGTGGTTTCCGAAGCCATCCAATCACGGCCTGTTGCCAGGCAGTTTCTGTTGTCAGCAGCCATCTTGGCATGACCTTTTCACCTCAGCGGCCATCTTGATATGACCTTTTCACCTCATTCCACCACAGTGGAGAGCCAGGATGCAAACAACTTAAGACCCAAACCACTGAGAACCTCTGCACCAGCACTGGAGAGTAAGGTGAGACCAGACTGTAGCAGCCCAAGTAACTGGTGAAAAAGCTGCAGAAAGAGCCTAGAGGGAATCTGGCTTGAAGCCTCATCAGGGATAGTGTACCCACCAAATTAGAAGAGAGAAAACAAAGCGGGGGCACATTTTCTCTCTCCATGATCATTATGCAAAGGCATCCTGTAACAAGCTGACACAAAGTAGGTGCCATTTAGGACATACATAAAGCTGCTCCAGCTCCTGTCCGTACCCAGAAACCAGCAAAGCACAGACTCCTGATTCTGGCATGGAGAACAGACTGGGGGCTGGGTGCTCTTGATTGTGGGAGGCTTGTGTGCTGAGACTGTGAAAACACTGAGGCGTAGAGGACTCAGGGTGTGGCTAGGACATTCAGCTGTTACTGTGGGATGCTCCACATGATCAGGGCTCCCTGATTACCTGGTGAGGGACATTGCTGGGGAATCTGAGTTTACACTGAGGACTGCACAGATCCTTTGTGTGGTCCTTGTTTCAGAACAGACGAATAATATATTCACTGGGGCTAGCACCCAGGCACTGGTCTCCTGCAAGGAGAGGAACTCAGCTGAGTTGGTACCAACAGATAAGAAGAAATCTCCCCTCTGATTAAAAAAAAAAAGATTTACCATGCCAAATCTGGGTGTGTCACCTCAGACATGCCCTTTACCCTGGAGCACTGAACAGAACTCCCTGGCCACACCCATCACACACCTCTGGGTATTCCACTAATCCACTCAGACTTAGTCCAAAGATAAAAGCAGCCACAACAGAAAAAAAAAGAAAAGAATCAATGAGTATCTCCATGAATGCCAATAACAAATGCACCAATTCAAGAAACAAGAATAAGGAAGACAACAGGACACCCCCAAAAGAACACAACACTTCAATACTAGATTATGAAGATGAAGAGATTGAAGAAATGCCAGAAATGGAATTCAAAAAAATTGCTCATAGGATTACTTAGAAGTAATAAGAAGCAAATCCACGAAATAATGAAATCCATACATGACAAGAAAGAAAATTTCTCCCATGAAGTTGAGATCTTAAAGAGAAACCAAAATGAAATCCTAGAAATGAAGAATTCAATAGAACAAATAAAAAATACAGTGAAGAGCCTTAACAACATAATCAGTGAAGCAGAATAAAGAATATCCAACTTAGAAGACAAAGCACAGGAAATTATACAGTCAGACCAAACAAAAGAAGAAGAAATTAGAAAACTAAAAAAAAATTGGGAATCTATAGGATACTATCAAACAACCCAAAATATGGGTTCTAGGAGTTCTTGAAAGTGTGGAAAAAGAGAAAGGATCAGAATGCCTTTTTAGTGAAATAATAAAAGAAATTTCTCCCAATTTGGAGAAAGAGAGGGACATCCAAATACAGGAAGCACATAGAACTCCTAATAGACATAGTTGGAAAAGACCTTCACCATGACACATTGTAATCAAACTCTCCACAGTAAAACATAAACAAAAGATTCAAAAATGTGCATGAGAGAAACACCAGATTGCTTTCAGAGGATCTCCAATTAGACTCACAGTGGACTTCTCATCAGAAAGCCTACAGGGTAGGAGAGGATGGTGAGATATATTCATTCTTAAGAGAAAAAAACTGTCAACCCAGAATACCATACCCTGCAAAGCTCTCATTTATGAACAAAGGTGAAATAAAGACCTTCCACAACAAACAGAAACTGAAAGAATTTGTCATCACCCGTTCAGCCCTGCAGAAGATGCTTAAGGATGTGCTGCACACAGAAACACAGAAGCATGGTCATCACTACAGAAGAAGGTAAAGGAAGGAAATCTCCCAGTTAAAGTACAAAGGAAATATAAAGTAAAATATAGGAATATTTATGGAAAAATGGCAGGCAAAGTCGTTACCTATCAATAGTCACCTTGAATGTAAATGGCCTTAACTCTCCAGCCGAAAGACACAGATTGGCTCAATGGATTAAAAAACAAAACCAATCTATTTGTTGCCTACAAGAAACACATCTCACCAACAAAGATGCACGCAGACTGAAAGTGAAAGGTTGGACAAAGATATTCCATACTAATGGAAACCAAAAAAGAGCTGGTGCAGCCAACCTAATATCAGACAAAATAGACTTTACACAAAAACTGTTAAGAGACAAAGAACACTATGTACTGATTAAGAGATCAATTCAATAGGAAGATGCCATTATTATAAACATATATGCACCTAGTTACAGGGCCCATGGCTATTGAAAATAAATGTTAAGGGATTTAAAGGGTGACTTAGACTCTAATACAATAGCAATGGGGATTTCAATACTCCACTTTCAGTAATGGACAGATCAACCAGACAGAAAAATCAGTAAGGAATCAGCAGAGTTAATCAACACTATAGACCAAATGGACCTAACAGATACCTACAGAACTTTTCATCCTACAGTTGCAGAATACACAGTCTTCTCACCAGTTCATGGAACATCTTCTAGGATTGACCACATGCTAGGCTGTAGAGCAAGTCCCAGCAAATTAAAAAAAATCAAAATCATACCATGCATCTTAGATCACAATGCAATGAAGCTGGAAATCAGCAACTCAGGAATCTATAGAACATATGCAAATACATGGAGACTGAACAACATGCTCCTGAATGAACAGTGGGTCATAGAAAAAATCAAAAGAGAAATAAAAAAATTTCTGGAAACAAATAAAGATGACAATACAGCACATCAAATCTTATGGGACACAGAAAAAACAGTGTTAAGAGGAAAGTTTATAGCAACTGGTGTGTAGATTAAGAAATTGGAGGGACTGGCACTGTGGTGTAGCAGGTAGAGCCACCGCCTGCAATGCTGGCATCCCATATGGGCACTGGTTTGACTTCTGGCTGCTCCACTTCCAATCCAGCTCTCTGCAATGGCCTGGGAAATCAGTAGAAGATGGCCCAAGTCCTTGCATCCCTGCACCCACTTGGGAGACCTGGAAGAAGCTCCTGACTCCTGGCTTCAGATCAGTGCAGCTCTGGCCATTGCGGTCATCTGGGGACTGAACCTGTGGATGGAAGATCTCTCTCTCTCTCTCTCTCTCTCTCTCTCTCTCTCTCTCCCTCTCTCTCTCTCTCTCTTTCTGTCTGCCTCTCCTCTCTCTGTGTAACTCTGACTTTCAAGTAAATAAATAAATATTTTAAAAAGGAAAGAAATTGGAATACATCTCAAGGAACTAGAAACACGACACCAAACCAAACCCAAAACTAGTAGGAGAAAAGAAATAATGAAATTAGAGAATGAAATCATCAAAATTGAAACACCCCCCCCAAAAAAAAACAGAAAAGATCAGCAAAATAAAGAGCTTTTTTTTTTGAAAAAATAAACAAAATTGACACACCACTGGCTCAACTAAGCAAAAAAAAGGAGACAGGAGATCCAAATCTATAAAATCAGAGAGGAAAAAGGAAATGTAACAACAGATACTACAGAAATAAAAAGAATCATCAGAAATTACTATAAAGAGCTATATGCCAACAAACTGGGAAACCTAGAATAAAAGGAAATATTCCTGGACACATATAGCCTACCTAAATTGAGCCACAAAGACAAAGAAAACCTAAACAGACCCATTACCAACATGGAAACTGAATCAGTAATAAAGACCCTCCCAACAAAGAAAAGCCCAGGACCAGATGGCTTTACTGCTGAATTCTACCAGACCTTTAAAGAACTAACTCTACTTTTTCTCAAGTTATTCAAAAACTAAAAGGAAGTGAATCCTCCCAAGTTCTTTAAATGAAGCCAGCATTACCTTAATTCCTAAATCCGGAAAAAATGCAACAGAGAAAGAGAATTACCAACCAATTTCCCTGATGAATATAGACACAAAAATTCTCAACCAAATTCTGGCCAATCGAATTGAGCAATATATCAGAAAGATCATTCACCCACAACAAGTGCAATTTATTCCTGGTATGCAAGGATGGTTCACCACTCACAAATCAATCAATGTGATACATCACATTAATAAACTGAAGAACAAAAACCATATGATTATCTCAACAGATGCAGAGAAAACATTTGATAAAATGCAACACCCTTTCATGATGAAAATTTTTAGCAAATTTGATATAGAAGGAACATTCCTCAACACAGTGAAGGCAATTTATTACAAACCCACAGCCAGTGTCCTATTGAATGGCTAAAAGTTGGAAGCATTTCTACTGAGATCCAGAACCAGACAAGGTTGCCCACTATCACCATTGCTATTCAATATAGTCTTAGAAGTTTCAACCAGAGCCATTAGGCAAAAAAATTAAAAAAATGAATAAATAAATAAATAAAAGGGATTAAAATTGGGGAAGAGGAAGTCAAATTATCCCTATCTGCAGATGACATGATTCTATATATATAGGGCATCCAAAAGATTCCACCAAGAGACTACTGGAACTCATAGAAGCATTTGGTAAAGTAGCAGGATATAAAAATCAATACACAAAAATCAGCTTTTTTATATACAATGCCACAGCTGATAAAGAACTTCTAAGATCATTCCCATTCACAATAGGTACAAAAAAAATTTAAATATCTTAGAATAAATTTAACTAAGATCGTCAAAGATCTCTATGATGAGAATTAAAAAACTTTAAAGAAAGAAACAGAAGAAGACACACACACAAAAATGGAAAAATCTTCCATGTTCATAGATTGGAAGAATCAATATCTTCAAAATGTATATTTGGGGCCAGTGCTATGGCACAACAGGTTAACACCCTGGTCTGAAGCGCGCCATCCCATATGGGTGCTGGTTCGAGACCAGCTGCTCCACTTCTGATACAGCTCTCTGCTGTGGCCTGGGAAAGCAGTGGAAGATGGCCCAGGTCCTTGGGCCCCTGCACCCATGTGGGAGACCCGGAAGAGGCTCCTGGTTCCTGACTTTGGGTCAGCAAAGCTCTGGCTGTTGCAGCCAATTGGGAAGTGAGCCATCAGATGGAAGACCTCTCTCTCTCTACCTCTGCCTCTACCTCTACCTCTCCTCTCTCTGTGTAACTCTTTCAAATAAATAAAATAAATCTTTTAAAAAAGTCTATTCTTCTGAAAACAATTTACAGATTCAATGTGATACCTAATCAAAATACCAAAGACATTCTTCTTAGATCTAGAAAAAATGAGGCTGAAATTCATATGGAAGCACAGGAGACTCAAACTGCTAAAGCAATCTTATACAACAAAAACAAAGCCAGAGGTATTACAATACCAGATTTCAAGACACAATACAAGGCAGTTATAATCAAAATAGCCTGGACTGGTACAAAAACAGATGGATAGACCAATGGAACAGAATAGAAATGCAAAAAATCAATCCAAGAATCTACAACCAACTGATATTTGACCAAAGAGCTAAAACTAATCCCTAGAGCAAGGACAGTCTTTAAAAAATGGAGCTGGGAAAACTGGATTTCCTCATGCAAAAGTATGAAGTAGGATACCTACCTCACACCTTATACAAAAGTTCATTCAAAATGAATTAAAGACCTAAATCTATGACCAATATCATCAAATTATTAGAGAACATTGGGGAAAACTTGCAATACCTTGGCACAGGCAAGGAGTTCTTAGAAAACACCCCAAAGACACAGACAATCATAGCCAAAATTAACAAATGGGATTACATCAAATTGTGAAGCTTCTGAGCTCCAAAAGAAACACACAGCAAAGTGAAGATGCAACCAAGAGAATGACAGAAATTATTTGCAAACAATGCAACTGATAAAGGATTAATAACTAGAACATATAAAGAGATCAAGAAACTCAACAACAATACAAACAACCCAGTTAGGAAATGGGCAAAGGATTTCAACATTTTTCAAGAGAGGAAATCCAAAAGGCCAACAGACACATGAAAAAATGCTCAGGATTGCTAGCTGTCAGGGAAATGCATATAAAAACCACAATGAGGTTTCACCTCACCCCAGTTAGAATGGTTTTCATACAGAATTCAACAAACAACAAATGCTGGTGAGGATGTGGGGGAAAGGGTATCCTAATCCACTGCAAACTGGTAAAAACACTACAGAAGTCAGTCAGAAATCTGAATATAGTCCTACCATATGACTCAGCCATTCCACTCATGGGATTTTACCCAAGGGAAATGAAATCAGCAAATAAAAGAGTTATCTGCACCCCCTTATATATAGCAGCTCAATTTATAATAGCTAAGACAGATAACTACACAGTGGTAAAAAAAAAAATGAAATACAGTCATTTGCAACAAAATGGATGAATGAAAACATCTTACTTAGTGAAATAATCCAGCCCCAAAGGGACAGATATTACATGTACTCCCTGATGTGTGATAAATAATAGGTCACCTAAAAGCAAATCTGTAGAAGTGAAATTTACACTTTGAGAATCTATAGTTTGTACAGCCCTTGTTCTAATTGTTGGGGAACAGTTTTTTTCTTAATGGAGAATGGGACTAGGAATGGGAGAGGGAGGAGGAGGTGGGGTAGAATGGGGGTGGCTGGGTGGGTATGATGGGAAGAATCACTATATTCTTAAAGTTGTACTTAGGAAATGTGTACTCATTAAATAAAAGGTTTCCTTGGGAAAAAAAAGATATAGGGTCAGGACAGGGGTTTTGAAATTAAGCATCTGTATTTGAATCCTGGCTCCGCCAATTACCTACCATGTGGCTTAAGTTAATTTACTTAACAACTTAAGTCTCAGTTTTGTAATCTATAAAATGGGAGATGAAATGTAAATGCAATTGTTCCTATTTTCCAGATTAGAAATTGTATTTGAAAGAAATTAAATAACATGTCCAAAATCACACAATTAGCAAATGGGGAAACCTGGAACTTCAACTCACATCTATCTTACTCCAAACACTATCACTATCTTACCTTTCCTTCTTTGACCAGATATATCTACATAGGATTACATACACTGAGAGAAAAATAGTAGAAAAATTTAGGTACTTTAAATATCTCCTACATAAATCATCTTTTTGTCCACCCAATAATCCTATGAAGAAGTCATTTGCATCAATCTCATTTTATAGATGATGAAAGTGGGAATCAATTGTTAAGTAAATTAAGTTATACCACACAGTAGGTAAGTGGTGGAGTCAGAACTCTAATATAGATCTGTTTTACTGAAAAAAAATCTCCCTACCCTATAACATGGAAAGAAACAAAACATTAATAAGATGCCACTTGAGATACTTGCAACCCATATAGGAGTGTCTAGGTTTGAGTCCCATCTCTGTGATGGTTCAAGTACCAGAGTCCCTTACATCCATGGGGGAGACCTAGATTGAGTTTCTGGCTCTCAGCTTTGGTCCAGACCAAACTTGGTCTGTCTGTCTCTCTTCCTTTCAAGTAAATATTAAATAAATAGATAATATTTTGCTATATGCTTAATTGACACTCACTGCAAATCCTATGTTTAGGTAAGCCCTAACCCTCAATGTTATGGTGTTTGGAGAGGGAGCCTGTGAGAGATAATTCAGTACAGAACTAGTCATGAGATTGAGGTCTTTATGATGGGGTTAGTGCCTGAACAGACTCTGGAGAACTTGCTCTCTCTTTTCCCTGACTATGTGAGCACACAATGAGAAAGAATCCTTCTATAAGCCGGAAAGAGAGCTCTCACTAGAAACTAGCCATGCTGTCACTTTGATCTTGGGCATCTCAGGCTCCAGAACTATGAGAAATTAATTTCTGTTGTTTAAGCCATCCATTCTAAGATATTTTGTAATGACTTACTAGGACACATTTATTGTACAGTTATTACAGTTTCCCCTCTGTATCTGTGGTTTTCACATGAAACCATGAACAAATGATCCTTCTCCCATTGCCTAACAGCAAGCATCTTGGGGTTCAATAACAATAACACCCCATTATAGTTCTTTGCATACCTGCTGCATAATAATTTGCAATCCCATACTAGTGGCTTTTGAAAAAAAAAAAAAAACTCCTGAGTTCTCTTTCCAGGATCCCTGTTAAAACTGGATAGAATCATCTATAGCCAGCCCTGTAATTGGAGCCTGTGCAAATAAGCACAGACTGACCACAGAGTTACTTTATGGTAATCATAATGTTAGATGACACACTTCTTAAGACATCTCAGTATCCATCTCTGAACATACAATGTATGTAAGGACATGATTCATCAACACACATGCTTAAAGCATATCCCCATCCTTTCTTCTGCCCCTATCACATTCTGTTGCTTTGTTTCATCCAATTTTGCCCGAATTACCCTAAGTCCATAAATTCCCAAACTTCTCTCTGTACCAGATTGATTTGGGCCTTGCTATGACTTGCTTCTTTCTCCTACAGCCCTGTAGTTAATAATAAATGCTCTCTTCCTCAGAAGGTAAATCCAATGTTTTTATAACAGCAATGGTATGCATGTGAGCTGGGGGACCTGTCCAATAACACAGATTCATGGAATCAACCAACTGTGGATCAAAAATATTCCAAGTTTCTTCAAAAAATGGTACTGGGAAAATTGGATCTCTACATGCAGAAATATGAAGCAAGATCCATATCTTACACCTTACACAAAAATCCATTCAAAATGGATGAAAGACCTAAATCTATGACCCGAGATCATCAAATTATTAGAAAATATTGGGGAAACCCTGCAAGACACTGGTATAAGCCAAGACTTCTTGGAAAAGATCCCAAAGGCACAGGCAATCAAAGCGAAAATTGAAAAATGAGATTACATCAAATTGAGAAGCTTTTGTGCTGCAAAAGAAACACACAGCAAAGAGGCAACTGACAGAATGGGAAAACTTATTTGCAAACTATAAAACTGATAAAGGATTAATAACCAGGATATATAAAGAAGTAAAGAAACTCAACAACAACAAAGCAAGCAACCCAGTTAAGAAATGGGCAAAGAACTTACACAAGCATTTTCCAAATAAAGAAATCCTGGGGCTGGCGCTGTGCCATAGCAGATAAAGTTGCCGTCTGTAGTGCCAGCATCCCTTATGGGTGCCAGTTCGAGTCCTGGCTGCTCCTCTTCTGATCCAGCTCTCTGCTATGGCCTGGGAAAGCAGTAGAAGATGGCCTAAGTCCTTGGGTCCCTGCACCCACATGGGAGACCTAGAAGAAGCTCCTGGCCCCTGGCTTCAGATTGGCACAGCTCCAGTTGTTGTAGCCAAATGGGGAGTGAAACAGTGGATGGAAGACAGCCCCCACTCCTACCTCTCTTTCTCTCTGTGTAACTCTTTCAAGTAAATAAATAAATATTTTAAAAAATTAAAATTGGCCGGCGCCGTGGCTTAACAGGCTAATCCTCCACCTTGCGGCACCGGCACACCGGGTTCTAGTCCCGGTTGGGGTGCCGGATTCTATCCTGGTTGCCCCTCTTCCAGGCCAGCTCTCTGCTATGGCCCGGGAAGGCAGTGGAGGATGGCCCAAGTCCTTGGGCCCTGCACCTGCACGGGAGACCAGGAGAAGCACCTGGCTCCTGGCTTTGGATCAGCGAGATGCGCCGGCCACAGCGGCCATTGGAGGGTAAAGGCAAAAAGGAAGACCTTTCTCTCTGTCTCTCTCTCTCACTATCCACTCTGCCTGTCAAAAAAAATTAAAATGAAAAGAAGAAATCCAAAAGGCCAACAGACACTTGAAAAAATGCTCAAGATCAGTAGCTGTCAAGGAAATGCAAATCAAAACCACAATCACATTTTACCTTACCCCTGCTAGAAGTCAACAGACAAGAAATGCTGGTGAGGATGTGGGGTAAAAGGTATCCTAATCCACTGCTGGTGGGAATGTAAACTGGTACAGTCACTGTGGAAGAGAGTATAGAGATACCTCAGAAACAGGAATATAAACCTACCATATGACCCTGCCATCCCACTCCTGGGAATTTACCCAATAGAAATGAAATCAGAATGTGAAAGAGTTACTTATAAAAATATGTTTAGTGCTGTTAAATTTACAATAGCTGAGATATGGAATCAACCCAAATGCTCATCTACTGAAGACTGGAAAAAGAAATTATCCAATATGTACACCATGGAATACTAAACGATGTTAAAAAAAATAAAATCCTGTCATTTGCAACAAAATGGATGCAAATGGAAAACATTATAGTTAGTGAAATAAGCCAGTCCCAAAGGATAAATACCATATGTTCTCCCTGATCTGTAATAACTAATAGAACACCTAAATCTATAGAAGTGAAATTGACACTTTAAGACGCGATGACTTTGAATAACCCTTGCCTCGACTGTTGAGAACAGTGTTTTTTTATACTATTTATTGAACTCTTACTTGGTATAGAGTTAATATTAGGTGTATAAAGTTAATTGAAAATAGATCTTAGGAAAAATGGTAATGGTAATGGGGATAGGAGAGGGAGGAGTAAGAAGGATAGGAGCATGGATGAGAGGGAGGGTTGGGTGGGAAGAATCACTATGTTCCTAAAGTTGTGTTTATGAAATGCATGAAGTATGTATACCTTAAATAAAAGGTTTCTGGGAAAAAAAGACAAAACATGAATTTGCTATACTTTCATGACTGTGCTGAACATATGTGAAAGCAGCAATTTGTAAGCATACTTTGTTGTAGCCTCCCGTCATTTCCCAGATTCCTGGTCTCTCTCCAACACTCTTTGAGCACTATTCTCAACTTTTGTTTGTGTACTGTGTAGTTAGGCCTACACAGTTGTGTCTACACTGTATATATTCAGACTTATTTGTCTTGTAATTATTTTCTAAACAATAAAGTATAACAACACTATTTACATAGCATTAGTAATTATATACAATCTAGAAGTACCAATGCCATCTTACTATTTAAAGTCATCAGTTTAAGTTCATAACTGATCATAAAGATAGGATAAAGTATCAAAGGGATCACATAAATAAGACCAAGTGTCTGCCAATAATAATAGAATTATAAAGGAGGTAACAATCCAACATGGCAAGCAGGCAAGAAAGCAGACTCATAGAATGACAAATGCCCTAAACAGTATTCTGGCCTCAGAATCAGCCCTTAAGGCATTCAAATCTGGCTAAAAAGCCCATGAGAGCATTTCAGACATGGAAAGCCAAGACAGTATAGCAAAAAATGACCTAAATGAAAGATATCTGTGAATGAGATCCTGGTGGAAAGAAGGGGCCATAAAAGGAGGTACCTTTCTCTGAAGGAAGGCGAGAGCTTCCACTTTGATTATGGCCTTGTCTAAATAATGTCAGAGTTTATGGACTCAAGAGGCTTCCATAGTCTTGGAAGCTCATGACAAGAGCCTCAGGTGATCACTGACATCATAAATAAGAGTGTCAATTGTTAAATCAACAACAGGAGTCACTGTGCGCTTGCTCCCCATGTAGGACCTCTGTCCTTAATGTGTTATATGGTAAAACTAGTTTTTAAACAGTACTTTATACTTTGTGTGTCTGTGCAAACTGTTGAAATCTTTACTTAGTATAGAGTTGATCTTCTGTATATAGATAATTAAAATGATCTTAATGAAGAATGGGATGGGAGAGGGAGTAGGAGATGGGATGGTTTGGGGGTGGGAGGGTGGGTATGGGGAGAAGAACCACTATAATCCAAAAGTTGTACTTATGAAATTTATATTTATTAAATAAAAGCTTTATAAAAATTATGTATATATAATCTAGAGATGATTTAAAGTATTCAAGATGGAATACATATTTTACTCAAGATTTGTTTTCATTTTGTTTTAAAGGCAGAGAACCAGAGACAGACAGAGATCTCCCATCCACTGATTCACTCCCCAGATTTTGTGTGCTGTGCCATTTTAGGTCAGGAACTTAAGCACATATGGATTTTGGTATCCAAAAGGCCCTGAAATCAGTCTCCCATGGATACCAAGAGACTGTATAAACCAAGTGCCATGCTAAACAAACCAATTACTGTGCAAAAATCTTTAGATGCATTATGTCAGTGAACTCTTACAACAATAATCTTGTGAGTAAATACTTTTATTATACCCATCCTAAAAGTGAGGAAACTGAGCCTTAAGAATATGAACATGTCTAAGATCACATCAACAATTTAGTACTAGCACCAGAACTAAATAAAGCTCCATTCTATTTTTACTCCAAATTCAGAAATCCCACATTTTTGTACAGTGTAATTTGGTGACTAAGAAGATCACTGACTCTGGAGTCAGATTGCACTGGTTCCTATCTTTGTTTTCTCCTTATTAGCTGTGTGATTCCGGGCAAGTTGGTTACTATCTCTGGACTTCAATCCCTTCTCTGAAAATGGAGTCAGGGTGGAACCCACCAAAGTGTTAACAGATGTAAAGTGCTTAGCACAGTGCTTGATAATAAAGGTGCTATACTACATACTAGATAATACATATTTTTATGTTATGATACTTGACAAGCACTGAATGTGTCCTTATTTTTTATCATGTTAAATAAACACCAGAGGGGGAATAAAAGGTCCTAGACTTCATTTCCACACCCACTGGGTCAACATTTCAATCTTATCACATATGCCCTGTAGTCTCATTAAATCATCCCCATTTTCCAGTTGAGAAAACATATATAGAGGACATCTGCATATAATTGCAGAAGCAAAGAAAAGAAAATAACTGACTCAAGTGTGTCTGAGGAATTGTATACCAGTTTGCAGAGTATATAATAAATTTTCTGGATACATCCAGATGCAAACAAGAAAATAGCAATTCTACGACACAGAATTAATTTACATGCTTCACCTCAGAATAATACTTTTGAGATAAGCAAAATTATTCCTAATTTCCAAGTTATAAATTTCATTGTAAAGAGTTTAAGTAACTTAATAAAACAAGAAAGAATATATAAAATAAAAACAGAATAAAAATTTTAAACATAGAAAAGAATTTTGATAACATCAAAGCATGTGAAGAGAGATCTATACTCAGATGATAACATAGTCTTATTTCAAGGCTAATTCAAATCACAAGGCTAAAGTTGTAAACGATAAACATAAAGTAATAAACACATAATTATTACTCTCATCAAACACTCTCCTTTAAAGACTTCGAAATACTTCAAAATCCATTCTCTTCCCTTCCAAGGTATAATCTGAGAAATAAACACATACTTGTAAGTAGTTGTAAAGAAAACAAAGACAATTTTAAAAATAAAGCAGAGGGACTGTAATTAAATGTTAA
Source organism: Lepus europaeus (assembly GCF_033115175.1). Taxonomy (NCBI): domain Eukaryota; kingdom Metazoa; phylum Chordata; class Mammalia; order Lagomorpha; family Leporidae; genus Lepus; species Lepus europaeus. Next base: position 69,818,612 of record NC_084850.1, on the reverse strand, counting down.
TTAATACCCTACTATCACTTCAAACTTAACAAGTCTATTTTGAATTTTGCTATCATCTTTACCAAAGAAAAATGGTTGACTCAAATGAATTTTCTTTAGTAATACCCATAATGACAATTGTCACCTGAGATTTTTTTTTTCTATAGGGTATCAGCTCTTGGTTTCTCCTTTTACCCCATAGAAGGCCAACAAGTAAAGCCAAGAGTTACTATATTGAGTAGAGTTGTATATTGATGAAAGGGCATAATCACATGTGTCAAGAAATATTGGAAATTCACATTCATATATTCATTCAGTCAGCTTGAATGTAAAGCTAACCACACTTACCCTGAATTACATCAGGAAATACTCTGATTCTGTTCTACACCAAATAATTCCTGCTTGGGCCTCTTAATTGTTGCACAATGATTTAAGATGGGTTTGATTCATTAGTGCTGTTGTATTAAAGCATTAAGCAGGTTTAAAAACCGGCATCTCCTCTCTTGCCTTGTCGCACCCCAGCCTTTAGTTGTAACCACTAGCTAACCCAACACAAACATCATACAATCAAAATGATGTGAACTGTGGTTTAGGGGTAGAGATAGGGGGAGGTAGAAGATGATGGTAGAAAGGTTTTAGTTCTTATAGTTTAAAGGGTGACATTTGGATTTCTGCCATAAAGAGTCTTTAACTCAGCAGGAATATTGTTTTGATAAAGTTCTGTGCAAATGTTGGGGATGAAGAAACCGTGCTCACAGACTCAAGTACATAACAAGGGAGGCTAAAACCAGAGCTGCACACAACATAGCAACTTCTAGGGGGATTAATCTAGACTTGTCTCTCTGGGTCCAAATATACTCTGGGGAGAGCAGCACTGTCATGCTTGCAGAAGAGTAAAGACAGATTTATAATTTATGTAGATCCATGCAAATGAGCGTATGAGTGATTGTGCCAAGCATATCAAATGAAGGGCTTCAAAGGTTGGAATGGACTTTAAAAGGGCATCTAGTTCACCTTTCTATCTCTAGCCTGGATTATAACAAAATTATCTCAAAAAGTTAAAGCATTTGTTCCTTCTTTCTTAAAAAATTCTCCAGACAAAGAGATGGCACAAACAGTTAGTGACAGGTTCCAGTCTTATGCTTCTCATGCAAATGAATTAACCCTAATAGAGACAGGGTTACCATAGTAAATAATTTCCATTTCCATCACTTTGAGCAGTGAGCAGGGCAAACAAAGCTACCAACAAGAGGCCTTGCACATGGCATGCACAGCTGCTAACCAGAAAATGGATTATATGCATATTTAGCACAGAAAAGATTTTAAATCATGGAACAACCTACACATACACACAAACACAACACACCTCAAAGTAATGGACTAATAATACAGAAGGTAATCATTAGGATTATGTAGGAGCTGTTTATATTTATAATGTATAACTATGTAGCTTTTGTCTCAGGGTACATCCTTTGTTTAAAAAATGAGGCTGAGATCCTACTTGATTTTATAACAAAATCTAAATATCATCAGAAAGACAGCCCCATCATCCCAGTTCTATCTAAAGGCACTCTCAAAGCCACTCCTCCTAATGCATATGCACAGATTAAAATCTATGCTAGGGCTGATACTGTGGTGCAGTAGGTTAATCCTCTGTCTATAGCATCCCATATGGGCACTGGTTCTAGTTCTGGCTGCTTCTCTTCAGATCCAGCTCTCTGCTATGGCCAAAGACCTTGGGCTACTGCACTCTTGTAGGAGACCTGGAAGAAGCTCCTGGCCCCTGGTTCAGATCTGCCCAGCTCTGGCTGTTGCAGCTATTTGCAGAGTGCCCCAGCAGATGGAAGACCTTTCTCTCTGCCTCTCCCTCTCTCTGTCTGTAACTCTACCTCTCAAATAAATAATAAATAAAATCTTTAAAAAATCTATCCTAACACCTCTAAAGAAAAGAACTTGGGTGAGCTTTGTGGTACAGAAGTTAGGCTGCCTCTTGGGATGCTCTTATCCTATAATGGAGTGCCTGGATTCAGGTCTCAGTTCCACTTTCACTTCCAGCTTCCCGCTAGTGTACACCCTGGGAGGCAGCAGATGACAGTTCAAGTAATAGGAGATACAGATTGGGTTCTGGGCTCCTGGCTTTGGGTAGTTACCAGTGGATGTAAGACCTCTACTTCTCTCTGTATGTCTGTCTGTCTGTCTGTCTCTCTCTCTCTCTCTCTCTCTCAGTACCACAGCCTAGGTCAGTGTTGCTGCTTGATTTGTGGTCATCACTGTTGGTCCACTGTTCACCACTGAAATCACTATTCCCTTACCTCTCTAGGGTTCTGAAACAGTTGCCACCTTTTCCACTGACCATATTTCTTCGACCAATGATGTCTAAGAGCCTTAACACCACCACAACTGTTCTTTTTGTATTCTGATCCTTGGTATTATTGCATCAGAACTCCTCCACTTAGAATTTGGTACTATTGCATCAGAACTCCTCCACTTAGAATTTGTCTTTACCAGTTTGGCCTTGAACTGCCAGATCAGAGGCTTTTCCTCTCAAAACTGCTTTTCAATACATCAGTCTGAGGTCCTCAGTTGACACATAGTCTTCACAAAGTAGCCCTTTGAATCATACGTAGATTCAATTTTTTCTGTTGAGGCCGGCACCGTGGTTCACTAGGCTAATCCTCCGCCTGCGGCGCTGGCACCCAGGGTTCTAGTCCCGGTTGGGGCGCCGGTTCTGTCTTGGTTGCTCCTCTTCCAGTCCAGCTCTCTGCTGTGGCCCGGGAAGGCAATGGAGGATGGCCCAAGTGCTTGGGCCCTGCACCTGCATGGAAGACCAGGAGGAAGCACCTGGCTCCTGGCTTCGGATCGGCACAGTGCACCGGCAGTAGCAGCCATTTGGGGAGTGAACCAATGGAAGGAAGACCTTTCTCTCTGTCTCTCTCTCTCTCTCACTGTCTAACTCTGCCTTTCAAAAAAAATTTTCTTCTGTTGAGAGTATAGACCCAAGAGCTTCCCGTAAGTTGTGGGAGAGATTTCTGTAAAGGAGTACCATGGTAAGTATTTGCTTAAATGTTCTCCTTTTCACAATGTCCCTAGATTGGTACCCATAACTACTAACTCTGGTTAGGTCTAGGTTTGCCATTTGATCTTGTACTGAATTTGCACTCTCCTAATAAATGTCTTCTATGATAGAGGTGTCTAATATGGTTACATATCAGAAACTCCCAGGAAATTATGAAAATGCATATTTCCAGGTCCTGATTCAGTCCTACTGATCAGAATATAGTTTTTTTAAATGTAAGTTTTGTGTTATATCAGTGAAATTCACATTTTTGAGATTTGATGATGATTTATAGCCCTTGTCTGTACTGATGAGGAACAGTGTTTTTTGTGTTTTTGTTTTTTTTCTTCTTACTATGTGTTGATCTATTTACTTAGTATAGGGTTCATCTTATGGGTATAAAGTAAACTGAAAATAGATCTTTGTAAAAATTAAGAGTGGGAATAGAAGGAGAAGGAAGAATGGTTGGGGAATGGGTGGGAGGGAGGGCAGGGTGGGAAATATCACTATGTTTTTTTTTTCTTGACAGACAGAGTTAGACAGTGAGAGAGAAAGAGAGAGACAGAGAGAAAGGTCTTCCTTCCATTAGTTCACCCCCCAAATGGCCGCTACGGCCAGAGCTACACCAATCCGAAGCCAGGAGCCAGGTGCTTTTTCCTGGTCTCCCATGTGGGTCAGGGACCCAAGCACTTGGGCCATCCTCCACTGCCCTCCTGGGCCACAGCAGAGAGCTGGACTGGAAGAGGAGCAACCATGACTAGAACCCGGCATGCTGGCACCACAGGCAGAGGATTAACCAAGTGAGCCACGGCACGGCCCCACTATGTTCTTAAATCTTTATATATAAATTACAAAAAAATCTGTTTACTTTAAATAAAATGTTAAAAAATTAATAAATAAAATGGCTGAAGGAAGTTTCAGTTGCAGTTGTCTTTAGACTCTATGGGGCTTTGGTTCAGGCCATCCCTCCATATGAAGATATCAAAATCTGTAAATGTAAATGATTAAGTGTCTTACATAAAATCATGTACACCCTCCTGTATATTTTAAATTGTTCCTAGATTACTATAACACCTAATAAAATATAAAATGCTATGTAAACAGTCACAATACTGTATTGTTTATAGAATAATGACAAGAAAAATATGCATGTTTAGCACAAATATATTTTTTCTAATAGTTTTCAGCCACAGTTGGTTGAATTCATGATAGAGAACTCATGGATATCAAGGAATATATTTTAAAAATTAGATAATTACTAAAATAACTTCATAAAACTTTTTAAAACCAAAGATCTATAGTAGCCAAAACAAACAACAAATTGAAAAAAATCCACACCCAAATTATAAAGATATAGTATGGTATTTTTACTTTTCCTTGCCCTATCTTCTCCCTGTCATGGCCTGGTTTGGGGTAAGCAGTGACTTGATTTCCAGTATCCTTCCAAAAACTGGAGAGTGCAGAGCAGATCAAATTTACAACTTTCTTACTTGTCTGTAGGCTTCCTGAGAAGTTGGTCTTCATGTCACCTAACACGAATCTCAGCTAAAACCACAAGGAACTGCAGAACTGTATAAGTCCTAAGGCAAGAGATTATGGAAAGAGGAATATAATAGAACCATTAAAGCCCAAGAAGAAGTAGGGGTGAGACCCTCAGGGAAATGAAAACATTAAAAAGTAGTCATATATACCAGAAGTTGGTACAGAAAACACACACACACACACACAGGCAAGATGCATGTCCAGAAAGGAAAGCAAAGATCCTAAGGCTTCACAATCTACAAAGATTTGGAGAGGTGATTCTACTTTCAAAATCACATTGCTTAGCAGATCACAAGGCATACAAAGAGATAAGAGAACAAGACCACTGAGAGAAAGAAAATAACACTGCAACAACTATCCCTGAAGAAACACAGGCTTTGGACTTAGCAAATCAATACAATATAATAGCGATCTTAAGCACACTAACATAGCTAAAGGAAAACATGTGAAAAGCACTAAAGAAAATCAAGAATAGAATATATGCAAAAAATGAGAGTGTTGTAGCTTACACGCTGTGGAGTAGAGGGTAAAGCCACTGCCTGAGGTGCAGGCATCCCATATAGGTACCAGTTCCAGCCCTGGCTGCTCCACTTTGGATCCAGCTCCCTGCTGATGTGCCTAGGAAAGCAGCAGAAGATGACCCAAGTTCTTGAGATCTGCACCCATGTGAGGGATCCAGAAGAAGCTTCCGGCTCCTGGCTCAGGCTTGGCTCAGTCCTGGCAGTTGCAGCCATTTGGAGAGTGAAACAGCAGATGAAAGATTCTCTGTAATTCTTTTACATAAATAAATAAACAAAAAATCTTTAATTAAAAAAATCTGGGAGTATCAACAAAGTAACAGATACTATTTTTTTAAAGAATCAAAGATTCTAGAAGCTGAAAAGTATAGAATCACAAAATTGCTAACAACTAAAGGTGTTCAACAAAGGACTTTAACAGACAGTAGATATAATGAATGAACATAAAGACAGAAAACTGAACATTACGAATCTGAGGAGTGACAAGTAAAATGAATGATGAAAAGTAAGCAGAGTCAAAGGGACATCATCAAGTAAACCAAAATACATTATATGAATCCCATAATTAGAACAGAGAGACATAGAGCTTACCTGAAGACATAGTAGCAAATCCTCCTAAATTAAAAAGAAAAACATGTATGTCTAAATGCAAGAAGGTCAGCAAACTCTAGGTAGGATAAAACTAGAGACCTAAACTGATACACACCATCACCTGTCTGAAGTTTAGGACAAAGAATTTGATAGCTGCAAGAGAAAAGTGACAACTCATGTACAGCATATCCTTTATAAAATTAGCAGTGGATTTATCAACAGCAACCTTTCAGGAGAGAACACAATAGAATGAAATTTTTAAAATGTGGAAAGAAAAATAACTTTATTTTTTAAAAAAAGATTTTATGTATTCATTTGTGAGGTAGAGCTATAGACAGTGAGAGGGAGAGACAGAGAGAAAGGTCTTCCTTCCATTGGCTCGCTCCCCAAATGGCCGCAATGGTTGGAGCTGCGCTGATCCGAAGCCAGGAGCCAGGAGCCTCCTCCCGGTCTCCCATGCAGGTGCAGGGGCCCAAGCGCCTGGGCCAATTTTCACTGCCATCCGAGGCCATAGCAGAGAGCTGAACTGGAAGAGGAGCAGCCAGGACCAGAACCAGTGCCCATATGGGATGCTTGCACTGCGGGAGCAGGATTAACCTACTGCACCATGGCGCTGACCCTAGGAAAAATAACTTTCAGGCCAGCACCGTGGCTCAACAGGCTAATCCTCCGCCTAGCGGTGCCGGCACACCGGGTTCTAGTCCCAGTTGCCCCTCTTCCAGGCCAGCTCTCTGCTGTGGCCCGGGAGTGCAGTGGAGGATGGCCCAAGCACCCCCATGGGAGACCAGGATAAACACCTAGCTCCTGCCTTTGGATCAGCGCAGTGCGCCGGCCGCGGCGGCCATTGGAAGGTGAACCAATGGCAAAGGAAGACCTTTCTCTCTGACTCTCTCTCTATCACTGTCCACTCTGGAAATTTATATTCATTAAATAAAAGTTAAAAAATAAAAAAAAGAAAGAAAGAAAAATAACTTTCAAATGAGAACTCTGTATCTGGAAACTCTGTCCTTAAAATGAAGACAAAATTAAAACATACTCAGATAAGCAAAAGCTGAGAGACTTCTTTATCACTATATCTTCCCTACAAAATGCTAATTTTGTTCCTCTACACTGAAATGAAATGATCCATAACTAAGTGGAGGTGACAGAGCTGTAAAAGTGTGTTTTGTATGTGCTTGAAATTAAGTTGGGTTTGCATTAGACTATTACACTGTTTGTTGTTATAAGTAATCCTCATGGTAACTACAAAGAACATATGTATAGAAAACGCAAAAAGGGTATGTTACTACAAAACATAAGCTAAACATAAAAGATGAGAAAAAGGGAGGAAATGAAGGCCTGAGTGTTATTATATATATTAAAAAATAACACAATGTCAATATTAAGTATTTCCCTATAAGCATTAAAAAGGAATAGACCGGGGTAGGCATTGTGGCTCAGCAGGTTAAGCTGATGTGGGTTAAGCTGCCACCTGTGACACCACCAGCCCATATTTGAGCGCTGGCAAAGAATCCTTTTAATAGGGTGTTGACTATCATTTGATAGTGCTTTGTTGAGGAGTTTTGCATCAATATTAATAAGGGAAATTGGTCTGCGGTTTCTTCACTTTTCTTTATAGTGTCTGTTGGGCTTTGTTTCAGGGTAAAGCTGGACTCAGAATGAGTCTGAAAATGATCCCTCCTCTGTATTTTTTTGGAAGTGCATGAGGAAGATGTGTGTTAATTATTCTTACAATGTTTTATACAATGTACCAGTGAAGCAAATCTGAGCCTGGGCTTTTGTTTCTTATGGCATTTTTTATTAGATTCTGTATCTCCTTACTAATACAGTATGCCATATGAGTGCTAGTTCAAGTCCTGGCTGCGCTGATTCCAATCCAGCTCCCTGCTAATGTGTCTGGGAAATCAGCAAAAAGCGGCTCAAGTCTCTGGGCCCCTGCCACTCAAGTGGGAGACTCACATGGAGTTCCCGGCTCCCAGTTTCAGCCTGTGGCCATTCGGGGAGTGAACTCTTTTTTTTTTTTAGATTTTATTTATTTATTTGAGAGATAGTTACAGACAGTGAGAGGGAGAGACAGAGAGAAAGGTCTTTGGTCCGTTGGTTCACTCCCCAGGTGGCCACAATGGCCGAAGCTGTGCCAATCTGAAGCCAGGAGCCAGGAGCTTCTTCCCAGTCTCCCATGCAGGTGCAGGGACCCAAGGACTTGGGCAATCCTTCACTGCTTTCCCAGGCCACAGCAGAGAGCTGGATTGGAAGAGGAGCAGCCAGGACTAGAACCTGGTGCCCATATGGGATGCTGGTGCTGCAGGTGGAGGATTAACCTACTGTACTATGGTGCCAGCCCCGAGGGAGTGAACTCTTAAATGGAAGATATTCTCTCTCTCGCTCTCGATCTCGCTCTCTCTCTCTCTCTCTCTCTCTTGCTCTCACTCTCATTCTCCCTCTTTGTCACTCTGCCTTTAATATAAATAAATAAATAAAAATTGGAAATAGAATACACTCTTGAAATCAAAAGATAAGGTTAACAGAATGGATGAAAAAATCAGGAGTTAACTGTATGTTGTTTATAGGAGAATCACTTTATTTTTTTTTTAAGATTTATTTATTTGAAAGACAGAGTCACAGAGAGACTTAGACACAGAGAGAGGTCTTCCATCTGCTGGTTCACTCCCCAGATGGCCACAATGGCTGGAGCTGCACTGATCCGAAGCCAGGAGCCAGGAGCTTCTTCTGGGTCTTCCATGTGGGTGCAGAGGCCCAAGGACTTGGGCGATCTTCTACTGCTATCAGAGGCCATAGCAGAGAGCTGGATTGGAAGTGGAGCAGCCAGGACTCAAACCAGTGCCCTTATGGGATGCTGGCACTTCAGGCCAGGGCTTTAACCTGCTGTGCCACAGCGCCGGCCCAAGATAATCACTTTAGATCTAAGAATACACATAAGTTAAAAGTGAAAGAAAACACTAGTCTATGAGAATATTAATCAAAAGGGAGGAGTGGCTATGCCAATAACAGATAAAAAATATTGTTAGACAAAAACTATTCCAAAAAGACAAAAAACATTATATAATCATAAATTCACCAAGAAAATATAAAAATTATAAACATATATGCAGTGAGCATCAGCATTCCTAAATATATGAGGCAAACACTAACATAACTGACATGAGAAATGGATTGATCTACAATTCTACATGGAGATTTCAATACTGCATTTTCAAAAATAGAACATGAATAAGGAAACAGAGAACTTGAACAACAGTATAAACCAATCACAGACCTAGTATAATTATACAGAACATTCCACCTATCAAGAGCAGAATACATGTTTTTCAAGTGCCAATGGAGTATTCCCTAAGATAGACCGTGTGCTAAGTGGGCACTGTCCAGCTCTGGTGGTGTTGGTGGGTGCTAGAGAGCAGTAGCAGCAGCTTGGATCCAGCAGCAACAGAGGGCATGCAACTCAATGGAAGCAGAGTGGCCAAGACCAGACCATGGCTGGAGGCAAAGCTCGGAAGGACAGTGGGAAGGCCAAGGCTAAGGTAGTGTCTCACTCAGAGAGAGCTGGGCTACAGTTTCCTGTGGGATGCATCCACAGACACTTGAAGACTCACATCAGAAACCATGGAAGGTGGATACCACTGCTGCCATGTACAGTGCTGCAATTGTGTAGCACCTCGCTGCTGAGGTCCTGGAGCTGGGAGGTAACACTCCCAAGGATCTCAAAAGAAAGTGCATCACTCCATGTCACTGTCAGTTTGCAATCTGCCGTGATGAAAAACTGTATGCTCTCATAAGGCTAGCATAGCTGGGGGTGGTGTGCTCCCTCACATCCACAGATCTGATTGGAAAGAAGGGACAGCAGAAAACTGCTTAGAGGGTTGTTTTACCCAATCCTCTTCCTGCCTGTCATGATACCGTGACTGGGACAGAAGGAATATTGCGGATATGTGGAATTTTTAAACACAAACGGAAAAGCATAGACAATTACTGTAGAAATGATAAAAGAAACATTTGTACATTCTCAGACTTGAAAGTTTGATAAAAAGTCCTTTTTTATGTGGTGACAGTTATATTGACTGGCTAAGTTTGTCCATATTTTATATAAAAATGGAACTGATAAACAATTTTATTAAAAAAGACCATATGCTAGGCCACAAAACAAGTGTTAGCAAAGTTAAAAATATTGAAATAATACAAAGCATCTTTAATGAACATAATGGAATAGAAATAGAAATCAATTGCAAAAGCAAAACTGGAAAATTTATAAATATATGTAAATTAAATAGCATTTGAATAATCAATGGGTCAAAGAAATCACAAAAGAAATTAGAGTATGCTTTAGAGGCAAATGAAAATAAAAAGAGAAGATACTAAAACTTATGATTTGTAGTGACAGCAGTGCTAAGAGGAAAATTTATAGTTATAAATTCTTTCATTAAAAAAGAAGAAAATGGTGGATATTTGGGGCAGCATTAAGATTCTGCTTAGGATGCCCACATCTAACATTAGAGTCTAGGCTTTTGAGTCAAAGGTCTGATTCAGATCTAGCTTCCTATTGATATGCATCCTGGGAGGCAGACAGATAATAGCTCAAGAACATGGGTCTCTGTGGGACACTTCAAATGAGTTCCAGGCTCCTATTTTCAAATCAGATCAGCTATGACTATTGTAATCATTTTGAGAGTGGTTGAAAGATCTCCCTCCCTCCCTCCCTCCCTCCTTCCCTCCTTCTCTCTGCCTTTTAAGTGAATAAAATAAATAAAATATATATATATATATATATATATATATATATATTTTAAAAAGAAGCAAGATCTCAAGTAACCAAGCTGACTTTCTACCTTAAGAACTCTATAAAGAAGAACAAAGTAAGTCCAAAGCCAGATGAAGAAAGGAAATAATAAAGATAAAAGTGGAGATAAATAAAACAGAGTATAGCAAAACAGTAAAGAAAATGAACAAAGACAAGAGCTGGTTCTTTGAAAACATCAATAAAATGAACAAATCTTTGGACTGACAAAGTAGAAACTGAAAAGATTTCAACAATTAAAATCAGAAATTTTAAAAAGGCAACATAATTTATTTTTATAGAAATAAATAGGATTATAAGAAAGCACTATGAACAACTGTACAGGAACAAATTGGATCATCTAAACAAAATGCAGAAATCCTTAGCAATACACAACCAATCGAGCCTGAATCATTAACAAATATAAAGTCTTAGTATAGGAGCGGCAAGATGGCGGAATAGGCAGGGAGCACACTATTATTCCAGGGGAGAGACAGTTTAATATAAGTGGAGATACTGCAGGGTCAAGGAAGAGTAGGGGATGAAACAGCAGAGGAAACTCTTCCGGAACTAGTGACTCACAGTGTACCTGCATGGAGAGCGTGGGAGCCCAAGTTCGGGACACCAGCGGCAGACTCAACACACCAGCGCTGGAACGCGAGGTGAGCCGAACCTCAATAGCCCGAGACACAAGCGGGCAAGCGGAAAGAGGAGACTAGAGGGAACGAGGCTTGAAACTCCGTGGGGAAAAATTCACCAGGCTAACTAGAAGAGAGAGAGGAAAAAAATAAAAAAAAAGTGACCGATACGGACACAAGTTTCTCTCTCACCGCTCATCACTCAAAGGCGAGCAAGACAAAGAGCAGGCGCCATTTTGGACATACGTCATAAGCAGGGCGACCTCAGGTCTGCACCAGCCCTGAGCCTAGCAGAAACACCTGACTCTGGGGGGAGGGGTGAAATAACAGGAGATTAGCATCTAACTTGGCAACCCAGTGGGAGACTGCAGGAGAATTGGAGCCCACACTAAGGGCAGCACAGATTCCCTGTGTGGTCCTTGGGAAAGAGCTTCCAACCTCTGGCTCCTGTGGGTATATCATTTGCCTGCTAACTACCTCCAATTACGTTCAGCTGTGCGGAATTACTTCCCTTTTGAATCAAAAAAAGAGAGAGAGATTTACCACACCTAACCTGGGAGTGTCATCTCTGACACACCCTCAACCCTGAGGAACCAAACACAGCTCTCAGTCCACACTCATCTCAAGCCTCTAAGGCTCCACTGAAAGCAGACAGTCCACTTAATCTAGAGCCATAGTGTAACAAGAAAAAACACCACAGTGAAGAAACCAAATATCTCCAACATGCCAAACAACAAACGCAAAAACCAAGCTAACAAGAACAAGGAAGACACTATGACGCCCCCAAAAGAAAAAGACACCCCAATTCAAGATTATGAAGATGATGAGATCGAAGAAATGCAAGAAGCAGATCAAAAAAATTGATAAGAACATTAAGAAGTTCTCAAAAACAAATTCTTGAACTACAGAAATCCTTAATGGACAAGATAGAAAATCTCTCTCATGAAAATGAAATATTAAGGAGGAATCAAAATGAAATGAAACAACTAGTGGAACAAGAAACTGTGATAGTGACGAGAAATCATAATGAAATGAAGAATTCAATAGATCAAATGACAAACACATTAGAGAGCCTTAAAAACAGAATGGGCGAAGCAGAAGAGAGAATATCAGACTTAGAAGACAGAGAACAGGAAAGGAAACAGGCAAACCAAAGAAAAGAAGAAGAAATTAGAAATCTAAAAAATATTGTCGGGAATCTACAGGATACTATTAAAAAACCCAGCATTCGGGTTCTAGGAGTTCCTGAAGGCATGGAGAGGGAGAAAGGATTAGAAGGCCTTTTCAGTGAGATACTAGCAGAAAATTCCCCAGGTTTGGAGAAGGACAGAGACATCTCAGTACAGGAAGCTTATAGAACCCCTAATAAACATGACCAAAAGAGATCCTCACCACGACATGTCGTAATCAAACCCACCACAGTGAAACATAAAGAAAAGATCCTAAAATGTGCAAGAGAGAAACGTCAGATTACTCTCAGAGGATCTCCAATTAGACTCACAGCAGACTTCTCATCAGAAACCCTACAAGCTAGAAGGGAATGGTGAGACATAGCCCAGGTACTAAGAGAGAAAAACTGCCAGCCCAGAATATTATATCCTGCAAAGCTCTCATTTGTGAATGAAGGTGAAATTAAGACTTTTCATAGCAAACAGAAACTGAAAGAATTTGTTGCCACTCATTCTGCCCTGCAAAAGATGCTTAAAGATGTGTTACACACAGAAACACAGAAACATGGTCACCAATATGAAAGAAGGTAAAGGAAGGAAACCTCACAGCAAAAGATCACAGGAAGCTCAATTTCTCTTTGACATAGAATTAAACTCTGATGCTCTGTTAAAGCAAAGTGTTAAAGTAATCTATTATGTTCTCTTGATGTCTGTTAAATTCTAATTGTTCAAAAACAGCTGAATTTTTATTAAGAGCTATGGGTTATTGAAATATGTGCTTCTTTTCAAAGATTTGAATAATCACCTTGTAACAATGATCAAATTTGGTCTATGTTATGTCATGATTTTAAGGAATCTTATTTCAACCAGATATTTTGGATTTTGAGCCTTCTTGGCATTCTTGACAGGCATTCAAAAAATCAAAGTTTCAAACAATCTGGTCTCTAAAATTTCCAGTAAATCCTGGACTTTGGTTTTTCCAGTTTGGGCCCAACTGAAAAAAATCGAAGGACCTATGTCTCTCATCTTATAGAGACACCAACTAATCAGTCTATTTGGATTATATTAGAAGTACTGTCAAGATGTGATGTGGTACGAGACTTTAAGTTTCTATAATGGAAAATGCTATTAATACAAATGTTTGAGAATTAAAAAGTCTAATGATCTTGTGTTACTAGACATGATAGTTATCTTAATGAGAAAGCCCCAGAGGCCTAAAGGGTTCAATACTTGTAAAATCCTACAGGTGCTTTCAAAAATACTGTGAAGTAAGCAAGTGCCTCTTGTTGGTTGATGAGTTTCTAATTTTAAACATGGCGACTTAAAGTCTTTTGTCATCCATAGTTATATATGATGTGCTGCTCATAAAACTAAAGCGTTGTTGGTTCTGTGTTTAGCTGTCCTCCTATAGGAGGCTTCCATAGCCTTGGCAACTCATGACTACAGCCTAGGATGGTTACTGGCGCCATAAACTAGTGTCAACTTGTTGGGTCAACAACAGGAGCCACTGTGCACTTGCTCCTCATGTGGGATCTTTGTCCTTAATGTGCTGTACATTGTGATTTAATGCTATAACTAGTACTCAAACAGTATGTTTCACTTTGTGTTTCTATGTGGGTGCAAACTGTTGAAATCTTTATACTAAATTGATCTTCTGTATATAAAGAGAATTGAAAATGAATCTTGATGCAAATGGAAGAGGAGAGGGAGCAGGAGAGGGGAGGGTTGCAGGTGGGAGGGAAGTTATGGGAGGGGGAAGCCATTGTAATCCATAAGCTGTACACTGGAAATTTATATTCATTAAATAAAAGTTAAAAAAAAATAAAAAAAATTTTAAAAAAATAAAGTCTTAGTATAGCTGTAATTAGTAAGGAGTTAGAGAATCTAATCAAAAACCTCACAAGAAACAAAAGCCCAGGCTCAGATTTGCTTCACTGGTACAGTATATAAAAGATTATAAGAATAATTAACACACATCTTCCTCATGCACTTCCAAAAAAATACAGAGGAGGGATCATTTTCAGACACATTCTGAGTCCAGCTTTACCCTGAAACAAAGCCCAACAGACACTATAAAGAAAAGTGAAGAAACCACAGACCAATTTCCCTTATTAATATTGATGCAAAACTCCTCAACAAAGCACTATCAAATGATAGTCAACACCCTATTAAAAGGATTCTATGCCAAGATCAACTAGGATTTACTCCTGGAATGCAAGGATGTTTCAAAATACAAAAATCCATCAATGTAATTTAACAAATGAGCAGAATACATATTTTATAAAATACACATAACCATCTCAGTTGATTCAGAGAGAGCATCTGACAGAATCTAATATGTTTTCATGATAGAAAAAAAAAACCTCAACAACCTGGGAATAAAAGGAAACCACTTCAACATAATAATGTCACTGCCTTACATTGTTTTCTGTTGCTACAACAAAATGCCACATTCTGGGTAATGTACAAATAAAAGAGGCTCATTTGTCTCACATTTCTTGTGACTAGAAAGTCTAAATAGCATGACATGGTGTCTGGCAATGGCCTCCCTGGCTATGTCACAACATGGTAGAGAAGCAGAAAGGGAAATGCCCATGTACAGAAGGGTACAAGCACATGAGGTGGCCTCACTTTATGACAACACAGTCTCATGAGAACTAATCCAGTCCTGTGAGAACCACTCTAACCCCTTCTGACAGTGGTGTCCTTGTGATTTAATAATCTCCCACTGGGTTCCATCACCTCAATACTATCACATTAGAGACTAAGGTTTCAGCACATGAACCTTTGGGAGACCAGCTATGTTTAAACCATAGCATTCCAAACATGACCCCCCAAAATCCTCATAGTGCAAAATGCATTCATTCCACGTCAATAGTCCCACGTGTCTTACCTCATGCCAGAACCAAAACTCTAATGTCTAAAGTCTCATCTGAAACTCCAGCCAAACTCATTCCAGCTGTGAACTTGAAAAATGGAAACAAGTTACGTATTGTAAGACTCAATGAACACACAGGTAAATGATAAACATTCTTATTCCAACGGGTAGAAATGGGCTGTGATAATGGGGCCAAGGGCCCCAGCAAGGCCAAAATCAAACAGGGATGATATTATATTCTACAGCTGAACAATAATCTCCCTTGACTCTGTGTCCAGCATTCTCAGTACATTGGATCAAGAAGTGAGCCCCTAAAACCTTGGAAAACTCCACTTTCACAGCTTTGCTAGCAGTAGCCCATGTGGCTGTTCTCATATGTTGAAGTTGGGAACCTGTGACTTTTTAAGGCTGGCATAAAATGCAGCTAGCTGTTCTACATTTCTGGAGCTCTGACTGCAGCTTCACGAACCCCATGGTTTCCCTAGGTATCACCCCAGTTGGGGTTCTTTATGGCATTTTCACGCCCATGGAAGGATTCTTCCTGGCCTTCTAGCCCTTTCTTTGGAATTTCCAATGGAAGCCACCGTGATATCGAAGCCTGCACATTCTGCATGCCTACAGAATTAGCAACAAGGCCTACTGAAAGAAATTAAGGAAGACACTGATAAATGGAAAGACACCTTCTATCTATGGATTAGGAGATTTGATTTTTTTTAACTTTTCTTTAATGAATATAAATTTCCGAAGTACAGCTTATGGATTACAATGGCTACCCCCCATAACTTCTCTCCCACCCACAAACCTCCCCTTTCCTGCTCCCTCTCCCCTTCCATTCACATCAAGATTCATTTTTCAATTCTCTTTATATACAGAAGATCAGTATAGTACATATTAAGTAAAGATTTCAACAGTTTGCACTCACATAGCAACACAAAGTGAAAAATATTGTTTGAGTACTAGTTATAGCATTAAATCACAATGTACAGCACATTAAGGACAGAGGTCCTACAAGATATGTTTTAAAAATTGATTAATTTTCTATGCAATTTCCAATTTAAAATCAAGGTTTTTTTCTTTTTTTCATTTTCAATTATCTTTATATACCGAAGAGCAATTCAGTATATACTAAGTAAAGATTTCATCAGTTTGCACCCACACAGAAACACAAAGTGTAAAAATACTCTTTCAGTACCAGTTATAGCATCACTTCACATTGGACAACACATTAAGGACAGATCACACATGAGAAGTAAGTACACAGTGACTCCTGTTGTTGACTTAACAATTTGACACTCTTGTTTATGGCGTCAGTAATCTCCCTAGGCTCTAGTCATGAGTTGCCAAGGCTATGGAAGCCTTTAGGGTTCACCGACTTCAATCTTATTCTGACAGGGTCATAGTAAAGTGGAAGTTCTCTCCTCCCTTCAGAGAAAGGTACCTCCTTTTTTGATGGCCCCGTTCTTTCCACTGGGATCTCACTCGCAGAGATCTTTCATTTAGGCCTTCTTCTTTTTTTCCAGAGTGTCTTGGCTTTCCATGCATAAAATACTCTCATGGGCTCTTCAGCCAGATCCGAATGCCTTAAGGGCTGATTCTGAGGCCAGAGTGTTGTTTAGGACGTCTGACATTCTATGAGTCTGCTGTGTATCCCACTTCCCATGCTGGATCATTCTCTCCCATTTTTTATTCTATCAGTTAGTATTAGCAGACACTAGTCTTGTTTGTGTGATCCCTTTGACTCTTAGGCCTATCTGTGTGATCAATTGTGAACTGAAGATGATCACCTGACTAGTGAGATGGAATTGGTACATGCCACCTTGATGGGATTGTATTGGAATCCCCTGGTACGTTTCTAACTCCACGATTTCGGGCAAGTCCAATTGAGCATGTCCCCAATTGTACATCTCTTCCTTCTATTATTGCCACTCTTATATTTAACAGGGATTACTTTTCAGTTAAAATTTAAACACCTAAGAATAATTGTGTGTTAATTACAGAGTTCAACCAATAGTACTAGAACAAAAAAATACTAAAATGGATAAAGTATTACATTGTACATCAACAGTCAGGACAAGAGCTGATCAAGTCTCTGCTTCTCATAGTGTACATTTCACTTCAACAGGTTTCCCCTTTGGTGCTCAGTTAGTTGTCGCTGATCAGGGAGAACATATGATATTTGTCCCTTTGGGACTGGCTTAATTCACTCAGCATAATATTTTCAGATTCCTCCATCTTGTTGCAAATGACCGGATTTCATTGTTTTTGACTGCTGTATAGTATTCTATGGAGTGCATGTCCCATAATTTCTTTATCCAGTCTACTGTTGATGGGCATTTGGGTTGGTTCCAGGTCTTAGCTATTGCGAATTGAGCTGTAATAAACATTAATGTTCAGACGGCTTTTTTGTTTGCCAATTTAATTTCCTTTGGGTAAATTCCAAGGAGTGGGATGGCTGGGTTGTATGGTAGGGTTATATTCAGGTTTCTGAGGAATCTCCAGACTGACTTCCAAGTGGCTTAACCAGTTTGCATTCCCACCAACAGTGGGTTAGTATCCCTTTTTCCCCACATCCTCTCCAGCATCTATTGTTGGCAGATTTCTGAATGTGAGCCATTCTCACCGGGGTGAGAGGGAACCTCATTGTGGTTTTGATTTGCATTTCTCTGATTGCTAGTGATCTTGAACATTTTTTCATGTGTCTGTTGGCCATTTGGATTTCCTCTTTTGAAAAATATCTATTGAGGTCCTTGGCCCATCTCTTAAGTGGGTTGTTTGTTTTGACGTTGTAGAGTTTCTTGATTTCTTTGTAGATTCTGGTTATCAACCCTTTATCTGTTGCATAGCTTCCAAATATTTTTCCCATTCTGTCGGTTGCCTCTTCACTTTCCTGAATGTTCCTTTGAAGTACAGAAACTTCTCAATTTGATGCAATCCCAAATGTTAATGCCTTTGACTGCCTGTGCTTCTGGGGTATTTTCTAAGAAGTCTTTGCCAGTACCTATATCTTGAAGGGTTTCTCCAATGCTCTCTAATAATTTGATGGTGTTGTGTCGTAGATTTAAGTCTTTAATCCATGTTGAGTGAATTTTTGTGTAAGGTGAAAGGTAGGGGTCTTGCTTCAAGCTTCTGCACGTGGAAATCCAATTTTCCTAGCACCATTTATTTAATAGACTTTCCTTACTCCAGGGATTGGTTTTGGATCCTTGATCAAATATAAGTTGGCTGTAGATGTTTGGATTGATTTCTGGTGTTTCTATTCTGTTCCATTGGTCTATGCATCTGTTTCTGTACCAGTACCATGCTGTTTTGATTAAAACTGCTCTGTAGTATGTGCTGCAATCTGGTATTGTGATGCCTCTGGCTTTGTTTTTGTTGTACAAGATTGCTTTAGCTATTCGAGGTCTCCTGTGTCTCCATATGAATTTCAGCACCATTTTTTCCAGATCTGAGAAGAAGGTCTTCGGGATCTTGATGGGTATTGCATTGAATGTATAAATTGCTTTTGGGAGAATGGACATTCTGATATTATTGATTCTTCCAATCCATGAGCATGGAAGATTTTGCCATTTTTTGGTATCCTCTTCTATTTCTTTCTTTAAGGTTTTGTAATTTTCATCGTAGAAATCTTTAACATCCTGGAGCGGCAAGATGGCGGAATAGGCAGGGAGCACACTATTAGTCCGGGAGAGAGATAAGTGGAGATACTGCAGGGTCAAGGAAGGGTAGGGGATGAAACAGCATAGGAAACTCTTCCGGAACTAGTGATTCACAGTGTACCTGCGTGGAGAGCGTTGGAGCCCAAGTTCAGGACACCAGCGGCAGACTCAACGCACCAGCGCTGGAACGCGAGGTGAGCCGAACCACAATAGCCCGAGACACCAGCGGGCAAGCGGAAAGAGGAGGCTAGAGGGAACGAGGCTTGAAACTCCGTGGGGAAAAATTCACCAGGCTAACTAGAAGAGAGAGAGGAAAAAAATAAAAAAAAGTGACCAATACGGACACAAGTTTCTCTCTCTCCGCTCACCTCTCAAAGGCGAGCAAGACAAAGAGCAGGCGCCATTTTGGACATATGTCATAAGCAGGGCGACCTCAGGTCTGCACCAGCCCTGAGCCTAGCAGAAAAACCTGACTCTGGGGGGAGGGGTGAAATAACAGGAGATTAGCATCTAACTTGGCAACCCAGTGGGAGATTGCAGGAGAATTGGAGCCCACACTGAGGGCAGCACAGATTCCATGTGTGGTCCTTGGGAAAGAGCTTCCGATCTCTGGCTCCTGTGGGTATATCATTTGCCTGCTAACTACCTCCAATTACGTTCAGCTGTGCGGAATTACTTCCCTTTTGAATCAAAAAAAGAGAGAGAGATTTACCACACCTAACCTGGGAGTGTCATCTTTGACACACCCTCAGCCCTGAGGAACCAAACACAGCTCTCAATCCACACTCATCTCAAGCCTCTAAGGCTCCACTGAAAGCAGACAGTCCACTTAATATAGAGCCATAGTGTAACAAGAAAAAACACCACAGTGAAGAAACCAAATATCTCCAACATGCCAAACAACAAACGCAAAAACCGAGGTAACAAGAACAAGGAAGACACTATGACACCCCAAATGAAAAAGACACCCCAATTCAAGATTATGAAGATGAGGAGATTGAAGAAATGCAAGAAGCGGATCTCAAAAAATTGATAAGAACATTAAGAAGTTCTCAAAAACAAATTCTTGAACTACAGAAATCCTTAATGGACAAGATAGAAAATCTCTCTCGTGAAAATGAAATATTAAGGAGGAATCAAAATGAAATGAAACAACTAGTGGAACAAGAAACTGTGATAGTGACGAGAAATCATAATGAAATGAAGAATTCAATAGATCAAATGACAAACACATTAGAGAGTCTTAAAAACAGAATGGGCGAAGCAGAAGAGAGAATATCAGACTTAGAAGACAGAGCACAGGAAAGGAAACAGGCAAACCAAAGAAAAGAAGAAGAAATCAGAAATCTAAAAAATACTGTCAGGAATCTACAGGATACTCTTAAAAAACCCAACATTCGGGTTCTAGGAATACCTGAAGGCATGGAGAGAGAGAAAGGATTAGAAGGCCTTTTCAGTGAGATACTAGCAGAAAATTTCCCAGGTTTGGAGAAAGACAGAGACATACTAATACAGGAAGCTCATAGAACCCCTAATAAACATGACCAAAAGAGATCCTCACCACGACATGTCGTAATCAAACTCACCACAGTGAAACACAAAGAAAAGATCCTAAAATGTGCAAGAGAGAAACGCCAGATTACTCTCAGAGGATCTCCAATTAGACTCACAGCTGACTTCTCATCAGAAACCCTACAAGCTAGGAGAGAATAGCGAGATATAGCCCAGGTGCTAAGAGAGAAAAACTGCCAGCCCAGAATATTATATCCTGCAAAGCTCTCATTTATGAATGAAGGTGAAATAAAGACCTTTCACAGCAAACAGAAATTGAAAGAATTTGTCGCCACTCGTCCAGCCCTGCAAAAGATGCTTAAAGATGTGTTACATACAGAAACACAGAAACATGGTCACCAATATGAAAGAAGGTAAAGGTAGGAAACCTCACACCAAAAGATCACAGGAATCTCAAACCATATATTAGAAAGTATCTTTGGCTAATGGCAGGGCAAAGTTACTCCTTCTCAATAGTCACATTGAATGTTAATGGCTTGAACTGTCCAGTTAAAAGACACCAATTGGCTGATTGAGTTAAGGAACAAAACCCATCCTTTTGCTGCTTACAAGAAACCCATCTATCCAACAATGATCCATACAGGCTGAGAGTGAAAGGCTGGAAAAAGATATACCATGCCAACAGAAATGAAAAGAGAGCGGGCGTAGCCATCTTAATATCGGACAACATAAATTTTACCACAAAAACTGTTAGGAGAGACAAAGAGGGGCACTATATAATGATTAAGGGATCCATTCAACAGGAAGATATAACGATTATCAATGTATATGCACCTAATTACAGGGCACCAGCTTATTTAAAAGACTTGTTAAGGGACTTAAAGGGAGACTTAGACCCCAACACAATAGTACTGGGGGACTTCAATACTCCACTCTCAGAGATAGACAGATCAACAGAACAGAAGATCAACAAGGAGACAGTATATTTAAATGACATTATAGCCCTAATGGATCTAACAGATATCTACAGAACATTTCATCCTACATCTAAGGACTTTACATTCTTCTCAGCAGTACATGGAACCCTCTCTAGGATTGACCACATACTAGGCCATAAAGCAAGTCTCAGCAAATTCAAAAGAATTAGAATCATACCATGCAGCTTCTCAGACCACAAAGGAATGAAATTGGAAATTGGCAACTCAGGAATCCCTAGAGCACGTGCAAACACATGGAGATTGAACAAAATGCTCCTGAATGAACAATGGGTCATAGAAGAAATTAAAAGAGAAATCAAAAATTTTCTGGAAGTAAATGAGGATAACAGCACAACATACCAAAACCTATGGGATACAACAAAAGCAGTGTTAAGAGGAAAGTTTATATCAATAGGTGCCTACATCAAGAAATTGGAAAGGCACCAAATAGATGAGCTTTCAAGTCATCTCAAGGATCTAGAAAATCTGCAGCAAACCAAACCCAAACAAAGTAGGAGAAGAGAAATAATTAAAATCAGAGAAGAAATCAACAGGATTGAATCCAAAAACATTACAAAAAATCAGCCAAACGAGGAGCTGGTTTTTTGAAAAAATAAACAAAATTGACACCCCATTGGCCCAACTAACTAAAAAAAGAAGAGAAAAGACCCAAATCAATAGGATCAGAGATGAAATGGGAAACGTAAAAACAGACGCCGCAGAAATAAAAAGAATCATCAGAAATTACTACAAGGACTTGTATGCCAGCAAACAGGGAAATCTATCAGAAATGGACAGATTCTTGGACACATACAACCTCTCAAAATTGAGCCAGGAAGACATAGAAAACCTAAACAGACCCATAACTGACACAGAAATTGAAACAGTAATAAAGGCCCTCCCAACAAAGAAAAGCCCAGGGCCAGATGGATTCACTGCTGAGTTCTACCAGACATTTAGAGAAGAACTAACTCCAATTCTTCTCAAACTATTCAGAGCAATCGAAAAAGAGGGAATCCTCCCAAATTCTTTCTATGAAGCCACCATCACCGTAATTCCTAAGCCAGAAAGAGACGCAACATTGAAAGAGAATTACAGACCAATATCCCTGATGAACATAGATGCAAAAATACTCAATAAAATTCTGGCCAATAGAATGCAACAACACATCAGAAAGATCATCCACCCAGACCAAGTGGGATTTATCCCTGGTATGCAGGGATGGTTCAACATTCGCAAAACAATCAACGTAATTCACTACATTAAGAGACTGCAGAAGAAAAACCATATGATTCTCTCAATAGACGCAGAGAAAGCATTTGATAAAATACAACACCCTTTCATGATGAAAACTCTAAGCAAACTGGGTATGGAAGGAACATTCCTCAATACAATCAAAGCAATATATGAAAAACCCACGGCCAACATCCTATTGAATGGGGAAAAGTTGGAAGCATTTCCACTGAAATCTGGTACCAGACAGGGATGCCCTCTCTCACCACTGCTATTCAATATAGTTCTGGAAGTTTTGGCCAGAGCTATTAGGCAAGACAAAGAAATTAAAGGGATACAAATCGGGAAGGACGAACTCAAACTGTCCCGCTTTGCAAATGATATGATTCTTTATTTAGGGGACCCAAAGAACTCTACTAAGAGACTGCTGGAACTCATCGAAGAGTTTGGCAATGTAGCAGGATATAAAATCAATGCACAAAAATCAACAGCCTTTGTATACACAGGCAATGCCACGGCTGAGGAAGAACTTCTAAAATCAATCCCATTCACAATAGCTACAAAAACAATCAAATACCTTGGAATAAACTTAACCAAAGACGTTAAAGATCTCTACGATGAAAACTACAAAACCTTACAGAAAGAAATAGAAGAGGATACCAAAAAATGGAGAAATCTTCCATGCTCATGGATTGGAAGAATCAATAATATCAGAATGTCCATTCTCCCAAAAGCAGTTTATACATTCAATGCAATACCCATCAAGATCCCGAAGACCTTCTTCTCAGATCTGGAAAAAATGATGCTGAAATTCATATGGAGACACAGAAGACCTCGAATAGCTAAAGCAATCCTGTACAACAAAAACAAAGCCGGAGGCATCACAATACCTGATTTCAGGACATACTACAGGGCAGTTGTTATCAAAACAGCATGGTACTGGTACAGAAACAGATGGATAGACCAATGGAACAGAATAGAAACACCAGAAATTAATCCAAACATCTACAGCCAAATTATATTTGACCAAAGATCCAAAACCAATCCCTGGAATAAGGACAGTCTATTCAATAAATGGTGCTGGGAAAATTGGATTTCCACGTGCAGAAGCTTGAAGCAAGACCCATACCTATCACCTTACACAAAAATTCACTCAACATGGATTAAAGACTTAAATCTACGACCCGAAACCATCAGATTATTAGAGAGCATTGGAGAAACCCTGCAAGATATAGGCACAGGCAAAGACTTCTTGGAAAATACTCCAACAGCACAGGCAGTCAAAACCAAAATTAACATTTGGGATTACATCAAATTGAGAAGTTTCTGTACTTCAAAAGAAACAGTCAGGAAAGTGAAGAGGCAACCAACAGAATGGGAAAAAATATTTGCAAACTATACTACAGATAAAGGGTTGATAACCAGAATCTACAAAGAAATCAAGAAAATCCACAACAACAAAACAAACAACCCACTTAAGAGATGGGCCAAGGACCTCAATAGACATTTTTCGAAAGAGGAAATCCAAATGGCCAACAGACACATGAAAAAATGTTCAAGATCACTAGCAATCAGAGAAATGCAAATCAAAACCACAATGAGGTTCCCTCTCACCCCAGTGAGAATGGCTCACATTCAGAAATCTACCAACAACAGATGCTGGAGAGGATGTGGGGAAAAAGGGACACTAACCCACTCTTGGTGGGAATGCAAACTGGTTAAGCCACTATGGAAGTCTGTCTGGAGATTCCTCAGAAACCTGAACATAACCCTACCATACAACCCAGCCATCCCACTCCTTGGAATTTACCCAAAGGAAATTAATTTGGCAAATAAAAAAGCCATCTGCACATTAATGTTTATTGCAGCTCAATTCACAATAGCTAAGACCTGGAACCAACCCAAATGCCCATCAACAGTAGACTGGATAAAGAAATTATGGGACATGTACTCCATAGAATACTATACAGCAGTAAGAAACAACGAAACCCAGTCATTTGCAACAAGATGGAGCAATCTGGAAAACATCATGCTGAGTGAATTAAGCCAGTCCCAAAGAGAAAAATATCATTTGTTTTCCCTGATCGGTGACAACTGAGCACCAAAGGGGAAACCTGTTGAAGTGAAATGGACACTATAAGCAACAATGAACTGATCAGCTCCTGTCCTGACTTTAGATGTACAATGTAATACTTTATCCTTTTTAGTATTTGTTGTTGTTGTTGTTGTTCTAGTACTATTGGTTGAACTCAATAATTAACACACAATTATTCTTAGGTGTTTAAATTTTAACTGAAAAGTGATCCCTGTTAAATCTAAGAGTGGAAAAAGAGAGGGAGGAGATGAACAATTTGGAACATGCTCAATCGGACTGGCCGCAAATGGTGGAGTTAGAAATGTGCCAGGGGATTCCAACACAATCCCATCAAGATGGCATGTACCAATGCCATTGCACTAGTCCAAGTGATCAATTTCAGCTCACAATTGATAGCTCTGATAGGTCTAAGAGTCAAAGAGATCACACAAACAAGACAAGTATCTGCTAATACTAACTGATAGAATCAAAAAGGGAGAGAAAGATCCAACATGGGAAGTGGGATACACAGCAGACTCATAGAATGGCAGATGTCCTAAACAACACTCTGGCCTCAGAATCAGCCCTCAAGGCATTCGGATCTGGCGGAAGAGCCAATGAGAGTATAGCAGGCATGGAAAGCCAAGATATCATGGAAAAAAAAAGACCTAAATGAAAGATCTCTGTTTGTGAGATCCCAGTGGAAAGAATGGGGCCATCAAAGAAAGAGGTACCCTTCTCCGAAGGGAGGAGAGAACTTCCACTTTGACTATAACCCTATCGGAATAAGATCAAAGTCAGCGAACTCCAAAGGCTTCCATAGCCCTGGCAACTCATGACTAGAGCCTAGGGAGATTACTGACGCCATGAACAGGAGTGTCAAATTGTTAAATCAGCAACAGGAGTCACTGTGTACTTACATCCCATGTGGGATCTGTCCCTAATGTGTCGTCTAAAGCGAAGTGATGCTATAACTAGTACTGAAACAGTATTTTTATACTTTGCGTTTCTGTGTGGGCACAAACTGATGAGGTCTTTACTAATTACATACTGATGTGATCTTCTGTATATAAAGAGAATTGGAAATGAAAAAAAACAACCTGGTGTTAAAATGGAAATGGCATAGAAAATTAATTAATTTGAAAAAAAATTATGTAGGATCTCTGTCTTTAATGTGCTGTACATTGCTATTTAATGCTATAATTAGTAATCCAATGTAGTTGTTTCACTTGATGTTGCTATATGGGCAAAATGTTGAAATCTTTACCTAATATATACTAGACTGATCTTCTGTATACAAAGAGAATAGAAAGTGAATCTTTACATGAATGGAAGGGGAAAGGGAGCGGGAAAGGGGAGGGTTGCGGGCGGGAGGGAAGTTATGGGAGGGGGGAAGCCATTGTAACCCATAAGCTATACTTTGGAAATTTATATTCATTAAATAAAAGTTTAATAAAAAAAATCTTTAACATCCTTGATTAAGTTTATTCCAAGGTATTTGATTGTTTTTGTAGCTATTGTGAATGGGATTGATCTTAGAAGTTCTTCCTCAGCTGTGGCATTGCCTGTGTATACAAAGGCTGTTGATTTTTGTGCATTGATTTTATATCCTGCTACTTTGCCAAACTCTTCGATGAGTTCCAGCAGTCTCTTAGTAGAGTTCTTTGGGTCCCCTAAATACAGAATCATATCATCTGCAAAGAGGGATAGTTTGAGTTCTTCCTTCCCCATTTGTATCCCTTTAATTTATTTTTCTTGCCTAATAGCTCTGGCTAAAACTTCCAGAACTATATTGAATAGCAGTGGTGAGAGTGGGAATCCCTGTCTGGTACCAGATCTCAGTGGAAATGCTTCCAACTTTTCCCCATTCAATAGGATGTTGGCCATGGGTTTTTCATAAATTGCTTTGATTGTATTGAGGAATGTTCCTTCCATACCCAGTTTGCTTAGAGTTTTCATCATGAAAGGGTGTTGTATTTTATCAAATGCTTTCTCTGCGTCTATTGAGAGAATCATATGGTTTTTCTTCTGCAGTCTGTTAATGTGGTGTATCACGTTGATTGTTTTGCGAACATTGAACCATCCTTGCATACCAGGGATAAATCCCACTTGGTCTGGGTGGATGATCTTTCTGATGTGTTGTTGAATTCTATTGGCCAAAATTTTATTGAGTATTTTTGCATCTATGTTCATCAGGGATATTGGTCTGTAATTCTCTTTCCATGCTGCATCTTTTTCTGGCTTAGGAATTAAGGTGATGCTGGCTTCATAGAAAGAATTTGGGAGGATTCCCTCTTTTTCAATTGTTCTGAATAGTTTGAGAAGAATTGGAGTTAATTCTTCTCTAAATGTCTGGTAGAACTCAGCAGTGAATCCATCTGGTCCTGGGCTTTTCTTTGTTGGGGGGCCTTTATTACTGTTTCAATTTCTGTCTCAGTTATGGGCCTATTTAGGTTTTCTATGTCTTCTTGGTTCAATTTAGGTAGGTTGCATATGTCCAGGAATCTATCCATTTCTGATAGATTTCCCTGTTTGTTGGCATACAAGTCCTTGTAGTAATTTCTGATGATTCTTTTTATTTCTGTGGTGTCTGTTGTTACGTTTCCTTTTTCATCTCTGATTTCATTGATTTGGGTCTTTCCTTTTTTTAGTTAGTTGGGCCAACGGGGTGTCAATTTTGTTTATTTTTTTCAAAAAACCATCTCCTCGTTTGGCTGATTTTTTGTAATTTTTTTTGGATTCAATCCTGTTGATTTCTTCTCTGATTTTAATTATTTCTCTTCTCCTACAGATTTGGGTCTGGTTTGCTGCAGAATTTCTAGATTCTTGAGATGAATTGAAACTCATCTATTTGGTGCCTTTCCAATTTCCTGATGTAGGCACCTATTGATATAAACTTTCCTCTTAACACTACTTTTGCTGTATCCCATAAGTTTTGGTATTTTGTGCTGTTATCCTCATTTACTTCCAGAAAGTTTTTGATTTCTCTTTTGATTTCTTCTATGACCTATTGTTCATTCAGGAGCATGTTGTTCAATCTCCATGTGTTTGCATATGCTCTAGGGATTCCTGAGTTGCTAGTTTCCAACTTCATTCCTTTATGGTCTGAGAAGCTGCATCGTAGATTCTAATTCTTTTGAATTTGCTGAGACTTGCTTTATGATCTAATATATGGTCAATCCTAGAGTAGGTTCCATGCACTGCTGAGAAGAATGTAAATGCTTTATGTGTAGGATGAAAAGTTCCATAGATATCTGTTAGATATATTTGGGCTATAGTGCCGATTAAATCTGCTGTTTCCTTGTTGATCTTCTGTCCTGTTGATCTGTCTGTTTCTGAGAGTGGAGTATTGAAGTCCCCCAGTACTATTGTATTGGGGTCTAAGTCTCCCTTTAAGTCCCTTAACAAATCTTTTAAATAAGCCGGTGCCCTGTAATTAGGTGCATATACATTGATAATCATTATATCTTCCTGTTGAATTGATTCCTTAATCATTATATAGTGCCCCTCTTTGTCTCTCTTAACAGTTTTTGTGTTAAAG
This sequence comes from Lepus europaeus, assembly GCF_033115175.1. Classification (NCBI taxonomy): domain Eukaryota; kingdom Metazoa; phylum Chordata; class Mammalia; order Lagomorpha; family Leporidae; genus Lepus; species Lepus europaeus. The sequence continues at coordinate 69,790,460 of NC_084850.1, read as the reverse complement.
TTTATGTTGTCTGATATTAAGATGGTTACGCCAGCTCTTTTTTCATTTCTGTTGGCATGGTATATCCTTTTCCAGCCTTTCACTTTCAGTCTGTATGCATCTTTGTTGAAAAGATGGGTTTCTTGTAAGCAGCAAAAGGATGGGTTTTGTTCCTTAACTCAATCAGCCAATTGGTGTCTTTTAACTGGACAGTTCAGGCCATTAACCTTCAGTGCGACTATTGATAAGGAGTAACTTTGCCCTGCCATTTGCCCAAGATATTTTCTAATATTTGACTTGAGTTTCCTGTGATCTTTTGCTGTGAGGTTTCCTACCTTTACCTTCTTTCATATTGATGACCATGTTCCTGTGTTTCTGTGTGTAGCACATCTTTAAGCATCTTTTGCAGGGCTGGACAAGTGGCGACAAATTCTTTCAATTTCTGTTTGCTGTGAAAGGTCTTTATTTCACCTTCATTCACAAATGAGAGCTTTGCAGGATATAATATTCTGGGCTGGCAGTTTTTCTCTCTTAATACTTGGGCTATATCTTGCCATTCCCTCCTAGCCTGTAAGGTTTCTGATGAGAATTCTGCTGTGAGTCTAATTGGAGATCCTCTGAGAGTAATCTGGCGTTTCTCTCTTGCACATTTTAGAATCTTTTCTTTATGTTTCACTGTGGTGAGTTTGATTACAACATGTCATGGTGAGGATCTCTTTTGGTCATGTTTATTAGGGGTTCTATGAGCTTCCTGTACTAGGATGTCTCTGTCCTTCTCCAAACCTGGGGAATTTTCTGCTAGTATCTCACTGAAAAGGCCTTCTAATCCTTTCTCTCTCTCCATGCCTTCAGGAACTCCTAGAATCCGAATGCTGTTTTTTTTAATAGTATACTGTAGATTCCTGACAATATTTTTTAGATTACTAATTTCCTCTTCTTTGGTTTGACTGTATACTTTCCTGTGCTCTGTCTTCTAAGTCCGATATTCTCTCTTCTGCTTCGCCCATTCTGTTTTTAAGGCTCTCCAATTTGTTTGTCATTTGATCTATTGAATTCTTCATTTCATTATGATTTCTTGTCACTATCACAGTTTCCTGTTCTACTAGTTGTTTCATTTCATTTTGATTCCTCCTTAATATTTCATTTTCACGAGAGAGATTTTCTATCTTGTCCATTAAGGATTTCTGTAGTTCAAGAATTTGTTTTTGAGAACTTCTTAATGTTCTTATCAATTTTTTGAGATCTGCTTCTTGCATTTCTTCGATCTCATCATCTTCATAATCTTGAATTGGGGTGTCTTTTTCATTTGGGGGCATCATAGTTTCTTCCTTGTTCTGGTTACCTCGGTTTCTGTGTTTGTTTGACATTGTGGAGATATTCTTTGGTTTCTTCGCTTCGTGCTTTTTCTCGTATACTATGACTCTAGATTAAGTGGACTGTCTGCTTTTGATGGATCCTTAGATGCTGAGATGGGTGTGGCCAGAGAGCTCTGTGTGGTTCTTCAGGGTTAAGGGTGTGCCAAAGGTGACTCACCCAGATTGTTTGCTCTCTCTGTCTCTCTCTCTCTCTCTCGCTCTCTCTTTTTTGACACAGTTGGAAAGTAATTCCACACAGCTGAGTGGAATTGAGGGTAGTTGATGTATGAAATCTGGCCCCTGTGTGTATTCGTCTGATCTACCCCTGGGACCACACAAAGAGTTCATGCAGCCCTCAGTGTGGTCTCAAATTTCTCTGCAGTCTCTCACCGGGTTGCCAAGGTTCCCGAGTTTGTGTACTGGGTGAGTTCTCTCACCCCCCTCAGATTTTCACAGTCTCAGTTCGTTAGCTCCACACTTTCACTAGGTCCTAATCTCCTGTTATTTCTCCCCACCAGAGTCAAGTTTTTCTGCTTGGCTAATGGAGGGCGCCACTTTACATGTGTAAAATGGCAGCTGCTCTTTGTCTTGCTCAGCTTTGTAAGGCGAGTGGAGAGGGAGGCTAGTGTCCGTGCTGGTTCCTCTTATTTATTCGTTTTTTTTCTCTCCTCCATCAGCCTGGTGAACTTTCCCCAGTGGGGCTTCAGGTCTCGTTCCCTCTAGGCTCTTTCTGCCTTTCCCCACCAATGTCTCAGGTTACCGAGGTTTTTGTCTCACCTTCCCTTCCAGCGCTGGCGTATAGACTCGTTGGCTGGGCTTCCACGTGGTGGGCGACCTTGCTCTCCCCGCAGGTCCTCTGTGTCACATGCACTAGATCCGGAAGAGTTTCCTCTGCAATTTTTTCCTGAGCCTTTTCCTGAGGCTACAGTAACTCAACTTTTATTAAACTATCTTTTCCTGGAATATCGGTGCGCGCCCTCACTATTCCGCCATCTTGGCTCCACCCCACATGAAGATGATCGAGATTTGATATTTTTAAATGATGTATTTATTTTATTTGAAAGACATAATGAAAGTGTAATGAGAGAGAGAGAGACAGAGAGAGAAAGAGAGAGAGAGAGAATGAATGAATATGAGAATATCTTCCATCCAGGAATTCATTTCCCAAATGACTGCAACAGCCAGGCCTGGACCAGACTGAGGCCGAACTCCAGCTGGGTCTCACATGTGGATTTCAGGGGCCCAAATACTAGCATAAATACAGACATACAAATGAATGGAATTAAAGAAAGCTTCCAAAAATAAAAATAAACTCTCACATATATAGTCACATGTATTTTTTTTTGATGGCAGAGTGGACAGTGAGAGAGAGAGAGACAGAGAGAAAGGTCTTCCTTTGCCGTTGGTTCACCCTCCAATGGCCGCCACGGCCGGCGCACTGCGCTGATCCAAAGGCAGGAGCCAGGTGTTTATCCTGGTCTCCCATGGGGTGCAGGGCCCAAGCACTTGGGCCATCCTCCACTGCATTCCCGGGCCATAGCAGAGAGCTGGCCTGGAAGAGGGGCAACCGGGACAGAATCCGGCGCCCCGACTGGGACTAGAACCCGGTGTGCCAGCGCCGCTAGGTGGAGGATTAGCCTGTTGAGCCACGGCGCCGGCCTAGTCAAATGTTTTTTGACACAAGTGTCAAGATTACTTAATGGGAAAGAACAGTCTTACCAAATGGTTCTAAGTAAATGATATTCATTTGTAAAAAAGTGAATTTGGATCCTTGCCTTATACTATATACAAGTATTAACTAAGAATTGATCAAACACGTAAATTTAAGATCTAAAATTATAAAACTCTTTAAAAGAAACATAAGGCAAATGCTTAACAACACTGGATTTGACAGTGATTTCTTGGACATTGACAACAAAGACACAAGCAACAATAATTTTTTAAAAAGGTAAATTGGGTTATATCAAAAATTTTTTCACTTTTTTTAACTTTTATTTAATGAATAGAAATTTCCAAAGTACAGCTTATGGATTACAATGGCTTCTCCCCCCCCCCATAACTTCCCTCCCACCCACAACCCTCCCCTCTCCCGTTCCCTCTCCCTTTCCATTCACATCAAGATTCATTTTTCAATTCTCTTTATATACAGAAGATCAGTTTAGTATATATTAAGTAAAGAGTTCAACAGTTTGCACCCACACAATAACACAAAGTGAAAAATACTGTTTGAGTACTAGTTATAGCAGTAAATTACAATGTACAGCACATTAAGGACAGAGATCCTACATGAGAGTAATTGCACAGTGACTCCTGTTGTTGACTTAACAAATTGACACTCATGTTTATGGCATCACTAATCACCCTAGGCTCTTGTCATGAGTTGCCAAGGCTATGGAAGCCTTTTGAGTTTGCTGACTCTGATCATATTTAGACAAGGTCATAGTCAAAGTGGAAGTTCTCTCCTCCCTTCAGAGAAAGGTACCTCTTTCTTTGATGACCTGTTCTTTCCACTGGGATCTCACTCACAGAGATCTTTCATTTAGGTCATTTTTTTTTGCCAGAGTATCTTGGCTTTCCATGCCTGAAATACTCTCATGGGATTTTCAGCTGGATCCACATGCCTTAAGGGCTGATTCTGAGGCCAGAGTGCTGTTTAGGACATCCGCCATTCTGAGTCTGCTGTGTATCCCGCTTCCCATGTTGGATCATTCTCTCCCATTTTTTATTCTATCAGTTAGTATTTTCAGACACTAGTCTTGTTTATGTGATCTCTTTGACTCTTAGGCCTATCAGTGTGATCAATTGTGAACTGAAACTGATCACTTAGACTAGTGAGATGGCATTGGTATATGGCACCTTGATGGGATTGAATTGGAATCCCCTGGTATGTTCCTAACTCTACCATTTGGGGCAAGTCCGATTGATCATGTCCCAAATTGTACATCTCTTCCCTCTCTTATTCCCACTCTTATATTTAACAGGGATCACTTTTCAGTTAAGTTTCAACACTTAAGAATAAATAAATAAAAGCTTCTGTCTACCAAACAAACATTTAACAGAGTAAAATGGCTCTCCACAGAATGAAACAAAATATTTCCAAATTACATATCAATTAAGGCTTAATATCCAAAATATAGAGAACTCCTCAAACTCAACATCAGAAAAACCTGATTTTTTAAATGGGCAAAGGACTTGAATACACACTTCTGAAATGGTCAATAAGTACTTGAAAAAGTATTCAGTTTCACTAGTCATTAGTAATGCAAATCAAAACCAGAGTGAGCTCCCACTGTATACTTATTAGGATAATTATCCTAAAAAGAAAAGCAGAAAAATAATATTAATGAGATATGGAAAAATTATAACTCTTGTGCAATGCTGAAATGAATGTAAGATGGCAGAGACACTGAAAAACATGATGGTGGTTCCTCAAAATAATTTTCAATATATACTCAAGTGAATCAAAAGCAAGGACTCAACCAGATATTTGTACTTCAATGTTTATAGCAGCATTATCCTCAATAAGCATAATGTAGAAATAGCACCTAGATGGATAAATGGATAAATCAAATGTTTATATACATCCAATGTATATGCCTTAAATAGGAAGGAAATTCTAGCACATGACTATAACATAAACGAACCCTGGAGACATTATACTAAGTGATAAGCCTATTGCAAAAGGACAAATACTGTGTAATTTCATTTATATAAAGTATATAGACTGGTCAAACTTATGGAGCCAGAAAATAAAAATGGTTTTCTACAGCTAGTGGGAGGAAAGAATGGGAAGTTACTATTTAATGAACACAGAGTTTCACTATTGGAAGATAAAAGTTTTAGAGATGGAGTGTTGTTTACAGCAGTGTGAATGTAACTTTTAAAAAATATGTATTTATTTGAAAGTGTGTCAGAGATAAAGGGAGAGAGAGAGAAAGAGAGAGAGAGAGAGAGAGAGAGAGAGAGAGAGAGAGAGAGAAATCTTCCATTAGCTGGTTCACACTCCCCAAAAGGCTCCAATAGTCAGATCCGGACCCAGCTAAAGCCAGAAGCCAGGAACTCCATTTCTCCCTTGTCGGTGGCAAGGGCCTGCTTTCCTGCAGCAGCAGGGAGCTGTATCAGAAGAGGAGTACCCAAGCCTCAAACCAGCACTCCAACATGGGATGTCAGAATCACAAGTGGTGGCTTAACACTCTGGACCACAATGCCAGCCTCCAGTATGAGTGTACTTAATGCCACAGAACTGTACACTTAAAAATGGTAAAATAAAAGAAATAAATGACAGAAATTCCCTAGATGCCTCTGAAGTAGCCAGGTTTAGGAATCAGTATTCTGAAGTTATTCCTCTTATATCTCCTCTCTCCAGAAATTTAAGATCCTATAAAAGACAATCCTGAAAGTATGTTTTCATAGACACGTCCAAAATGAGCAGAAATGTCGAGTCTTCACTGCTTCCATTATTCCTTGTTAGACACTTGATATTTATCAGTGTTATTTGGGAAACAGCATTCCAAAATCAAGAATGGCCTTTGACACCAATGCATGTCTGAAGAACATTATGTTAAGTGAAATGAACCAGGCATAGAAAGATAAACACATGTTCTAATTTATATGGAGAAGCTGAAAAGTTGATCTCATAGATATGGATGGTATAACAGTGATAGGCAGAGTATGGGAAGTGTATGTGTGAAGGCAGATGAAAAGAGAATAGTTATTGGCTACAGAGGTTGTGTTGGATAGGAAGGATACCTTCTAATGTTCCATAGGACAGTAGGATAACTATGGTTGATAAAAATTATTTGTATATTTCAAATAGCTAATGAAGAATTTGTAAATGTTCCCAACACAAAGAAATGATGCATGTTTGAGGTGACCAATCACTCTGATCATTACACATATGTGTGTATTGAAATGTCATTCTGAACCCCATACTATGTACAATTGTGTATAAATAAAAAAGTTAAACATGGGTATGTATGAAAAGCAGAAAATGGAACCATAGAAGTTATCTTCTTCTGTTGCCCATGAGAAAGACACTCTATCTTACCTGCTCTTATCCTGCTCTCTTTTAAACATTTAAAATCTCTTCTACAGCATAGTGATAGCTAAGGCTTATTGTGTGCTTCCGTATGTTCCAGGGAAGTTAAGAGTGCTGCTACATGACCATTTTCAGTTTTAACTTTCCTCAAATCCAAGTGTTTTAAATATATATATATATATATATATATATATATATAATACACACACACACACATACATAGGGCTGGCACTGTGGTGTAGTGGGCTAAGCCTCCACCTGCAGCACCGGCATCCCATATGGACACAGGTTCATGTCTCAGCTGCTTCTCTTCCAATCCATCTCTCTGCTATGGCATGGGAAAGTAGTAGAAGATAGCCCAAGTGCTTGGGCCCCTGCACCCATGTGGGAGACCCAGAAGAAGCACCTGGCTCCTGGCTCTGGATCGGCTCAGCTCTCGCCATTGTGGCTATCTGGGAAGTGAACCAGCAGACGGAAGGTCTTTTTTCTCTGTCTCTCCCTCTGTAATTCTACCTCTCAAATAAATAAAATCTTCATAAATATATATGCTATATAGTATATATCTATTTTCTCCCTTTCCATTTGCACTAATGTTGGTGAAAATTTGGTCAAGATCATTGTCAAATTTGTCTCAGTTATCTAGCCTGCTTTGTTTTCTGGACTTGGACTTTTCATATATTTAAAAATTATTTAAAAATTAACTGGCATATAAAATGTACATATTTATGGGATACTATGTGATGTTTCTTTGCATATATACATTGTATAATGTCCAATTAGGGTAAATATATTTATCTTTTCAAACATTTAACCATTCTTTACAGTGCAAAAACACCCCCCCAATACTATCTTCCAGTTTTTCTATAGAGAAATATACAACAAATTAATATTACCTTCTCCCAACTGTGTAACAGACATTTAATTTTTTTTTTTGACAGGCAGAGTGGACAGTGAGAGAGAGAGACAGAGAGAAAGGTCTTCCTTTTCCGTTGGTTCACCCCCCGATGGCCACTGCGGCCGGAGCTGTTTGAGCTATGATTATGGTCCTGGCCACTTATGAGTCTTGCTTTTATATCTCTGGAATCCTGTCTGCCTCTGATCTTAAATTTTCTGAGCTTATCAATAGACTATCATCATCAGTCTCCTTCATGAAATCTACTTCATTGCTTTTCTCCCAACCACTGTTTTACATGCTTTTCTGATTCTGTTTATCTTGTGGCCTGCAACTCCAAGTCCTAGTCCTTGAAGTTTCAGCAACTACATGTAAATTTGGCTTTCTAGCCAGGGTACAGTATCCTAAAGAGTGGCAGGGATGGGAGAGTGGACAGGACAGGGATGTGAAAGAGAGGACTTCTTTAGCCATCAAAAATTCTAATGAATACCTTCAGTCTTAGAGAGATTTGGTATTCTAGAAGTCACTCGTAAAGAGCCTATCTCAGCTGAAATGGAAATTGACATTTTATGTCTTTCAATAGCGGGTCAGAACTGACAGATACCACTTTGGACTTCCCAATGAAAGCCACTTATGATTTCCAACTCTAAAGAATTCTGTGCTGGCCTGAAGCACTTTCTAAAAAGGTAGTGTATGGCTTTGGTCCAAAACTGTCTAAGCACTTTGAAAGCCAAGGAATGATTTCTCTGCCAATTGTATTTTCAATGATGTTAAATACCGTCCTTTTCAAATCCCTTCTAACTTCCATCAATTAGAAAAGCTTCTAACTCGAATCAACAAATTTCACATCAGATAGATTGGCAAAGGCGTGACATGAGATAAAACAATGTGAACACAAATTTAGTGTTTGGTTTTTTAAGCTACTATAATGGATTGTAATTAAAAACTTTCTTTATGAACTTTGCCTACAGGTAGAGCTGTTCCAAGAACAAACTAAACTGCTCATAATTTTATTTCTGTCTTCCCTCCGTTTCTTGAGTTTTTCCTCCTTTTCAAGACCCTCAACCCCACCTAAATCATTATTATCTATAATTTAGAGTGCTATGTCTTTCCACAAGTGACAAAATTACTTCATGTTATGAATATTAGCACCTACCCAAATATGTGAAAGGATGACTCTCTGGCTGCTTTAGTTAATTGAAAGCAGTGATTTGCTAGCAGTTAAAACAGAGAAGGTTATGGTGTGAGGAATGTGTCCCTACCATTCCTCATATCACACTGGGTACCATGAGCCTAGCCATAATGATGGTCTCGTTGTCAATTTATTTAACCACAATTTCACTTAAAGCACACCCATTCTGTCCCGGTTGCTCCTCTTCCCGTCCAGCTCTCTGCTGTGGCCCAGGAAGGCAGTGGAGGATGGCCCAAGTGCTTGGGCCCTGCACTTGCATGGGAGACCAGGAAGAAGCACCTGGCTCCTGGCTTCAGATTGGTGCAGCACCAGCCATAGCGGCCATTTGGGGGGTGAACCAACGGAAAAGGAAGACCTTTCTCTATGTCCCTCTAACTCTGCCTGTCAAATAAAAAAAAAAAGCACACTCACTTAAGATGGGCAATTCCCTAACCAAGTTCTTATATTTTGTTTATTTTTAAAAGATTTATTTATTTATTTGAAAGGCAGAGTTACAGAGAGGCAGAGGCAGAGGCAAAGAGAGAGAGAGAGAGAGAGAGAGAGAGAGAGAGAGAGAGAGACTTCCATCTGATGGTTCACTCCTAAATTGGTCGCAATGGCTGGAGCTGCGGCTGATCTGAAGCCAGGAGCCAGGAGCCTCTTCTGGGTCTCCCGCACAGGTGCAGGGTCCCAAGGACTTGGGCCATCTTCCACTGCTTTCCCAGGCCATAGCAGAAATCTGGATCAAAAGTGAAGTAGCCAGGACTGGAACCAGTGCCCATATAGGTAGGATTTGTTTCTTAGAAACATTGATTAGTGAGAGAGAGAGAGAGAGAGAGAGAGAGAGAGAGAGAACAGGAACTCCTGTACTGCCTTAGTTCTTGGTTCACAGGAGAAGGGAATATATTTTTATCTCCTCACACATTTATTCTTTAATCTCATTTCCTAGGGAGGAAATATTCTGTTCTTTTTCAAGGTAGTCAAGAGGCAGATGGGCAAACAAGCCATAAGCAATCTGTGTTTCATCAAGTCCCTCTCTGTGTGCCACTATACTATTGAAATTCTCATATCTATAACTGAGGACCATTTTTAAAAATTAATGCTGATTTGAAAAATTTTACATAAAACATAATGGTGTGTTTATAGGATTCTAAGTCTAAAGATTCTTTTGCGATGCTCTGCTCTGAGGGGGTCTTTCAAAATCAGGTAGCATTTAGCAAATCATGATGACTATTTAAGATGTGGAAAGGCCAGCGTTGTGGTACAGTCAGTTAGGCTGCCACTTCAATGCAGGCATCTCATATAGGAATTCCAGGTTGAGTTCCTGCTGCTCAACTTCTGATCCAGCTCCCAGCTAATGCACCTGGAAAGGCAGCAGATGATAGCTCAAGTTCTTGGGTCCCTGTCACTTATGTCAAGACCAAGATGGAATTCCTGGAGCCTGGCTTTGGGCTACCCCAGCCCTATCTGTTGCGTCCTTTGAGGAGTTAACCAGTAGATGGAAGATTCTCTCTCTCTCTCTCTCTCTCTCTCTCTCTCTCTCTCTCTCAGTTGCTCTCACTCTCTGTCACTCTGCCTTTCAAATAAATAATCTTTTTTTCTCTCACATGGGTGGAGAGGCCCAAGCACTTGGGCCATCTTCCACTGCTTTTCCAGGCCATTAGCAGTGAGCTGGATTTGAAAAGGAGCAGCCGGGACTCGAACCGGAACCCATATGCAATACTGGCACTAAGCTGGAAGCTTAACCTACTAGGCCACTGCACTAGCCCCGATAAATCTTTCTTTCTTTTTTGCTTTTTAAAGATGTGGATATTCCTTTTATCTATCTCCAACTGATATAAGACGTTTGCATCTATTAACATTTTCTCTTAATAGGAATTAAGAATTGGTTATTTTATTTGAACTCTATTAACTGTCCCCAAACCATTGGCTCTGTTGATTTCACTAAGTTTTTTTTTTTTCATCTAGAATTTTTTTTTCTATTTTATCCATGGAAATTGGAAATTTGCAACACTATGCATGCACTGGTTATACATTACCATAGATAGAGAAATAATTCACTTGTGCCAAACCCCAGAGCAAGCTGCTTACTATATAGGAGCTTATATTTACCTTAGGAAGCTCTATATTTCATTTGGAAATATCTGTTAAAATCACTTATGTAATTAGACTGGCAAATACTTTCAAGTTCTGTCTTATGACCATTTTTCTCCAGGGTATCTACTATTCCTCCTTTATTAGTATAGTATTTTTCCTTTTTGAGTAGTATAGAATTCTTTAGGGCATTATAAAAAACCACCAAATTAATTTATAACATAATGGAATCTCATTAGAGCATGACACCTGTGATGCCAGAGGATTTAGTGAAATTCCAGTTAAGGCACATAATTGAACCAGACAAGTGCTCATTATCTTTAACAGAAATTTTAGTTATGTCAATAAAAAGCAAAATTCAGAATATTCATTCAGAATATATTTATACCACTAAATATATATTTTAATCACTGCTAAATGATGCATAATATTTTGCAATAAATCATTGTATTTAAATACTTACTGTTTTTGTAAGAATGATGCTTCTGGTAGCCAAAGAAACTTTCAGTGTCACTTAGTTTCTTTATATTCTTCCAGATCTCATTTGATGCTAAATTTGCTAAGTGGCAGGGGAAAAATGCTGTGAAAGAAAAATAATCAAACTATCAGAAAATGTAAGCCATTCCTTCTAAATTGCTCTCTTTTAAGAACTCTAAAATATCAGAGTCTAACCTCTTCCTGCAGCTTTGATACTTAGTCTGTATCTGGGATATTGTGAAATGTTTGTTCAGAAGTAATAGTTTATAAATTTGATTGATGCCATGCCAGCAAAACGAGAAAACCAAAGATAATATATTGAATATTTTTAACACTAAATGTATTTCATTTTAAAATAAGTTGTCTTGTATCTGAAATAATGTTGTTATGTGTATGAAATTATGATATGAATGATTTATAATTTTAACAACATTATTTTGCAAAAGAACAACTTGGAAACCTTATGCTCATCTTTAAAACTTGAGGTGAAATTTTATTCAAAACCATTTCAAAAAATTACATTGGTATGAATTTTGAGAATGTGATTTTCTTCTTTTCCTTTGGACCACAGAGAATAGTGATAACATTTTTATTAGTGATTTTTTTGTACTTAACCCTTTAGGTCTAAATACATCTTTTCTAATATTTAATTTTGACTCACACAGATGCTCAATTTTATGGTCCATATACTATTTAAAATTTCCTGATCTTCTTGTTTAAAGTTCTAAATCTCTTGCAATTATTGTATACTCTGTTTCTCTGTTTTTAAGTAAATATTTATAGAAAAATGATTCTTTTAAATATTTTATAATAGTTCCAAATATCAACAGTAGATGGTGCTAGTGACTTTCTAACAAAATGGCTTTCTTTACTACAAAAAGGGAAAAAATGAGTCTCAACTTGAACTAAAGTCCATAGTATCAGGATTTTAAAATAACTTGAGGCTTAATAACTCAGTCAATTGGTTAAACATTTGTATTTCTTACTGGGAGTGAAACAAAAATTTCTGTCTTCAGTGTCATTTTACACGTGGGAGTACCATGTTTTTTCAGATAAAACATGTATCTAAATGGAAATTCCTGACTCTTTATAGAGAAAAGAACTCTTAGAATATTGCTAAGGTAATTTCCTAAATGGTCCTTTGTGGAATGCTGAAAAAGGTATATTCAAAACACTACTGTTGCTCTGAATGGAAAGAATGATGTGTAAGCATTTCTAGTTCAGTGGGGTCCCTGAGCAATAAGCAAACTACTTTTTCTTTTCCACATGAGATGGCTATCCAAAGGGTAGCCTCCATATATTGTTATCTTTTGGAATAAACTATTTCAAAATTGTGAGACTTCCATGGACATGAACCCACTGGAAAAAAAATCCTATAGGATTTGGAAGGCACTTTAGGTGATGATATGATAATAGAAGTGATGTTACCACTCAGTAATTGTGCTTCCCAAGATGATTTTGGTGGAGATATATTATAATACGGTCATAAATTATAACTAACTCTACTCTTTCCATTTTGTTTTTACTCTCATTCCTAGAAACTGCATTTCCCAAAGCATTTCTAAAATTATACAAATATGGTCCTGGAGGGTCTGAGCTGGGAGAAGAGGTAGAGACACACGACATGGCTCATTATTTTGTTCCAGGGTTTGTTAGCATTTAAATGCTGAATAGTTTTGTCTCCACTAGGGAAAACTAAAATATTATGCCCCCTGAAAGTAGTAGAATGTGAATCATGTCAAAGCAATCTAATGAAGCCTTACAAAAAGTTTAAAACATTTACTATTAAAATGATGATAGCCCATCAAAATCTTGTCCATGTCTAATTAAGGTACCCTTTATGAAAACTACTAAAAGTATATTCTTACCTGTCCACAAACATACACTCATTTTGACTAGAAACAAAACAAAAAGATGCACTTACACAAATTAATTAATGTGTTAGTTCTCTGCCAAAAACCAGTTGCTTCACTAACTTCAATTTTTTAAGCAAACAAGTTTAAACAGCCAAGGAAATCCAGATACTGTAGTCCACTTTATTTTCCAAAAAATCACTAAATTTTTTCCATATAATCTGAGTAGTCATAAGGACATAATTTGTCAGTACCCATGGGATTCTAAGACTCTTCATATTAGCAAAGTGACAGATTCAAGTTCATAAACTACAGAGGATGCCATTTTCCCTTCCTAAGCATTTTGGATTATTTGCAAAATGTAAATTTTACTCTCAGACACTTTGGCAAATAATCCACATAGCACATATGGAGAGTATTATGCATTTTAAAGGTGTTACATATCATTTATTTCAGTTCACCACTACAAAATCTCTATAATGCTTTAATTAGAATATAGTGCGTTTTTTCTGTTTTGTTTTGTTTCATTTTTATCCTTATGTGCCTCTAATTCTTTACCTGAAATCCCTGGTTCTAGATTAATTCTTGAAATTGTCCTAAATTGTAATCTGTAATGGAGTGAATTATTTGTATAAATTCTTCTAATACTACAAAGTATATTTTATGTGAACTTCCCACCAGATGTGAAGGTTTTGATTTTTTAAATTTGTAAAATTTACAATTTGCTTAAAATATAAAGCAACATTTATTTCACATTATTATCATTCTCTTTATTTTCTAAAAGTCCACAATGAATATGTAAAGCCAGAGGAATTAAAATTTAGTTCAACTATTGTCATGAGGAGCTGTGTGTAGACACTACATTGTTTCTGTTAGATTATGAGAACTAAGAATATTTCTAGAGCGCCCCATATAATTTATTTACTTGAAAAGTTAAAAATAGTAATACTAGCTCTGTGTTCTTTTAAGCAGAAAAATAGCTTAATGGATGCCATTATTTTAACATGAATGTCACCCAAGAAGCACATCCCTATTCAACATCTTTATGACATAATTAATATGGAAAATGTTTAAAAGGAGGAGGCGAGAATACAGCAGGAAAAAACATTTTTTTCTTGGACTCATTTTAATAAGCCCTTCCAGTTCATATAGTACCTTAAACTTACTTAATTTCACTTGATATAGATAATGATTATTTATACAATGAGGCCTCATTGAAAAAAGGGACAGCATGGATATTTGGATGAACCTATGAAGTGTCGGTCTCCTGACTAGGTGCTTTATATGTTTTTTAAAGATTTATTTGCAAGGAAGAGTTAGAGACAGAGACAGACAGAGAAGGAGAGAGAGATGTTTCATCTGCTGGTTCACTCCCCAGATGGTGGCAACAGCCAGGTTGACCAGGAGCATGAAACTCCATTTGGATCTCCCACATGGATGGCAGGGGACCAAGTACTTGGGCCATATTTTACTGCTGTTCCCAGGCACTTTAGCAGGGAGCTGGATCAGAAGTACAGCAGGTGGGACTTGAACCAGTGCTCACATGGAATGCTAGCGTCACAGCAGCTTAACCCGCTGTGTCACAACGTCAGCCTTTGGGTGCTTTATATCTATTATCTCATTTGTAGAGATCTGTGGGTGCCATTAGTGGGGAACAAAATCCCCTGAGTTTCAGATTATTAATATTTATGTTCCTGTTTTGAACAAGAACCTCAGACGCTAGGAAGATATAGGCTAAACAGGAATTTACATAACAACTAGAGTGTCAAAAGAGCTAATATCATTGGGCATATAATTAAACACAGGTGGAGATGACGCAGAATAACATTCTCATGCAATGGAGTCACCATTCAGATATCACTTTAGTTATGAAATTATATCTCATCTTTTCTTAACCAGAAGTCCTAAGGACATTGTTTACTGAAGTAAAGCTGACGCTAGACAGGGACCCTCATTTTGAAGTTAAAGTAACAAATGTGAATGTAACCATTGTGGTTGATACCTGTTTGATGCCCCATATAGAAATTTTACTAGAAAAGCCAGGGCTGGTCCAGTATGTGTCAGAAGGAACAGCAGGTGACTTGGAGAAAAAACAACATTACAAAATCAACATTTGTAACACCCTCTTATTTGAATTCTTGGCTCTGGTCTGTAGTAGGAAGGGTTGCACTGAGGTGTTCTAGAACGTGGGAGAATAATGTGAGGTCAAAACCAGCTGACTAAGGCAAGTGTCATTTCACGATTCTCTGAGCTATGAGCTCCTCAAAGGCAGAGTCATTCCTTCCTATTTTGTGATCTAGCTGAATTCTGGCTCACACAGTGATATGCACCAAGTATACATGTAATACACGTGTTGCTGATGATTATATTATTTCTGAAGGGTTAGGATGATCTAAAATAGAATAAGAAGTTGAGTGATTACAAACTTTGAGATAAAAGAGAATAACCCTTTTACTGAGTCAAATGACTCACCCTTTATGTGCTAGGGTATCTCATTCAACGCTGCTGGCCTCCAGGAGTCAGCCTGCTCAAACAATAACAAACATTACAAAAATCCATCAAACATTTTGTCCATCCCTCTAAACATATGGTCTCTTATTATGCAATATCTTAGGTTTAACAAATTCAAGTGGATTATCAGAAAAAGGGAATTATTAGGAAGATTTGAGGGAAATAAAATTCTACATTCTACCCTCTTAGTAGGGAAAATATCAATATTAAATATATCTTAATAAGCAGTGAACATCCCAGCAACAACATTCTAGAAATTACTTCTCTTGCTGCATAGAAAAATCAAGCATAGGTAAAATGGAACAAATGCCAAGATAATGGGCTCTCTTTCTCCTCCTCTAACACTTAATCACCAATTATATAAAACCAGAACACCTCTGGCCACTAAACAGGATTGCAATAATTTTCCAGACAAGTCTCATTTGAGAAAATTAAATTGGAAATGAGTTTTTTTTTTCAAGATATCAATCCTTTTTGATGATGGTCTGTTCTCATAATACAAAATACTTATCCTAATGATTGTACGAGATGATAATAGATTATGAAGTTACTCTAATATGTGACATAAAAAGTAATCTAAAAGAATATTCTAAATACTTAAACAAAAATATAAAATAGTAGTTATAAATTAAGGAAAAGTCAAGTGAACAGACTTTGATATAGGCAGGAAACAGAAATATATCATGAGAAATGAATAGCTATAAGAAAAAAGGCCTTTTCACAACAAAAATGATAACAATGTGAGGTAATATATATGTTAATAAGTTATATTTAGTCATTTCAAAATGTATATATAGCTCAAAACATCATGTTGTACATAGTAAATGTGAAGGGTCTTCAAAAAGTTTTTATAAAATGCATATTATGACAAAATATGCATAGATTTAAATTTTTTGCATCAAAATACATTTCCATTTTAATTCTATTCTCCACAAAAATTATGTACAATCTGTTTTAATTTTTAAAGATGACTTTCAGGACGTTTCATAGAGAATACTTCTCTGCAAAGGAAACTGCAGGAAAATAAACATGTCATTCTCCCAAATATACAGAAAATCATCTTTATATCATATATATATATATATATATATATAAAACGAAGAGGTGTTTTTCACTTTCAGACTTTTTCTACTGTCCTCTTGATTCTATTTCTGCTCAACATCCACCAATTGCCACTTCTCTGTATGTGTTATATTCAATTTCATGTTTTTTATCCCTTCCTTTCTCCTGGCCTATATCCATGCTCTGGTTTCCTTACCCTCAGATTAAAACAGACAAAAGCACTGTTTTCTTGACTCTTTATCTTCTTTGAGCTCTCCTTCTCTGCCATAATTAAACTTATTAATAATCAACACTTGCCATCTTGCAGTTTGGCTATCATCCTACTTCATTGTGCTTCCATTGTCTCCATGCAACTGAATCTACACTCTATGTAGGGGTTTCCAACCAGGCATCTACCCACAGGAATTCAGGGTTCGCCAAATTTGCACCAGAAAAAAAAAAGAAATATATTTGTATTTTCACTAAACTTACTGAAGTTTGGCATTTCCTTCTATTATGATAATAGGCAATTGTCATTAAGAGAAAACACAAATATTTTTATATAATATAGATATCTTAAAATTCTACACTCAGTACATTAGAATTGTGGTAGTTCTTAGATTTTACATGATTGCACATTTCCTGTCTACACTTAGGACATGTAGATGGTAAATTATTGAGCAACTCTGCATCTACCTGTGGTTCAGTCATCAGTGAAGTCAGATTTGCTGATTTACCCCTTTTTAAAAAGATTTATTTATTTATTTGAAAGAGTTACACAGAAAGAGGCGAAGCAGAGAGAGAGAGAGGTCTTCCATCTCATGGTTCACCCCACAACTGGCCACAATGGCCGGAGCTGCCCAATCCAAAGCCAGGAGCTTCTTCTGAGTCACCCACACAGGTGCAGGGGCCCAAACACTTGGGCCATCTTCTGCTTTCCCACTCCATAGCAGAGAGCTGAATAGGAAGCGGAGCAGCCGGGACTCGAACTTGCACCCATACGGGATGCTGGAGCTTCAGGCCAGGGCATTAACCCGCTGCACGACAGCACCAGCCCCTGTTATGTTTTACAAAAATAACCACCCGGGGAAGACTTTTGGCCTATAGTTTAAGACAACACTTTGGATGTCTGCATCTCCTATCAAGGTGCCTGGGTTCCAGTCCCAGCTCCACTCCTGATTCCTGGTTTCTGCTAATGCACACCCTGGGAGGCAGCAGGTGATGGCTCAAGTGGTTGAGTCCCTGTCACCCATATGGGAGACCTGGACTGAATTCCTTGCTCTGGGTTTTGGCATAGTCCAACCCCAGCTATGGCAGGTATTAAGGGAGAAAATCAGTGGAGACGTCTCTGTCTTCCTCACTCTGTTGCCTTCTTAAATGACTAAAGATTTAAACAACTCTTAGTTTCCTTTATCTTTTCTATTGTTCTTCTAGTTGCTATTTTATTCATCTCTGCTCTGATCTTTATTATGTTCTTCCTTCAATTAACTTTCAGCTTTGTTTGTTCTTGTTGTTCTAGTTCCTTGAGTGCAATGTTAGGCTGTTTGTGTGTGTGTGTGTGTGTGTTTTGAAGACCTTTCCTTTTTTTTCATATAGGCATTCATTGCTACCAACTTCCATGCTACAACTGTTTTTTGCTACATTTCATAAATTTTAGTATGTTGTATTTACATTTTCATTTGTCTCAATCCATTTTTAATTTTTTAAAATTTCTCCATTGACCTATTTGTTGTTCCAGAGTATGTTATTTGATATTCATGTATTTGTAAATTTTCTGAATTTCCACTTCATTGAGTTCTACTTTTATAGCATTGCAGTCAGAAAAGAGCTTGATATGATTTCAGTTCTCTAAAATTTGCTAAGATTTTTTTGTAGTCAAAGATATGATCTATCATGTAATATGTTCGATGTGCAGTTGAGAAGACTGTGTATTATTCAGCTGTTGAATGGAATATTTTTTATAAGTCTGTTAGGTCCATTTGGTCTAGAATGTAGTTTAAGCCCAGTATTTTCTCTTAAATTCTCTGTCTAGATGATTGGCTCATTCAATTGCCTATGTTTAAATGCATAGTCTTACTATTTAATACTTTAATAACATTCGAGATATGCTTCTTTTATAAGCCTACATGCCTTATTTTATGCATTTAAGCCAATTATTCTTGGAGGGGGTATATACACTTCACCAGACTGCCGAAGGGTCCCATAAAAGCAACAAAACTGGATAACTACAGAAAAACAGAAAGAAAAAAAAATTATTGGAATCAGAGGGTAGCTCATGGAATTGAAAGATCTGCTGATGAAAGCCAAACTTGGAAAGGATATAAACTAGGAAATAGCTATGAATCCAAATATAAGGAGAAAAATACATGAATTAAGCAACTGGTTTTTTTTTTTTCTCTCATTATTTCTCTTCTCAAAGGCCAAAGTCCAGGAGAAGAGCAAATGGATCTAGTTTAGGTCACATGTACATCCCTTTGGTGAAAGCATGGAACTTTAACTTACAAATATATCAACCCTTATCTATGTTATAGGAAAATTAGTTCCTCTTTAGAATTTCCAAAAGAAGAATGTATGCTGGATGACCCTAGACAAGAAATGTCTACAACGAAGCTGCTTGTTCTATGTATACAGGCTTTCTACTTTCATATATGTTCAGTGTTTCAAACTGGCCCACTACTTTTCTCTGGGTGCTTTTTTTTCCCTATTTTTATGATTTTGTTAATGCTGTTTCCTCCCTCAGGAAAGTCTTGGTCTTTCCCCTTCTTCTGATGAAAGTCCTGCTCACCCCTTAAGAGCTAGATCAATCATTTAAAAGTTTCTAAAAGGAAAGAAGGGAGAAGAAGGAAGAGAAAAGAGGAAAGAAAAAAAAAGTCACCATCAAGAAGCAATAACATAGAACAGCCCTTGTCTAGACTGTTAACAGTCCTCTTAGTTTATTTTTTTTATTATTATCCCATTCTTTCTTTTTTTCTTTCTTTCTGCTTCTTTTTCTTTCTTGGACTAAACAGAACGGGGGGAGGAGTAGGTGGGAGGGAGGCTACAGTGGGAAGAATTATTATGTTCCTAATATTGTATTTATGAGATACATACAAATAAAATTTAAAGAAAACATCAGTGAGAAAAAAATCCATAAAACCTATTTGTCTATATTTACACAAAAACAATCTCTTATTTTGTCACTTTTGTAAGTACTATTTTAACCTAGTTATCTTATACAAGGGTACTTAAAAAGTTTATGAAAAATGGAATTAAAAGGCAGGTTTCTTTTCCTGCAATTTTTTAAAAAATACATGCATAGTTTTTTCATAATGTGTACTTTTTCAGGAACTTTTTGAAGACCCCTCATATGCTTGAGTTTCAAATGTTTTTTTTTTGCTCTAAATATCTTTTAATTCCATCTTACACAAACTTTTTGAAGTGCCCTTGTACTGCTTGTAGTGTAATTATGTTTGAACCAATTCTAACCTCTATTATTAAAACATTATCTCTGTGAGGATAGAGAGTAACAACATGCACCAAAGTGCTTTCCATATAGTAAAAGTTCAATAAGTATTTTGGTAAGGAACTAATTAATATGGGGAAACTAAAAGCAAATCTATTGTTTTGGTTTCCTGGAATTAACTAAGCAAATTATATTGTATATATTATGAGTAATGTGTCTGTATCCATCAAAAATACAGAACTATGTAAACATTTGGGCAGATTAATGTGTTAATACACACCAAAATATCTATCTGGATGAGTCAATCTTTTCCTCCCTAAATCTAACAGTTACTTTATTATCGTCTTCCCCAAACTTCAGAGTAACCCTAAAGAATTTCACAAATCCTCTTTTCATTCAGTGAGAACCTGGAATTGTAAGGCCGCAGTGTTCTAAATAGTAGTCTCAGAAAACATCGAGCTGACTCCTCACTAAAACAATTACAAACCTTCTTTGTAATGATGGGTGGAGAGGATGAGACAAATACTCAGCAATGCATATCATTGCAAGAGCTTGTGACTTCTGAATTTCGCTATTGATTTACATCTGCATTGCTCAGCCCAGAGGTGTGAATTTGAAACACCTAAGCAAATGAGTATGTCTAAATCAAGTCTCCAAATAATATTTTACAAAACAGTGTCTATCTAACCTCCAGAAATGTATTTTTATACCCCCTGGAATATTCTAGGGCTCCCAAGTATTTCATAGACTTTTAGAGGTTCTGCAATAGCTATGTTTATGGATACCAGTTATGGTATGAGTTTCTACACTCAAGACTTGCCATAAAAAAGTTCCACTTTTCTCTAAGATTTGTGTAGAATAAACATCCTGTGAAAAAAGCATTTTAACAATATTTGAAGTGGATTTTTTTGCTGTGCATTGCAGCCTTC
The DNA here is from genome assembly GCF_033115175.1 of Lepus europaeus. Lineage (NCBI taxonomy): Eukaryota > Metazoa > Chordata > Mammalia > Lagomorpha > Leporidae > Lepus > Lepus europaeus. The sequence goes on along the minus strand of NC_084850.1, from coordinate 69,769,678 downwards.
ATTTTTATCTTTTCGTTGATAATAATGTTTCTTTTCCCTGGTCCTCATGCCTAAAAAGTGTCCTATTATAAAAGATTAACAGAGAGAAGAGAGTTTGAAGTTGAACAGTAATTGGCTATTACCAGAGTGAAAATCAAGAGGAATGGGAGGTTCCCCTAAACAGAATAGGAGTTATGTAGCAGCAGAAATAACATTGAAATAAATCCTTTGTAACAAAGATCATTCTCTCGAACCTCTCCAACTGGTTGTGGTTGGTTTCGGCTAAGGTGGAGCTGGTTCTACCATTACATTATTGTTATTACTGATAATTATTTTCATTGTGCTATGAAATATCTACATGGCATTTTATGGCATCACACATAAAGACCATACCCTTTTCCTCCAGTTCTAGAAGGCATTGCTTGGACTAAATTTTCAGGTCTGTAGATTTTTAAAAGTAGAATTCCATGGTAATTTTTATACATATCTCATTACCTTCTTGAACTTCATAGAAATTTACTATATGTTCTTAGTACATAAAATGAAAGCTGTCACAAAGTAAATATGTCAGCTGCCTCAGACATAAATCTTTCTTAAGCAGACAGTCTTCCTGCATTCCATTCACTCATTTATCCATTTATTTGTCTATTCGAAATGCTGTCACTTGATCTAAAAGAAGAAACCAAGGGGATTAATTTTAGAAGTGTAAGGATTGAAATTTTTGTGAAACAAAAGCTAGATTTTGAGCAATATTTACTTGTACTTATGGATAGCCTCAGTCAATCACGTTAAGGTGGTGCTTGTTGGAAGCAGATAACTAAGAGAAATAGAAAGCATTATAGCCATTTCTTTGAAATCACCATAATCCACTTGGCTTTTCTGATATTTACATAGACAAATAGATGACTTAAGGCCGAAGTATTCCCTTTGCTCAGGGCCTAACTAGAAACATCTCAGACATGCTGAAACAGTCAACAAAATAACCACCATGAACCATAAAGTGACTCCAGGAACATTACAAAAAAAAAAAAAAGATATAGAAAGTCAACACATGAAAGCACTTAAGAATGATTTGTCACAAGATTTTCATTTTTGTGGGTCCACATGGTCCTATTTGGTATTGAAGAAGACAAACTAAGAGCATTACATTTTTCTGTCTTATTAGAAATATCAAGATACATTTCTGTGTGTACATGTACATATTTATCTACTATTATGTTAGGAACAATAAAATTTAAAAGAACTATATTGCTCCAAGTCTGTGTGTGTGTTTGAAATTTGCTAGTGAATGTATTAATTGTTTCCTGGTTTTCCACATATTCTTTGCTAGTCATATAAAGCCTAAAATTAAATACAGATTACAAGATTTGGAAACCATTGTTTTACTCTCCTTGAAGACATCTAAATTCTCTGAAAAAAAGTTTACATTTCCGTACAGCAACTTAGTACCGCCAATTAAACCTTATAGCATTGTTGATGACACCAGTATATAATACAACAGTACCAGTTTGCCCATTAAGATTCATTATGTAAATTAAAGGACCTATTATGCTATTTTGTCTTTGTGATATATTACACATCACTTGTAAGTAAGAATTTTGAACCTGCAATTGAATTCAGGTATTAAAATACAGTATTTTAGCTTGGTTATTTTATTTATAATGCCCCAACAAAATTCTCTGATGTTCTTATTTAGCAATGTCATAAGTAGAAAGCCATAAATTCTATAAAAATTTAAAGACTACCTTGTACATTATTTTGGGAATAGATTAAGTGGGAAAGGCTGCATTTTTAAAAACTCTGAGATATTTCATCATAAGTCCACAGATTTCTTCTTAAATTCAAGGAAATTTAAATTATTATGGACAAAAGAAGTTTTTTGTTTGTGAAGATACTTTACTAAAATCCAATTCTCAATCTAGTTCCCATCACAGGATATTTGGACTAAAGATCTTAACCTCATTGCTCAGCATGTGAATAAAACTAAGTTTTCATGACTGTCAGACACACCCAACTAAACCAGTTTTAATTTTGTAGACTCCTGCATTGCTCAGATTGGCAAATCGCAGCATGCTGTAGTCTCTAGTACATCCATGAGTCATTAAATTTTTTTAAAAAGAAAAGACATCTTGAAATCCACCTTGTCAACACTGATGATAATTAGAAAGGAAATGTAATTGATTTATTCACAAGTAGGACCTCTTAAAATTATATTCCATCTTCATCATCAGTTACACTACTTCAAGTATGCTGGCCCGAAAGAAATGAAATGCTTTTTACCTCCCACAGAGTAAAATTATTTTACCATTAAATGTAATAATTGATTGCAATGGTAGACTTAGCTGTCACCCTTAGCCTCTATAAAAGAATTTTTCATTACATAGTTAAACTAACAGCCAGTTTTGAAGCCCAAATTCTCGAAACCACTGAGCTTGGGTTAATTCTACAAGGCCTGCTGAATATATGAGGACTGCATAGAAGCAAGCAAGATGATTTGAAAACTTGTTAGCACTTCTTAAGTTTTTGCCCACCAATTTGTTTTGCAAATGAAAATGGATTGGAACAAATAATTGAAATGATTACACATTAATTTTTACTGGGGAAAGAAGGCCAAGATAATAAAATAAGCCCTCTCAAGTGCTTTGAATTAAGTTGCACTCTGAATTGTCCAAGCACACTTTCCAGTATGCTTACCTGGGCACACTTCATTTATTCATTCATTCATTCATCTATTCATTCATTTATTCATTTATGCAGTGAACACATACTGTTTTCCATTTCTGTGACAGTCTCTGTTCTAGGGTTTGGGAACACCATGCTAAGAAAAACAACTGAGCTAGAATGCGCTGTGATAAATGTTATGATGGGTTTAAGCATGAGACACTATAAAAGCATGTAGAGCAGAACATAACCCAGTCAGGAAAGGCATTTTAAAAGTAGTGACATCTGAGCTTAGATGTTAAGCCAAGGGAAATGAAGGGGGATGGGTGATACAGGTGGATTGAGCGGGCAATGTTTACAAAGAACTGAAAGAAATTATTTTAAAGCCTAGAATGAATTGTTCTCTGGGTTTTCTTCACAGAAGTATATCCCTTCACAATGCAAACAAATCTCTTTCTGTTCTCTTCTTGTGGCAGAGTTCAGTTGCATAACTTGTAAAAGTTAATATGAAAATGCAACAAAATACTAATGTATAGAATGCAGAGAAAGTGCAGTTTCGTGAGAGGAAACCAACACTCATGAAATGTGTATTCTTTCACTGGTTTCCCCAACCCAATTAATGACGTGGCATACACAGAAGACTGAGTATGAGAAAATTTGGCTAAATCAGAGAAGCTGAATAGTAGACTAGATATTAATTGGATCCTTTTCAATGCTCTTAGTTCCACTGTCTAGTGCTCGTTCAGATTTCAAGTGACAAGAGAACTCCTCCTCTCACTTCCTGAAGTCATCTAAGGATTTCCTTTTTCAGTCTCACTGGTTGGCGTCTAACTTCAGAATGGCTTTAGAGAGGAGGCTGAGAGGATAGTTGCATGCAATCTCTAATTTGTGTCAACTGGAGTATCTAAAGATTTTTTTTACTGGAAAGTGAAATATTGCCCCATGTACTATCACCTTGATAAAAACATGTTCTATGTTTTTATATGAATGATACTAATTAAATGTCAGCATCGGCTTGAGGCCCAGCCTTAGTCTGAGTAACTTCACCTATAAAGGTTGAATCTTTCTGCTACACAGTTTCTATAACTCTGAGCGCCTACAGCAAAAGCCACATCAATGGCTCTATTGTCATCAGATAATCCTTTATTCTCCAAGCATCTTCTCACAAAATACATCCTTGTTCAGTTAATAAAACATCAGCTATTTCATTTATTTACTATTAGAAAACCTTGTTTTGCAGCGTTTGAAATCTCCAGGGAGGGAAGTAGATGATACAAATGAAATTCTTTTTGCCATAAAAAGGGATTATATGGGGAGGGCCTGTGGTTACTGTGAGGACTTTTTATGAGATACAAGTTTTTATGAGATTTAGTTTACATTTTGGTTCCTAATTTTTGGTTTACATTATGGGTGTGTACAGATAATTTGATCTTCACATTCCACAAGTAGTTTTAAGACAACACTAAATGCTGAAGCAAGCTGAAAAAAAAAAGATACCAAGATACCACTTGTGTTTTGGAGAGATTGCTTGGAAGAGTCATTAGAGAAGAATTAATTCAGTTGGAATTTGTCTAATCTATGAATCTGACAAGAGCATTTTTTCCTTTGTGAGAACTTTGATGACGAGTTTAATAACATAAACAAGCAATCATGTTGCTGCCTTTCCACAAATTATTATAATAACTCCTTCTACCATAGTTGTATAGAAGCATTTTCCTAGATACTCAAAATTTAGCAGCATTATCTAATTTGAAGTTTGAAAACCTCCTGGACACAGTGTGTAACTAGGAATTAATGATCAAATAACTCTTTGCATCATTCATAAAAATGGCCTCAGAAAAAAGTGTTGAGAAAAAAATCTAGGAAAGGTGATTTGGGGAGGCACTTCAAACCTTGTAAGGTAGCATGTTGTAGTAGAAATAGCACTAAATGGGACCCAAGGAAGTTGGCTTCAAGTGCTGACATTGTCCATAATTAGCTGGGCAAACTTGAGCAATTTACTTAACTTCTGCTGATAATTTGTCCAGCTATAAAATTACATTTTAAATCAATAATCTCTAGTATCCCTTTCCTAAGTACTTAAATTGTTATGATTCTCATTTTTTTGAAAGGCAGAGTTAGAGAGAGAGAGAAAGAGAGAGACAGAGAGAGAGAGAATTTGCCATCTGCTGGTTCACTCCCCAAATGACTGCAAAGGCCAGGGCTGGGCCAGGTTGAAGCCAGGAGTTTCATTCATATCTCCCACGTGAGTGCAAGGGCCCAAGCATTTGGGCCATCTTCTGCTGCCTTCCAGGCCATTAGTAGGGAGCAGGACTGGAAATGGAGCAGCTGGAACTCAAACCAGTACCCATAAAGGATGTGGCACCACAGCCCACTGATTAACCTGTTGTGCCACAGTACTAGCCCCTATCCCATGTTTTTATAAAGCCTCAGAAGGTGTTTCTGCCCTAAGAATGGGTATTGAAGCAAAGGGATATTGCCTTATTTAATTTCTATGAAATATTACATTATAATATAATTCTATCTAAAATTTCCACACATTTTTGGCTTATTTAAACCCTTTGGTATTCTATACGTGGGTGAAAGTACCGATGGTGAAGGAGAAAGTTTTCCTAGTTTGTTAGTTCAATACAATCTTTAACACTTGGATATGAATAACAACTTTTTTCCTTTCTCTCACCTCTCCTCTCTTCTCCCTCTTTCTCCTTTTACTCTATCTTTCTCACAGGAACACATTAGATTCAATGAGGGTGGAGGAAGGATTAAACCCCATACTGAAGCAGTTAACTGATGAAGCAATAGAGGAGCAGCGTCCTGAGCTTAGTCATTGAGCTATCTGATTGGAGGGTGCCATTAAGCATGTTTAAAAGGTGATGGCAGAAGTGTCTGTAGAAACAAAAACTGTCAGTCTTTGGCAATAGTTGGCAAATAATATAAAAAAACAGCACAAGATTTGGGCCTTCAAAATAGGAGCAAAGCAGCACAAGTTGAAAACTATCAGTTATCGCTTCTCAGCCTTTTGGCTAAGATCAAGTGAAAACTATCAGTTACCCTTACTAGAATGTATCAAAAAGAATAAAAGAATAGTACCTCTGAAAATAATCTATCACAATAGGGTTGCAGAGATTTTTCTCCTTGTTTAAATCTGAATTTGTGCTGAAATCCTGAGAGTTCTTTATTAAATCTCAGAAAATATTTTGATAGAAATACCAATGATAGTTTGTAAACTGAAATTTACCAAAATGAGATTTCTCATTTTTCACATGGGTAAACTAAGGTCCAGCGTGACTTGCCACTGCTTGTATAGCTATAAATATATGCATACATTGGCTTTCTTATGTAAAAGATATTATTAAAAAGAGGAAGAAAGAGCCGCTGCTGCGGCTCAGTAGGCTAATCCTCCGCCTTGCGGCGCTGGCACACCGGGTTCTAGTCCCGGTTGGGGCACTGATCCTGTTCCGGTTGCCCCTCTTCCAGGCCAGCTCTCTGCTGTGGCCAGGGAGTGCAGTGGAGGATGGCCCAAGTTCTTGGGCCCTGCACCCCATGGGAGACCAGGAGAAGCACCTGGCTCCTGCCATCGGAACAGCGCGGTGCGCCAGCCGCAGCGCGCCTACTGCGGCGGCCATTGGAGGGTGAACCAACGGCAAAAAGGAAGACCTTTCTCTCTGTCTCCCTCTACTGTCCACTCTGCCTGTCAAAAAAATTAAAAAAAAAAAAGAGGAAGAAAGAATATACTTGTGGCCAGCAATGACCAGTCTGAAACAAAATGTTTCACTGAAATTAGAAATGAAAGCACTAACATTCAGCTGCAAAATTGAAGCATATCTTCCCATTAATTAATACAAAATGTTGCTCTATGTAATTCAATTTTAAATCAATAAACAAAGCTTTGGTCTCCAAAAGAAAAAAAAAAAAAAACCTTGGAAAAGAGAGACTGAAAAACATTCACTGACCTTTGGTTCCATGTCCTCTGAGTTTACTTTTATGTAGCTGAAGTCTCCCCAGCATATATCCAACACTACAATGTGAGTAAAGTGGTAACTGCTAATGATTATAAAGTGTTAACTGCGTGCCAGCACTATTCTGTGTGCTTTTACATGCATTAACTTGGTTAATTCTCATGTCAGCCTTATGAACTTACCTAATATTATTAGCCTGTTGTTACTGATGAGAAAGTTGAGGCACAGGAAAACTTTACACAGCTTGTAACTTGTGGAGCTCAGTTGGGCTGAACAGTCTGTCTCCAGTACTTCCAATAGTATTTGTTTATGTGAATAGAGAAGAGCTGAATAGAAACTAACTTCTATTTTCTGTTCATCTCTTAACAAGCTGAGTTTTCAAGATAAGCCAAAAAATAAGTAAATTTATATGCAAATGTTCATTAATATTATAAGGTGTGAAAAGTTAAGATTTATAATCAAAGACAAAATGATATTTTTTCATGAAAACAGCAAAACTGTACATTTTAAAAGTCAAGGCATTAATCCCTTCACCTGCTCTGAATCTCAAAGTTTCTAAATCAGAAACATATTTTCATTTCAAAAATGATTTATTCATCTGAACAGGAAAAATATGGTTGGATAATTGACTACCTGATCTGGTGAACTGAGCTAAATCAAAACATCACTTGACAGATGGAGATCAGAATTATAAAGAAAGAATCTCAAGTCTCATGAATATAGAACCTATGATTTTTTACATTGGTCTTTAGTTACAGTATAAGAGAAAAAAGGTATACTAAGAAAATAAGAGAGAAAATTCCCGGACTTGTGATCTTAATTATGTCAATTAAGAGCACAAAATATACAAGCATGGTAAAAACACTTATTTACATATACAACATTTGTGCTAATTATAAAATGTTCTCATTTACTCATTCAATTCAATTAAATGAGCTTTCACATAATAAAGCCTATTGCAAGATAAAACACATTATAAACCTGCAAACATGTGGTAGATGAAAGAAGGTAGAGGAAAGAAGTGTTATTAACTTGGGTGGCCAGACCAAAGCCTAAGGATGAAAATGACTTCAGGATGCCAACATAAATGTAGGTAGACTAGAGAAGGCAATTTCCATTGCCCCTGGCCCCTGAATGGGTGAGATAATAGAAACATCTCTATCATTGTCACCTTACAATCTCACATTAGGAGAGACAGCTTAACAACAGACTTAAACTCTCACCAAAAAGAGAAGAAATAATGAGAGTGATCTTTACATACAATAGGCATATAGGAAAGAATGTCACTAATGAAAAAGATTTCTCACTGAAGTATCTCTTCAACAAAAATGTCAAATTGTAAGCACTTTGTCCAGTTTTCTCATCTAGGTAATACTCAGTTGGATGTAGTTGAGACCTAGGATGATACTTGATTCGCCACTGATGTTCAGTTGTTCCTTTTCTTTCACAATATATGCATGTGCAGTACCTCTGTGTATGTATAACCCATATGTTTAAGTGATGCCCTGATGTATTGAGTAGGCAAAAAATTAACACAGAAATCTTTCAGTTATTTTATTCATTCAACTAGAATAATTGACTTTGTTGTCTCAAAAAGGAACGTTAGAGACAATAGTGACAAATTGAAATAAAATGTAGCACTTTGTAATTTTAATATGTTTGCAAAATAAGAAAATGCATCATTTAGAAATACTGAAGTAAGAGTGTGTCTCAATATCTAAGGACTTGAAATAAATGATAAAAGATGCAAACCAATACACTGATAATTCATTAGTTTCCCTGCATTTGAAGGACTCTGGTTCAAGGAATGATCTCTTGCTTGGTAAATATCCTTTTTGCAGGAGTAGTAATTGGTTATGTGTCTTGGACTAGTAATAAACCATCTGATTTGATGTGACAATTACAGCCCTGAATCCATAACAACTTGCCTGAGTGAGATCCACACCTGAACACTGGAGGCATTATTTACAAATTTAACCTTTGGAAAGCATTACTGAAATTTCCATTCTCATGTTACATGTCCCTTTAGGGCTAAAAATTGAGGAACAAATTTTTCATTCTGCCAATCCAGAGGTCATCTGACATTACTACAGTGAGACAGTAATTTGACATGATGTCTAATTTATCTACAGTAACAAATTATGAGTGGGATGTAGGAAATCATGTTTCTGAAACCATGCCACTAAATCCATTTACACATTGTTTATGCATAATAATGCTTAAAAATAAGAATTCCCAGAAAATAATTCATTTCTAGGGACACTGCAGATAGTCAAAACATTAATACCAATTCTCATTTCCTACACAGTGTCCCCATCTCAGGACTTGATCCCTAAAGTAGTGAGGTGTTATTTTTATTTGGATATTCTATTCCTTAAATTTGACCATAAACTACTGTATTCATTCCTGCTATCACTTTTATACTGAAAGTGCATAAAATTATTTGCATGATAGTACTATGGTATCCTTTTTACTTTCATAAAATTGAAATCAAATACTTCATACACCTTTAGGATTTGAACTTCAGTAAATCAATATAGTGTGGATAACTGGTCATTAGAATAAGGCATAAGATTTGAGTGTTTTTAGGCTTTGCCAGTGATTTATTCTGTTACCTTAAAATTGCCTAGTTTGTTTTAGTAACTTCAAAATAAAATTCCTATCGCTTACTTCACCTGATGCCTCAATAATTAAACAAGGCATTTTAAAGATCTTCAAGTAAAGTATCCTGTGAATGCAAAGGGTAAGTATTAGTTTTCCCTTCCTCTCAACTCCATTAGGCACACAGTTAATTCCCAGTTGCTATTGGTTGGTAAATGGCTAGGGAATCTTTATAGCTAACATTTACTGATAACTTACTTTGCCAAGCTCTATACTTGGTGCTTTACATGTATTATCTCCCTTATTCCCACGATAGATCTCTGAGATGGGTATTTAATTACAGGTCTATAGCAGCATGCAAGGAAGAAATAATTCCAAATTGCAACATGTTACAGAGTAAAACTGTGAAGTAGAATCTCTATCTTTGATTACTTTTGGCCTCTTTTGCTTTTAGATATCAACATCTCCCTAGGCTCCAGCACCTAAAATATCAAGTACAAATGACAATCAACAATTTAAGGTGCCAACTAATCCTAGGAAATTTCCATTTTAAATTAAATAAAATCTAAACTCAATAAATGATATTCTAACAATGATATTTTCAATGCCACATAGTATGAACATTTTGTGGTAGAGAGTAGAAAGTATAGGCAAATCAGAATTCATATTATATAGGAACTATCTACTGTTAGTGAGACTAATTTTTCAGGCAAATTGCTATAAAAATCATCCTTTTCTCTCTGACCCTCCCTGCGCACACACACACAATGACCCAAAGAATCTTCTGATTTTCAATTATGGATTATGTAAGAAGCAAGGGATGGAGGTCAAGGGTTGATTGCTTAACAGTATCGTTGAGGCTTGCCTGAGGCAAGATTCCTGTCTCTTAGAAACACATATATTTCAAGGAATTTGGTTCCCTAAATTCATTAACCTTAAATTTACCTGAAATTGCAAAAGAACATGTACAACCCACATCTTCAATCAGAAAGGACATTTCAGAATCTTATTATGAGTAACAGAGAAGTTGTGCCCTGTAATTTCTTTAGCTAATCGTGTCCATCCCTTTGCTCATTCAGCATGTTCTCCAAACTTCTCCCCACCTTCTCTTGCCTTCAAACTTCTTGTTAATTGTCCAGAGAAACAACTTTTGAGAGCTATGACAGAATCTAATAACTCAATTCACCTGTTACAAAGCCATGCATGTGTGTATATGCATCACAGGTTGTAAATATACCTGCAGAATAATTTTAAATGGTTATGTCATTAATTCCCATCTTAAGCACTTCCAACAGTCACATCCAGCAGGAAGTCATTTGCTTTCATAGCCGTGTATCTGAAATCTCTGTCTTCACGATTGAATGTAACAGCCTGGAAAACTCAATGTACCTGATTTGAAAGCATGACTATAACAAACTTTCTAGATTTCATATATTCAGGTAGGAATTTTGGCAGGTTGTTTCAAATTCACTTTGGACAAAAAAAAGGAAGTAATTAGGTGGTTTAATTTATGTATTCTAATAGCAATGGATACTAACGTCATATCACATCTTGTGACCATCACTGGAGAATAAATTGCTTGGAATTGCCTCTACCATAAATTATCTATCAGTGGAAATTCTCACAAAAGTCGGTTTCTGCAGACTCCATTGAACCACTAGTTTTCATCCTTGAGCCCGTATAATTTAACAATCAATTTGTAACAGAAACTATCAGAAATGCCCAAGAAGAAGACCCATTCTGATTTCGAGAGAAACACTGTTGAGACTTCCTGGACTTAGAAATAGCAAGACAGAGAAAACAATAAAATATAAATATTGGCCATTAACTGAGACAATGTCTATATTATGACGCTCATTCAATCCTTTTCATTTTGAATGGTGGTTTGGGTTACTGTTATTTTGTGCTGAGAAAATTGATATTGCATCTTTAATCTGATTCCAGCATCAGAATCATCAAATAGCATGGCCAGGTGTTGTCATAAAAAGGATGAAAATAATTCATGGAGTGTGTAGGGAACCAGACCGGAGGAACCGTGCCCCTAAGATGGCGCCGACTCCCTGCTTCCGGGTTCTTCCTCATCTCAGGGAGTTCCCGCTCTTGCTCGCTCCTTCCCGCCTTAGATTTCCCGCTCTAGCTCGCTCCTTCCCGCCTTGCCACGAGATTGTCCTATCCCCGCGCTTCTAGCCTATCACCTGATTTGTGACGTGTATTGTGCATATAAACCCTTGCTACGCGGGTGTAAGGAAAGTTCCTGCCCAGAAGAGATCGAAGCTGGATCTCCTGCTTGCCGAGCAATAAAGGAACCCCGTGCAAAGTGTTCGGTCTCTGTCTCTTGCTGGACGAGGACGGCGCCGAGCAGCTGGTGGCCCGTACGGGGAGCTTCCTCTACGTTGCCCGGTAAGTAGAAGGTAAGCGAGGTCAGTCTTACCGTCTGGGCCCCGCGAGTGAGGTATATCTCGTGGTTGGAGGGTGGACGCACCCTAAGATAGCGGACGTGTTTCCCCGCTTTAAACTGAAAGAATAGCAGACTTGTTTCCCCGCTTTAAACTGAAAGAATAGCAGACTTGTTCCCCCGCTTTAAACTGAAAATAAGATAGCGGACGTGTCTTCCCGCTTTAAACTGAAAATGGGAAATTCATCTAGCCATTCAATGTTGCTTAATCCGTTAAAAGCATTATTGCGTAGCAAAGGGATTAAGGTTTCTAAGACCACACTTGTCAGGTTCCTTGGAAGTGTTGATTTCTTTGCGCCGTGGCTCACCCACGAGGGCCAAATAACTCTTGAGTCTTGGGAGAAATTAGGAAAGGATCTCCGGCGCACAGTTAACGATCCCCAGGAACCCGATATCGACCCCGTTGTTCTCCCCTTATGGGAACTACTGCGGGCGTGCCTCCAAGAGGAGAGGTCGGTGGGAGCGGACCGCCCGACTCTTACGGCGGTTCGCGAGGCTCTCGAGGAAGTTCGTTCTCAGAGCTCGGACGGCGCCCGGGACCTCATACAATTTAAGGACACGGGATGCCAGACTTCCTCACTGGCCTCAGGCTCCGAATGTGGCTCCGCCTCCTCTGAGTCTGAGGGGGAAGGGGACGGCGATCCTAAATCCCCGCCTCCTACGTATGCGCAGCTGCGGCAAAAGTTAAAAGATGCCTGTTTACGCCCTCTAGTGCCTACGGCTCCTCCTATCGATGTCGTGCCCGCCCATCAGATTAAAGACGCAGCGCCTCCTACTGGCGGTCATGTAGGCGTGCCTCAGCCCCATCTAACACCCGTGCCGCCATGGCCATTAAACGTCCCAAATGTGCCACCTTTTTCAGGCAGACAGTTTCATCAACAAGCCTGGAAACAGTTGCGAACTGGCGCTCCCGCTGCCCCCGCTCAGGCTTACCCTGTTTTGGCTTTGGGCACGCGAGAGGCCCGGCACGAACCATTGGACATGACAGTATTAAAACAACTTAAGGCTGCGGTCCATGACTATGGACCCACAGCCCCATTCACATTGTCACTCCTTGAATCAGTCGGCCAGTCCATTTTAACACCTAGCGACTGGACCCAATTGGCTCGGGCCTGTTTAAGTCCAGGCGGCTTTCTTTTGTGGCAATCTATGAATACAGAGTGCTGTCATGACCAGGCAGATGAAAATGCTGAGGACGGCCACCCTACGTGGAATGCTGATATGCTTTTAGGGCGTGGACCTTATCAGGCTGACCAGACCCAATTCCCTAGACAAGTATACAGGCAAATTTCCAACTGTGCCCAACGTGCGTGGAGGCAGGCGTCCAATCCAAGTGACTCAGCTAGCCACCTCACCAAGATCGTTCAGGGCACGGCCGAACCCTTCGCTGATTTTGTCGCTCGCATACTTGAGGCTGCGTCGCGTATTTTCCCTTCCGAGGTTGACGTTCAGCCACTGGTCAAACAAATTATTTTTGAGCAGGCTAATAAAGAGTGCAAAAACATTCTTCGACAATATAGACATAAATCTCTGGACTCCTGGTTAAAATACTGCAGAGATACCGGTGGGCCACTTACTAATGCGGGCCTAGCTGCGATGCTGGCAAAAGTCAAAGAAAACAGTCCAAAATCTAAATCGACCCGACCCCCCATATCTTCAGGACTTTGCTTCCAATGTCATCAACCGGGTCACAGAAAACGCGATTGCCCCAATCTCAGCCACGGGTATTCCACGGCACAGCCTTCAGGCATAGAGCCTTGTCGCCGTTGCCGCAAGGGCCCTCATAGGGCAGAGGTATGCCGTTCTGCTTTCGATATCGATGGCAACCCACTTACAGGTAGCGCCCAGGGGCCAAAAAACGGCCAGAGGGGGCTCCCCAACCCAGCGAGGAGCCCCCAAAATCAAATCTACTCTCAGGTTCCACCTCCCGTGTCTGCGCTACACCCAGTGCACCCTCAGCCCGTGCCACTCACGGGTCCGCAGGCCTGGACCTCCGCGCCACCTCCCCTCTCCTCTTAACTCCGGAGATGGGGGTACAATTAGTGGAGAGCGACTGCTCCGGTCCTCTGCCCCCGGATTCGGTTGGATTAGTGTTGGGTCGGTCCTCCGCCGCCCTCCGAGGGCTAGCTGTGATCCCCGGGGTAGTTGACTCTGATTTCACTGGTAAAGTAAAGATCATGGTTCAGGCCCCTCAGGGACCTTTAGTAATCAATCCTGGAGACCGTATCGCACAAATGTTATTACTGCCCAGTCTTCACTCTTTAATCCCAGCTAAAAACCACGTTCGCGGCACTGGTAACTTTGGGTCCTCTGGCATTAATTTTACCGGCTTACATATGCTTTTAAATGAACGTCCCACTTTAGTGTTGCAGATTAATGGCAAGGACATTAAGGGACTTTTAGACACAGGAGCCGACAAATCCATTATAGCAACAAAGGACTGGCCTAGTACATGGCCTACAAATGTGGCGGAACAAACCTTGCAAGGACTTGGTTTTGCTCATTTCCCAAAAATCAGTGCAGCCTTGTTGTCATGGCAGGATAGCGAGGGTCATAGAGGACAGTTTTCTCCATTCATTTTACCTCTACCCATTTCCCTTTGGGGGAGAGACGTCCTGGCCGAAATGGATGTTGCTTTGGTCACCACTTCCCCTGCAGTACGATCTATGCTACAAAATATGGGTTACGTCCCAGGCAAGGGACTCGGTGTCCAGCTCCAGGGCCACCCTTCCCCCATTGAACCAAAACAAAGACCAAGTAAAGTTGGCCTGGGTTTTTCCTAGGGGTCACTGTTTCGCCTCCTAAACCAGTGGAGCCTTTACCCATCTCGTGGCTAACGGACGTACCCGTCTGGGTTCCACAGTGGCCCCTATCTCAGGAGAAACTGGAGGCAGTCAACACTCTGGTCTTGGAGCAGGTCAACGCTGGTCATTTGATCCCATCCACCTCTCCATGGAATACGCCTATTTTTGCCATCCGCAAAAAATTAGGTCAATGGAGACTCTTACATGATCTTAGGGCAGTCAACGCACAGATGCAGCCTATGGGCCCTGTGCAACGTGGTCTTCCTCTGCTTTCGGCACTTCCCAACCAATGGCCTGTTATTGTAATAGATCTTAAGGATTGTTTCTTTTCCATTCCATTGGACAAAAAGGATACCCCACGTTTTGCTTTTACTGTCCCCACCCAGAACCAGGAACAACCGGACAAGCGTTGGGAGTGGACAGTCTTGCCTCAGGGTATGACTAATAGCCCCACCATGTGTCAAGTCTATGTAGCCCAAGTACTAAAACCTCTTAGAGACCGATATTCCGACTGCAGGTGCCTACATTATATGGACGACCTACTGTGTGCAGCCCCCACAGCAGAGAGGCTCCTGGCCTTATACAGTACACTCCAACAAGTGCTGGAAGGGGCAGGGCTGCATATTGCACCTAATAAGGTGCAATTGTCGTCTGTAGTTTCTTATCTTGGGGCTATAGTCGCCCCTACTCAAATTAGACCTCAAAAAATTCAAATAAAAATCAATGCTATCTCCACTCTAAATGACTTACAAAAACTTTTAGGGGATATCAATTGGATTAGGCACTACCTTAACATTCCTAATGCTGCATTGCAGCCCCTCTTTAATATACTTAAAGGAGACCCGGATCTTGCTTCCCCCCGAACCTTCACCTCTGAGGCCAAACAAGCACTGTCAATTGTCAACGATGCCCTTAGTAAAGCTGCCCTAAAACGTTGGGACCCTGCGGGAGACCTTACTCTTTGGGTCCTCGACACCCTTAAACAGCCCACCGCGGTCCTATGGCAGGATGGGCCTCTCCTCTGGATCCATCCCTCAATGTCATCTACTAGATCTATTAGTTACTATCCCGTGGCAGTGGCGGAGATAACTCTCCTAGCCATTCAGAGGGCTATCCAACATTTTGGACGCGAACCATCCACCATTGTTGTCCCCTATTCCATGGAACAGGTACGTGTGCTAATCGCTTGTACTGATGCTTGGGCGGTTTTAGTCTGCTCCACTTCCGCAACTATTACAAACAGAACACCCTCTGATCCTTTGCTAACCTTTGTTCAGTCTCACCCAGTTATTTTTCCAAAGTCCACATCCCAAAAGCCCTTACAGGGAGCCCCAGTAGTGTATACCGACGGTTCTAAAACAGGAGTCGGTGCATATGTTGTTTCAGGATCTGTGCCAAAAACATTCCAATTCGCTACTAACTCCCCCCAGGTAACTGAACTTCTTATAGTTAACCAAGTCTTCTCTGATTTCCCCGGACCTGTCAATATTGTGTCTGATTCACGCTATGTGGTTAATTCTGTGTCTATCCTTGAGGCCGCAGGACTAGTCAATTCTTCATCCTCCGTAGCGACAGTTTTCCTCACCCTGCAAAAATCTATTTGGAATCGGTCTGCTCCTTTCTTTATTACTCATATTAGAGCTCATTCTTCCTTACCTGGACCCATGACCACAGGCAATGCTATAGCTGATCAAGCCACACGCCCCATTTGGATACTCCAATTTTCTTCCCCAGAAGAGCAGGCTATCCAGTTTCATTCAGAGTTCCATGTAAACGCAAAAACCCTTGCCGCCAAATTCGGTCTTTCTCGTGCTGCCGCTCGCGATATTGTTCGCCATTGTGCCGCATGCCCTACTTTAACCCCTGTGCCTTCGGTGGGGGTTAATCCCCGAGGATTACTACCAGGACATATCTGGCAGATGGATGTCACCCACATATCCGAGTTTGGGACCTTAAAGTATGTTCATGTGTCAGTTGACACCTGTTCCCAAGTAATTTTTGCTTCTCTGGAGACGGGTGAGCGTACCACCCATGTCATTAATCACTGCCTTGCTGCATGGGCAGCCTGGGGCAAACCAAAAACTTTAAAAACAGATAATGGTCCTGCATACACAAGTAAATCATTCCAAGATTTCTGCACCCGTATGCAGGTACAACATAAAACTGGAATCCCTTATAACCCTCAGGGACAGGCCATAATTGAAAGGGCTCATCGAACCCTCAAGGCTTTTCTCTTAAAACAAAAGGAGGGAATTGCCACGGGCAAAACCCCTCGAATGCGCCTCTCCCTTGCACTGTTTACTATAAACTTTTTGAATTTGACAGATCATTCTATGTCCCCCGCTGAGAGACACATGTTAAAGGAGCCATCTTCACGAGGCTATGTCCGTTGGAAAGATGTCCTCACGGGAAAGTGGTACGGCCCGGATCCGGTATTATGCTGGAACCGAGGCGCGGTCTGTGTCTTCCCACAGGAATCTGGAAGAGAACCTCTCTGGATACCGGAAAGATTGGTCAGAAAAACAGCCCCGCCGCCACAAGATACACCTCTATCACCTACGGACGACATCTCCCCCGAGATAACCGAGATTACCACGCTCTCACAGGACGACAAATTGCAACAAAACAACGAGACGTGAGATGCACCCCTTCCGCTTCTTCATACTGGCAGCGGCTTTGCTCCCTGGCTCTTATGCGGGCTTTAACTCCAACCCCACTGCTTTACTGCAGAACGTAGGCAACCCTTGCGACTGCAAGGGGGGGACCAGCAACACCGTACTGCAGCGTACTCACATCGCCACAGCTGATTGTGGGGACAAAACTGCATATCTGCCCCTCCAGGGGATCCCCGGCCTACCACGCGGCTACATATGGACAATGCCTCCATCAGGCACACACCTTCCTCGAGTTGTCTTGTTCCCCCTCTCATTCATTGGGCTGTATCACCCATCCCTGACGGGGAGCGAAAACTGGGTATGCGAGACCAAAGGTACTGCAGCAGGAGTCCACCCGGGGGTTCCGGGGGTCCTGGGAGAGCATATGCATATGCATGCAGGTTCAATTCCCAGCCTGCCCCAGCAAAAGGGAATAAAAACTGATCCCTAACGGAGACATCAGGGGTTGTGGCCAGGCCCTTGAAGTTCCGTAACTAACGGATCACAAGCACGCTGGGTATGCACCTCTACTCTCTGCCTAGTAAATATTCTCCCGGCCCTCATGAGCCAGGGCCGTCGGGGATGTGATTTGTGCAAAAACAAAAGGAGGGAGATGTAGGGAACCAGACCGGAGGAACCGTGCCCCTAAGATGGCGCCGACTCCCTGCTTCCGGGTTCTTCCTCATCTCAGGGAGTTCCCGCTCTTGCTCGCTCCTTCCCGCCTTAGATTTCCCGCTCTAGCTCGCTCCTTCCCGCCTTGCCACGAGATTGTCCTATCCCCGCGCTTCTAGCCTATCACCTGATTTGTGACGTGTATTGTGCATATAAACCCTTGCTACGCGGGTGTAAGGAAAGTTCCTGCCCAGAAGAGATCGAAGCTGGATCTCCTGCTTGCCGAGCAATAAAGGAACCCCGTGCAAAGTGTTCGGTCTCTGTCTCTTGCTGGACGAGGACGGCGCCGAGCAGGAGTGCTCAACTGGGAGTCAGTTGTAATAATGATAACATCTTTCCACTGTATAGTACATTTCAATGAAAAGGAAAACACTTATGTGCATTACCTCTTTTGTTCTTCAACACAAACCTCTAAGGTCTTATTCCTTTTTGTGGATAAAGAAACCGAGACTCAAAGAGAATAGGGGCTAGCTTCAGGTCTATGCTTCAGGCTTCATTCTCTTGACACAGAGTCTAAGACTTTGTTCTCTACCCCACAGCTCAGCCTTCCTTTCCCAATACTTGAAGCTGACTTGCTCAAATTACTTTGTCTCTTTCCGTCTTTTTTTCACTCATAAAATTGGGCATGAGATGTGGAAATAAGTATCAAATTCCTTTGTTCGTTTCCATGACCCAGGGATTTCTTGGGGTGAGAGTAGGAGAAGGGCTAAACATATTGCTAGGGTACATGAACTTACATTTCAAAAACTCAGGGAAAACGGAATTAAAAGATAAGTTTATTTTGGTGCAAAACAATTTTTAAATCCATGCATAGTTTTTGTCACACAATGCATTTTCTTGAAGTTTTTGAACTACCCTAGCATGTTCATGGAATGTAGTCTCTAGGCCATATAAATAATATATATTGTATATATGTGTGTGTAAGTACTATTGAGATTAAAATGCATTCATTTAAAAATAATACCTAGGGGCCAGTGCTGTGGGGTACTGGATAAAGCTTCCACCTGCAGTGCTGGCATCCCATATGGGTGCCAGTTCAAGTCCCAGCTGCTCTACTTCTTAACCAGCTCTCTGCTATGGCCTGGGAAAGTAGTAGAAGATGGCCCAAGCCCTTGGGCCCCTGAACCCGCATGGGAAGACCAGGAGGAAGCTCCTGGCTTCAGCTCGGCACAGCTCCAGCCATTGTGGCCAACTGGGGGAGTGAACCAGTGGTTGGAAGACCTCTCTCTCTCTCTCTCTCTCTCTGCCTCTCCTTTTCTTTCTGTGTAATGCTTTCAAATAAATAATCTTTTTAAAAATACTGAATATGTTATAGCTTTGTTTTATGTATTTTCTTAATTCACTGTCACTAAAAGTATGACTTATCTTAGGAGAGTCACATTTTTAAATTTTAAAAAGGGTCTCTATACTCAAAAAGATTGTGTCTCCTTAGACAATATCTAAGACACCTTTGAACTTGAAAATTTATTAAATTGTCATTCAAACGAGACCTTTTGCAGTCATTACGATAGAACAGAACTGACTACTTATGATTCAATTGGCTGGGTAGTGATTAACCCCATAGTTCAATTGATCTGAGTAATCATGTAAAATCAGCATGACTATATTTTATCTAACAAATCAATCAGAGAGGGGCAGCAGGGAGATTTTAGAGAACAATACTTTCCAAAGGAGTATATTATTCATTATCTTCAAAACTGTTATCTTTCTTATCGACTGTATATGGGATAAGGCCAGTTATGTATGTTGGTATTAGGTTTCTAGGGTTTGTAATATAAGATCTTTATTAGTCTAGTAGTTTTTTTATCACCTTTGAAGTGTGTTCAAAAAAAGATCAATTCTCACCACATCCTCTAATATATAATCCTTCATAACCTCTTGGGTGTAATAATCTAACACCTTCCTAGTTGGTATCCTTACTTTGGCTCTTGTTGCCACCATACCATAATTCTCAACACAGTAACCAAAGTAATCTCTTTGAAAATTTAATCATGTAATTACCCTCTCACAACTATCAAGAGACTTTCCATATTATTCAAAACAAAAATCAACGTCTTTCAAATGCTCTTATGTCCTATATGAAATGCCCTTCACTCTCTACCTCTTTCTGTCATTCTCTCCCTCCACTTGGTCCTTCCATTTCAGCCATGACTGCTTCCTTAGCTGGAACTAAAGGTGCCAAGGGGTAATTTTCACTTTGTGTTACTGAGTCTCCTCGGTTAATCTACAATAAATTGTAGGGAGTTGAACAAGTCAGGGCACTTGCCAAGTACCGCAGCTCATATCACAGAGCAGAACATTAACGCTTTGATAAGAAAGCTCTCTTTTCTATGTCTTGACTCTTAAGTGAATCTGACTTCTCAGGTAACAGGGTGGTAGATAAAATTAGCCAACAAGTCTCACCTGTTTATCTAGCAGTTCCCAGGCACCTTTCACTTTGACCGTTTTATGATTTGAGGGTCACTACTACTCTGAAAATCAAGGGAATTTGACAGACACAATGAATAGCATAGGTCTTAATTTTATGCTTGGATGTTACATAGTGTTGAAATTGACGTGTGTAATAGTCAGGAACAAGTTACAACATGCACTTAATTATGTGTCATGCAAACACATTACCAGGGCAGTTTCTGTAGGCACAGATCCAGTAACAACGTGGGTTCAAGCTAAATCATATTTACTACCTCACAATGAAGTGTGAGAAACAAACTCCTCAACAAAGAATATTTCCATTAACATTTTTGCTCCCATCATATGCATAACAACATAAAGGTTTTCGTCATCCTCCAAGTTTACAACCCTTATCTTGGGGAAGAACTATCAAGAAATAAAATATTAAATCAAGTATACCTCCATAATAAAGTATTGTATGCAGAACCTTCCAAAACCCAATCAAGAAAATATAGTTCAATATAAAAAGGGGAATTGAGAGGGAGTGGTTCGAAGACTCAAGAACACATGTAAAGATTTAACTTTGAAGAACCTGTTTCTATGAAACGATTTGAATCATCAAAGCTCAGCTATCCTTAAGGGGGAAAATGTAGTGGCAGAAGATGTTGAGAAATGGTTTAGATAAGGAACGAATTAACTTGAATATTATGACTGCTCTTGGAATTGTTTGTGCTCAGAAATGGATTATTTGGGGGATCAGCATTGTGGCACAAAAATAACAAGTTCTATTATTTAGTCCTTATCATGAATTCAGTATTTAGGTATTTCCTAAAAACACATACATAATCTCACTGGCATCTCATTAAAATGCAGCTTTCCCTAATTTGGGGGAAATAAGTTTGAGTTTTCTGCAGAAACACAGGAGCAGGTAAGATAGGTGGTCCAGGAAATCTTTGTCCTACCAGAAGAGTCAATTGACTGAAAATGTATTTTTTTAAAATATTTATTTATTTATTTGAAAGGCAGAGTTACAGAGAGAGACAGAAAATCCACTGGTTCACTCCCCAAATGGTCACAACAGCAAGAGCTTGGCTGATCCGAAACACAGAGCTTTTTTCCTGTTCTCTCAAAAGGGTCCAGGGGCCCAAGCACTTGGGCCATCTTCTGCTACTTTCCCAGGCCATTAGCAGAGAGATAAATCCAAAGTAGAGCAGCCAGGACTTGAACCAGTACACATATGCAATGCTGGCACCATAGGCTATGGCTTAACCTGTTGTGCCGCAGCTTAACCTGCTGTGCCACAGCATTGGCCCCTGAAAAAGTTTTTGAAGAATTTACCAGGCAATATTTTTAAACTAGATAAATGAGTTATATTAAGTTCTGGTATTTTGTTTTTTAAAGAGATGGAGGGAGGTGCAAACGTAAAACTGAAACAGTACAATTTGACACACTGGGACAAGTTTGATGTATAATTTTTGGCGGTTGCTTTGTTTTGGAAAGAAGCAGTCATAGTTTATTGACACCTAGGTTTTCTGGTCAGTTTCTCTTTCATTATATTTTTCTCAACAGTTTAGAAACTATGGGCCCAGTGCTGAGGTGTAGTGAGTAAAGCCACCGCTTGCAGTGCCAGCATCCCGTATGGGCACTGGTTCGAGACCCAGCCGCTCCACTTCCAATCCAGCTCTCTGCTAAGGCCTGGGAAAGCAGTGGAGGATGGCCCAAGTGCTTGGGCCCTGCACCCACATGGGAGACCTGGATCTAAATTAGAGAAAATACAGTGTAAAAAAAGGAACAATTTTAAATTGGAAATGGCATAGAAAATTAATTTAAAAAAATATATTATGTAGGATCTCTGTCTTTAATGTGCTGTACACCCTTATTTAATGCTATAACTAGTACTCCAACAGTATTTTTTTTTCTTTTCTTTTCACTTTGTGTTGCTATATGGGGGCAAACTGTTGAAATCGTTACCTAATATATACTAAACTGATCTTTTGTATACAAAGAGAATTGAAAATGAATCATGATGTGATAGGAAGGGGAGAGGGAGCGGGAGGGGGGAGGGTTGTGGGTGGGAGGAAAGTTTTGGGAGGGGGAAGCCATTGTAACCCATAAGCTGTACTTTGGAAATTTATATTCATTAAATAAAAGTTTAATAAAAAAAAGGAACAATTTTAAATTAATGAATATATAAACATAGTGGGTCAACAAAGACTGAAAATATTTGTATATAATGCTGAACTACAGAGTTCATATTTCAGATATATTTTTATCACAGTAGTATTTTAAATATAGATAGTATTAGCATGATAGCTAAATAGTAATAAGTAAATGGTAAATATCAATAATAATAAATAAGTAATATATAGATTGTTATAACATCTGATACTGTTCTAAGTACTTTGTAGGTACTCTATCAGTTTACCCTCATCACAATTTTATGAGGTAAGTATTATTATTAACCTCTCCTGTTTATAAAGGAGGTAACTGAAGCAAAGATGTTACACTGTTTCCTAGGTCATTTGACTAGCAAGTTTTGAAGCCTGGGATGGTAATCTAAGTAGTTTGGTTTTAGGAATGTTACTCTTAGCAATTCTAACACGCTAATTAAATTCTACCTAATTTCAAGACTTAGTTCCTGACACTAACTCTGTGAAATCATCTCCAAGTACTTCTTTAATTCCTTCATGCTAATACTTCATACCACACAGTTTCATTTTTACTTTGTTTCATGTATTTGTGTGTTATCTTACCAGCTACATTCATTGAATAATAGCAATTGAGGGACCAGCATCGTGGCATAGCAGGTAAAGCAACCAAATGTGATGCTGGCATCCCATATGGGCCAAGACCCAGTTGATCTTGAACACAGCTGGTTCAAGATGCAGCTCCCTGCTAATGGCCTGGGAAAACAGCAGAAAATGGCCCAGGTGCATGGGCTCCTGCACCCACATGGGAGATCCAGAAGCAGCTCCCAGCTCCTGGCTTCAGCCTGGCCCAGCCGCAGCCACTGCAACCACTTGGGGAGTGAACCAGTGGATGGAAGATATTTTTCCCTCTGTGTGTCTCGCCCTCTCTCTCAGTAACTCTGCCTGTCAAATAATCTTTTTTTTGAAAAAAGAAGAGAATGTGAATGAGTCATTCTTTTGTATCCTTCATAATGTTTACATAATGACTCAATACAAAGCACATGCTTTATAGATACTTATTAATTGACTATTCAAAAAATTTCACTATCATAAACATAAGCTACCTGAGGCAGTTTTATAAATTCTTCACGCCAGAAGCTCAGCAACTGAGGAATTGTAATTTGAGGACTCACACTAGTAGTGACATTGAGTAAACTCATTCACAATTGTTTTTCTACAGCTTGCTTGAGTAGACTTACTGAGAAGAATGCATTTCTTGTATAAATGAAAAACATGCACTGCAAATAACTCAATTAAAAAAGGCAAAGGGGCAGGCGTGTGGCACAGCAGTGAAGCTGCCATGTGGGATATTTGCATTCCATATTGATGTATCTGGGTTTGAGTTCTGCCTCCACTTCCAATCCAGCTTCCAACAAGTGTGCAACCCAGGAGGCAGCTTGGGGTGGGTTTATGTACTTGGGT
This sequence comes from Lepus europaeus, assembly GCF_033115175.1. NCBI lineage: Eukaryota > Metazoa > Chordata > Mammalia > Lagomorpha > Leporidae > Lepus > Lepus europaeus. The sequence continues at coordinate 69,745,891 of NC_084850.1, read as the reverse complement.
ACCTTACATGGGGGACCTGGATTAAGTCCTGGACTCCTGACTTTAGCCTGGCTCAGCCTAGGCTGTTGCAGGCATTTGGGGAGTTAACTATATGTCCATTAAAAAGAATCTCTATCATTTTTTATAACAAGGATGGAACTGGAAGACATTTTGCTAAGTAAAATAAGCCAGGTGCAGAAAGACAAATATTGTGCAATCACACTTATATGTAGAATCTAAAAAAAGTAGAACTGATAGAAACAGAGTAGAAAATGTTTACTAAAGGCTGGGAGAGAGGAGTAGGGGTATAGAAGATGTTGATCATAGGACTAGAACCCGCGCCCATATGGGACGTCTGTGCCTCAGGCCAGGGCTTTAACCCGTTGCGCCACAGCGCTGGCCCCTGCTCCACTTTCGATTCAGCTCTCTGCTGTGGCCCAGGAAAGCAATGGGAGGTGGCGCAAGTCCTTGGGCCCCTGCCCGAGAGTGGGAGACTTGGAAGAAGCTCCAGCTCCTGGCTTTGGATCTGCACAGCTCTGGCCATGGCGGCCGTTTGGGGAGCAAACCAGTGGATAGAAGTCCTCTGTACTCCCTTCTCCTCCTCCCTCCCTCCTCTCCCCCCTCCTCCTTCCCTCTTTCTGCCTCTCTCCTCTCCCCTCCCCACTCCTTCTCCTTCTTCTCTCTCCCTTCCTCCCTCCCTCCCTCCCTCCCTCCCTCTGCCTCTCTGTAACTATGCCTTTCAAATAAATAAATAAATGTTAAAAAAAAAAAAAGCAGGCTTGCTGGTAAATTGTCTGGCTTTCCAGTTAACTGAAAATGTAACCATGACTACTGTTTTACAGTTAACGTATTTCTAAGTTTGACAATTAGAATTTAAGCAATTCTGGATCTGATGACAACCTGCAGTCAGAAAAAGAATTTTTCTGAAGCCAAAATTTAAGTGATTTTCTAGTTATATTATCTGACATTAAGGAAAACTAAGGAGCGCTGTACTACAATAATATCCAAGATGTCAAGATCCTATTTTTTCATTTAAAAATATTTATTCCTATTGATTACTCTTCTCTGCTTGAATTGTTTTTATGGACAGGCCATTTTCTAGCCTGGTGAGTACTTTCTATGTGGTTTTGTAAGAAGTCCCCACTTCAAGGCCAACTGGGTTGGGGCACAAAGCCAACTTGAGGCTTCAAGTTGATTAATTTCAGATGTTCCTTCCAAGGAACGTGATGTGGCCTGGAGCAACAAAAAGACAGAAAAAAAAAAAAAAACAAAGAGACTATTCTTATTGCAGCAAAGATACAGGAATCTAACTTCTCTTTCCTTAAATACAATAGCAAGCAACTCCATCTTATTTGCTTTCAGAAAATGAGAGCTACAACAGTCAATGCCATACCCATTCGTCCCCCTCCCTTTGTCTGTGAGCTGCCCATCAAAGATACTATGCCCTGCAGACTGTTTTGTGAAGCTCTTGGATGTGATCTTTAATCATGTTTAATAAAAACATCAGGGCTCATAGTTTAGGAAACTTATTTTAACTATCAGTTTGCATAAATGTAAAAGTGTAAGAAGATCAAATCACAGAATAATCATGTAAAATGATAGAACAGACTGCAAATATAGGTCATTATAGCCCACATGAATCATTCAATAGAATTCAAACCAATCATCCTAATGACATCCTGGATTAGGAAAGTGAGGAACCCAACTAAGCCTCTCTAACCCTTTCTGAGGAGGGACAAAGAACAGCACACTCATCTCTCCATACTAGAAGGATGACTATCTCAGTGCATATTACATGGCACATCTTTATTTGCAATGTACTAAGAACATGCAGCTATTACCTGACTTTGAAAAAGACAAAATTAAAAATGAATCATGACAACAAGAACAACAATAATGAATAAACCTGTGTCCCCTGACAAAACTATCTTTTTCTCTAGAATACTCATGCCTCATCACTGGCCTACTCAAATTTGTAACAAAAGCCACATTCATATGTCTCTCCCATAGGCATTAGCAATTCACCTGCTTCCTCGAGTTGATTAATTCAAATAAAGCACACTCTGAACAAACATCTAACATCTAGTAGATTCTATGCCTTTTAAGCACTCTACCACTTGGACTCGCAGGCACCAGTAAAACTGGAATGATTGGGTGCATGGATTTAACTGTTTTTCTAATCCATCCATCTATCCTTCCTTCCTTCCTCTCTCCTTCCCTCCTTTCCTGCCCTACTCTTTCATTCTGTTTCCTCCTTTCAGCAAATAACTATTGAGTACTTACTATGTGGCAAGTACTGACTGCTTATCAGTCACATGAAATATACCTGACCCCTGCCCTCCAGGAACCCACAGTCTATGGGAATTTCCAGACTAGTAAATATGTAATAATTATATAATGTGATAAGTACCAGGATAGGTAAAGTACAGCATGATCTACAAACATGAAAATTATACCTATCTGATGTCAGAGAAAAAAATAAAGTTGAAATTTAGAGAATCAGAACTGATATATTCATTAATGTATATTTAAAATGTTTTCAATTTATTAACTGAATATGTATGTCTGGCTACAGAGTAGATAACAAATTTGGAAAGAGGCAAAAACCAAAAAATTGACACACTAAGAGAATACTGGAACAATCCATGTAAAAATAATGGTAACTTGATTTATGGTTGTGGTAGTAGCTATGAAAAGACATAAATTATTAAAAATATAGAATAAATCTGATTTAGCAGTTGATTATATGTGGTAGATAAAGGAGAAGGAGGAATCAAAGATGACACTCAGATTATGAATTTGTCAATTAGATAGGTGGTCGCAGCATTTGTTGGGATCTGGTAGACAGAACAAATTTTTAGTATTTGGATAAGGTCAACTATGGATGTATTATACTCAAAATGTCTGAGAAACACCCAGATGGAGATATCAGCAAATACCTGGATGTTTGGTTTTGAATGTAGGAGATTTATCTGGGATGGTGATAGAGCTTTGCAAGTCATAATCAGAGATAGTTATTAGAATCATTAGAGAATACATGATAAGCTAGGGATAATGTGTGCAGTAAGAAGATGACCCAGGACACCAACATGGACTCAGTTATTAGACTAGCCCATTGACAGGGGATAATACATATATAAATGTGTATTTTCTAATCTGAATACTTATTAGGATATTTATCTATGCATTCAAAGGACATTCATCAGTTACCCACTATGGGCTGTACATAGACAAATGTGAAAAATAGACTTACAGCCACCAAGACAGAATTCATGGACACTCAGATAATGAATGCAAGAGCTATCATGAAGGTGCCCATTTGTTGTCAATAAAAATGCTCATCATATAGCCCAAAATAAATCTTTTTTAAGAAAGCCAAAAGTTGAAACCCAAGTATTTTATCAGAATTGGCAAAGAATATGAAAGCCCAAAGTGGTATAACAGTGGGCCTTTGGCTCAGTGGTTAAGATGCCTCCATCCCAAGAGTCCCCATTCCACTCTTGATCGAGCCTCCTGATAATGCGCATCAAAGATTTCTGTTCACTGTACCCGAGATGGGAGACCCAGATGGAGCTCTGGGCTCCAGGCTTCAGCCTGGCCCGACCCTAGCTGTTGTAGGTCTTTGAAGAATGGACCAGCAGATGGAAGTTCTTTCTGTGTCTGCTTTTCAAATAAATGAAAATAAATCTAATTTTAATGGTTTAAACTACATTTCTTTCAGTGGAGTGTAGACGTTTCATGAGGTAATTCTTCATGAAAGTCAAACTTTGATTCAGGCTAAAATAAGCAGATAAAATAGTGTGTAGGTCTTTCGTGGCCTTGCATTAGATTGCTTATAGATCAACTAATTGCACCCTTCAGGTAGGCATTAAGAGGGTGTTTGTAGAACTTGTCTGCACTGACAGAGCACTATTCCTCAAGAAGTTTGCTGGAACCAACCTACATAATAAAGATGATAATGATAATTTAACCTTACATTGATGATTCAGAATCATATTAATCAAGCAAAAGAACTTTCATAATGAGCTACACGTTGTTTGGAAGAATTCTCTTTATTTATTAGTTAAGGTGTACACTATCAGAGCTAAAAGAGAAGGAAACAATCAGAAAGTATTGTCAGCAATATTTATTACATGGTTTACTAGTTTTGTATCTTTTGTGCTGGTTAACCATTTATTAACATTAATATTACAGTGCAGCTTAATTATAAGATTTACTCAAATAAATTGTGAGAAATAAAAAGATTAAAAAGTTAGCCATATGTGCAAATTAAGAAATACATGACTAATTCCTAATACATACTAGTAATTCCAAGGGAAACAAGGAAAATTTAGTACAATTGGCAGAAGCGTAAACAGAATCTTTTTAATAACACTTTTAGATGAAGCATAAATAAGGGCCCTAGCTTAATGAAATGTACACAGTGTTGATTTATAAACTTTAGTGTATGAATTTGGGAATTCTTTTGTTCTGCTCAACTTTTTGGTCAACAAAATTTTATCCAAAAAGCTTGGGAAAATATGGATTAAGCAAAGTCCTACAGCGAGGCCTGTGTGAAAATCTAATATGGGTATTTGTAAGAGGAAGACCATTTCCTAAGTAGGTTGCATCTTCATTATTTAGTGCTCTGAAGAGTTGGACCATGACTGCCAGCCATACCCAGCATCTGAGTGGATAGTCTGGGATATGTTTTACATTGCTGTATAATTTAATAACTTGGTGAGCTATTATGCTAAGAAGATGACCTCTCTTGAGGTCCATTTATAGAAGCACATATATAAGCAATGATATTTAACTGAATTCTTCTTTATTTTGACATCTGCTCTTTAAGTATAGTGTCTCAAGCTTTAGATAGAATTTGGTTTGAGTTCTAGCTCTTCTACTTAAAACTGTATGGCCTTTCAAAATTAACTTTGCTTAGTCTCAGTTTCCTTATCTGTGAAAGGCAAACAATTACATTGCTTATCTCATGTAATTGATTTGAGAATTAAATGAGAAAATGTGTCAAGGTCATAGCACAGAGCTTGGAAAATAGTAAACACTAAATTTATGTTAGCTTTTATATCATCCTCATGACTGATTTCTGTCATATTTCTTTTTTGGGAGCTAGGATTTCTCAGTCACCACAGATTCAATCAGTAGGTTTTTTATATCTATAAAATAAAAATTGCATCCAAAACAAAATAATATCTTATAAAATCTTACAATTGTTTAGTACTGAAATCAAGAAAGTTAGCACAGACAATGAGGCAATAGATAAATTAGGTTCATGCATTCTTATTCCTATACCTGGGCTTACACTCAAGTGTAAAAATTATGACAATTTCCAATGTTACACGCTGTTGCTTCCACTCAGCATTTTTCAGATATTCTTTAATATAACTACATATACTTGATTTACATATTTTATTTATTTGAAATAGAATGAGAAGAAGACAGAAGCAGATCTACAGAGATCATCCATATGTTGATTCACCCTCCAAATGTCTGCAGCAGCCAGTGCTGAGCCAGATCAATGTCAGGAATCCAGAATTCCATCCAGATCTCCCACATAGGTGGCAGGGGCTTAAGCATTTGAACCATCATCTGCTGCCTCCCAGGATGCATTAGCAGGAAGTTGGATCAGAATTGGAGTCACCAGGACTCAAATTGGCACTCCAATATGGGATGCAGGCATCTCCAGCAGTGTCTTAACTGCTTAACAAGTGCCTGCCCCTGGGTTTATAGTTTTTAAATATTTATTGATTTATTTGAAAGGCAGAAAGAGAGAGAGTCCATCCATCCAGAAGGCCTTACTTGTGCCATCTTCCACTGCTTTTCTCAGGTGTATTAACAGGGAGATGGATCAGAAGAGGAGCAACCAATACTCCAACCTGTGCTCATATGGGATGCCGGAACTGCTGGCTGTGGCTTAACCTGCTGTGCCACACTGCCGGCTCCTGGGTTTATATTTTAATATGAAAACTCCTGTTGAATGAACGAGCACCCAATGCAGACTCAAAATCTACAAGAAAATATGTTAGGGTCTTTTATAATTTACTTTTTGATGTCTGAGGACAGAAAATGATCCTGAGGAAAAAGTAATAGCTCAGAAATTGTGTCATAACATGAGTTTTAATGGGCTGGCAGGAGTGTCACCTGGAATTCTCATCATCACAGAAGAAACAGTAATTAATTGTTTCACAATGTTTGATGCAGACACACCCTTAATGTCCTTGTTTTCTCCACTGCATCTCATTTCCTAATGAGGATTGGGTGGGAAGCTCTGGATGTGGAGGCACATTGGTTGCTTGTTGAGGAAAGTTGTGGTTTAGCTGGACAAAATTATGACATAGGCAATTTTTGTGTTAGAACTTGTAGCCTTCTTATTGTCTTTTGGAAAACTTTGGTGCTCCATGTCTTTTTGCAGCCCTTTGGCTATTTATTCTCCTGAGCTGTATGTCTCCTTCCCAAAGTATCTCTTGGCTTGGAATCTCTTTCCATTCTACCATCAAAAATACATTCGCTCCTCCCCTCACCTCCCTTCTCTCTCTCATTCCTCTAGGACCAATAGAAGAGAAAAATGAAATATGTTACCATTGATTTTTATTGACTGCTAATGAAGTGGTTTTCTAATATTAAGTCTGTATCATCAAATCACCTGAGTAGCCTGGCAAGTATACAGATTCCAGGACATTATTGTAGATGTACAGAATCAGAAGCTCTTAGTTTAAGGTTTAGAAGTCTGTACTTTAAACAGATTTCCTATGTATTTCTTAATGTGTGGCCCTGTTTAGGAACCACTGTGAACACATTCACAAAATAATCATTTGTCTTGAGAAACTTCCAGAAAAAGTAATTCTTCTAGAAAAAGCAGTTCTTTGGTGTTGGCAAGCTACTAGAGAGGATATATTTCTATTGGAGATGGTTTCTGCGTACTCAGCAGCCTTCTCACACTATCAGAACGGTTTGTATCTACCTTATTGAAGCCTGCTGGTACCATTTAGGACATGCTTAGGCCACTACACTCTCCCTACCATTTTCCTGTGGATGTTATAGTGACAAGTCCTATATTAGCCTCTGTAGCTTTCTAGTTCTGCCAGAGATATCATCACATAAAACTAAAGAATCCTCTATAGTCACTGTGTAGATATCACAAAAATGTCTTCTGTATTAATCAGGTCCTTCTGCTTCCAAAATTCCCCACTCCCATGTCACAATTACTATGAGGTAAATGACATTATCATAGGAATTTGGATGAGAAAAACAAGTTGAAAAAGGACAGACCATTCAACTAGTGACTCAGTGATGGAACACAGCAAGATTGGGGTCTCTTAACTTCAAGCTTATAACCACATAGTTTTTTCAGCTTTAATCAAATTCCTCAACTTCAATTAAAACATTATTTAGTATTATACTTTAATGCTAAAATACATAACAAATTTTATACTAGTTGTATTGGAGTAGCTGATATTAATTTCTATTTCATAGCAAAAATTGAAATACCAGGGAATAAAAAAAAGTTTGAATATGGTGAAATTTAAAATTGTCCTAATCCTATGCCTATAACAATTGCCAAAATTTCAATAATAGATATGGATAAAGATATGATTATTTTTGTTTCTTCAAAGTGCCGCACAAATTTCAATTACCAAGCTAAATGAAAGTTGTAAATATCTTGGAAAACGTATCTAATTCAATTGACTTTTATAATACTCTACTGAGACTTTACATCAATTTGCATATTTTTCAAGTTACTGTGGTTTCCATACTGTTTATGTTACTACCATTCCTCCTCTCAGTTCAGTTACTTCTTCAAATATTGTAACTTCTAGACTGTTTATTAGCAATAAAACTAACACAAAGAAAGAAGGCCACTTCTGATTGAAAAGCTTATTTTAAATGACATTATTATTGATGCAGAATCTGTCCATATATTGAGTTCTTTCAAAGTCACATCATTTCAGTAACTATAATGGAAAATTTATCTCAATGAGAGAAATAAGACTCAGAGCATAAAGTATAAGCCTTAATTTGTAAATCATTCACTCTGTGTAACAAGTACACCGAGTTCCAAGTCTTTCATAATTTTTTGCTCCTATTGTACCACTAATAATGTAAATCCAACTGTAAAACATTGTAACAATAATAGTAAAGAAGTCAAGTTATGAGTCATTTTATGAGTAACTTTTAATGGCTTATGCTCCCTGGCTTTAGAGGTAATGGTTTTAGTATTCGACAGCAACAAACTTCTGTAAGTTTGCTTTTATTAAGGTTTATTTTTATTTATTTGAAAGGCAGAGTTACAGAGAGAGAGAAAGAGGGAGATTCAGAGAAAGGATCTTCTGTCTGCTGGTTCATTCCCAAGATGGCCTCAAGGGCCAGGGATGAGCCAGGCAGAAGCCAGGAGCCAGGAGCTTCACCCAGGTCTCCCTTGTGGGTGGCGGGGCCCCAAACACTTGGGCCATCTTCTGCTGCTTTTCTCATGCCTTTACCAGGGAAAAGGATAAGAAGTGCAGCATCCAAGACACAAACCGGTGCCCATATGGGATGCCAGAGTTGCAGGTGGAGGTTTTACCAGCTATGGAACATCACAGTCCTCAAAATTTTACTTTTCAATATGAAAAACCAGCCTCAGACTCTGTGAGAGACTGTAATTATTTACTAATGTATTATACACTATGCACCCCACACAACTACTGTAGTACTATTTCATAGCTCAGTGGGAGTGCAAGCAGAAGAATCTTCTCAACTCATATTTAATATATATTTTCCAACATCAGGGGACACATATCAAAAACTGAAATTCAAATAGAAATTTAGAGATGAGCCAAAGGTTTATAGAATTGATCTAATTTACATTGGATGTTCACTTACTCACATATCCAGTTAAACTGCAGAACTTAAGTTCTGGGGCACGTCATAGTGGAAAACTTAAGTGTACAACCAAAGCTAGTTGCTGACAACAGAATATGAATGCACTCAATCTCCACTCTTGTTTCTCCATCTCCATTGCCCCATAATGCTCTCCTCTACTTATTTGTTCTGCAACTTGAGGTGGGCTGAAGTGCTCTCAATGAATAGTCCCTTTGCAGAGCCCTCATTGCTGCTCTATTTCATCTTCAAGCAGGGAGACTATGTAGAGGAAGAGCATTATATTAAACATCAAAAACCATAGATTTGAAGCTCTGTTCAATTTTAAAAGAAAATCTTATTCTTCCTTTTTTGATAAACCTCTATCTTTCTCCTCTATAACTAGATATTTCCAAGTAAACACTATCTTTTCTTCAGACTCTATTTTATGGTTTTCAAGTATTTGTTTGCTTCATTCACTTACTGTGCTTTTATTTTTTTTTCTCTTTTTTTCTGTCTTGATAAAAGGCTAGGTTTAACAATAAAATATTAAGAATTGAAAACTCACTGAGTTGCTTAATTCAGAAGTAAGCAGGGCTCATGTTCTGAATAAAGGTATTTGCAAAACAGATAACTACTGTTCAGAGTAAAATAATATCATCACCTGAGTAAATACAGTAATAATGACCTTCAATCGATAATCTCTTGGTTAAATAGTGCACATGCACGTACATACACTTGCATTCAGAACTAATAACTACAAAACAGAATAAGTATAATGAGAAAAGACATCTTTGGAAACAAATTAATAAACACTTGAGAAATGTGTCACATGAGACTGTTCTAACATAACACTTACCTAATCTACTTTTTACATACTGTTGGAGAGAAATTACAATTTTAAAGAGGGTAGCTATTACAGTGGATAGCAGAGGAGGCACTCCAAATATCTTGGCAATGATGATCATGGTGGTGGTAATGGTGCTACCAGTTACCATTTATTTAGCGAGTATTATGTGCTGGGCAATTTGCTAATACACCAGGTAGATGGTAATATTCTTATTTTACAGATAAGAAAACTAAAGGTCAGGAAGACCAAATAAACTTTTTCGTTGTTATAAAACTAGTTAAGTGGCCCTACTCCTTGTTCAGTTCTGGGAAACAGTGACGGGTTGTTTCTGGTCCACATGTAAGACTCCGAATGGGAGATGTACAGGAATACAAAATAGCCAATTGTTTCTCAACAATCTTCACTATGCCCCTTATTTTCCTCTCTCAGTATCCTTTATATTATGCAGAAAATCCATTTTCTTGAGAGTTTCTACATGAAAGTCTTGAGGCATCTTTTGGATCTATTTAATCTCTTCTATCACTTCTTTTCTGTTTTGTTGACTGTCCCTAAGGGCCCCTCTGTCTATTTTAATATCTCCACTTCCTCTGCATTTCTCCCTAGTGAGAGAAAAGACCAGAAGTCACTAGGATGAAAAGACAAATAAATGTGGAACCCAACACTAATTAGCCTCTGACACAGTGGGAAATAACTGTGGACATGTAGCTATGTGCAACTTGCCTTCCACTGTTTAAAGCCCCAGGGCAGGGCACATTCACATGCCCTGCAGTATCAGCTCCTAGTTTTTGTTTTCTCGTTGTGGTGATTTTGTTTGTGTGTGCTTGTGTGTTTTGGCAGCAGGGAGACATTTCTATTTACCACACCGCTGCCACTCCCAAAATATTTGCTTAAGTACCACCTGCCAGCCTCAGGAGGTCACCTCTAAAGGACAGCTTAGGATGTTTCTGTGGTTGGCCTGGGCCTATCAGATGACCCATATCTGACTGATAACACTTGATGTATAATGATCATGCTTTCACCACAATTATAGCTTGAAATTTAGATTCTTCCTAAGGAAAAGTATTATAAGATTCTGAGCTTCTAATGTCGCCGACTAAATCTTGTAAGTTGGAAAACTGTTTCCCTTGGGATTCCTGGCCCTTGTTAAGATTTTCAGATCCCTCCTCATTGAGATGTTAACTTAAGTATCTAAAAATTATCACAATATGGGAAAAGATGATCATATTCACCACTGGAAACAGTTTAAATTGGCACCACCTTTCTGAAGGACTGTGGAGTACTGTATATCAAAAGTTTAAATATATGTATTTCTTAGACATATCAATTTAGGAACTTATTACAGGGCAAGAATAAACAAACTAGGGTCCATGGATTATATCTTGCCTGCCTCCTGTTTTGTAAAAAAAAAAAAGTCCATCTATAATGTACTAGTTAAATAAACATGCTTTCTTATTAAAAAAAAAGTCAAAATTGAAAATGCTTAAAATATACTATATAATTTTAAAAGGTAGTCCATAAAACAGTACGCATCATACAATTCCATTTAAAATAAAACCCAGGGGCTGGCGCTGTGGCATAGTAGGTTAAGCCACCACCTGCGACACTGGCATTCCATATGGATGCCACCAGTTGGAATCCCAGGTGCTCCTGTTCTGATCCAGCCCCCGGCTAATAAACCTGGGAAAGCAGCAGGAGATGGTCCAAATCCCTGGGCCCCTACACCCACGTGGAAGACTTGGAAGAAACTCCTGGATCCTGACTTAACAGCCCAGTTCCAGCCACTGCGGCCATTTGGGGAGTGAACTAGCAGATGGAAGACATCTCTCTCTCTCTCTCTCTCTCTCTCCCCTCCCCCCCTTCTGTGTCCCTCCCTCTCTCTGTAAACTCTGCCTTTCAAATAAATAGAAAGTCTTTTAAAAATTTAGAAAAGCATAAATTCACAAGCACATACATATATATACACATACAAAGTGGGGAGAAAGATTTGTTAGAATACAAAGCATGTTTTCTTCCACTTTTCATTTTTTTTCTAAAATGGTCATGTACTATTTGTTAAATTAAAAACAAAAAGACAAAATTTATTTTATGATAGTTTATTTTAAAAATTAGAGTAATATTTGTGTAGATACATTTCTGTTGGTATTATTTTGTTATTAAGGATATAATGGAAAATTCCTACAAATGTTCAATTTTGAACTTTTTTGAGGTATTAGTGCTTTCCTTGTGGAGCTTTTATTTCTGGAACTTATAACTGTGGCACATGCATAATTTTTTTCCCTTTTTAGTCAATCAATAAATGGCATTAATTCAAATTCATTCAGTATATATTTATTATGTTCTAGATACTATTTTAGGTGCTAGATACAATGATGAACAAAAATAATTCCTTTTCCCACATGGAATTTACATTCTTATGGAACAAAAGTAATAAAAAGTAAACCAATGCATATAATATTGTCAGATAAATAGAAATATTTTGGCAAAATGGCTAAGGGGATTTGAGTGATGAACAATGTTGTGGGGCTTCTATTTAAGTTTAGATAGTCATCATGGTAACCAAATAATGGATCGAGTAAATAATCATCACTGACTGCTTGAGACAGACAGACAGACACACAAACAGAGTGAGAGTTGGGGGGAGCAAGCTAGTCTCTCAATATATGTGTATATATTTCCAGAAGTCCATGGCAAAACTCACAGTATTCTGGCTAAAATAAAGCATAAACCTATTCAATCCTCTGTGACTAACAATCTGTTCCCTGAGAATGCAGAGGATGCGATAAGTGGCACTAGAGTGATGTAACCACAAAACTCGGATTATTGGAAATTTCATAGTGCAAAGAATTAAGTATTGTCAATAAAAAAAATTGGAATCTGGAAAACATTATGCTGAGTGAAATAAGCTAGTCCCAAAGGGACAAAGATCATATGTTCTCCCTGATCGGCGACAACTAACTGAGCACCAAAGGGGAAACCTGTTGAAGTGAGATGGACACTATGAGAAACAGTGACTTGATCAGCTCTTGTCCTGACTGTTGATGTACAATGCAATACTTTATCCATTATAGTATTTTTTTTTGTTCTAGTACTATTTTTGAACTCTGTAATTAACACACAATTATTCTTAGGTGTTTAAATTTTAACCGAAAAGTGATCCCTGTTAAATATAAGAGTGGGAATAAGAGAGGGAGGAGATGTACAATTTGGGACATGCTCAATCGGACTTGCCCCAAATGGTGGAGTTAGAAACGTGCCAGGGGATTCCAATACAATCCCATCAAGGTGGCATGTACCAATGCCATCTCACTAGTCCAAGTGATCATCTTCAGTTCACAATTGATCACACTGATAGGCCTAAGAGTCAAAGGGATCACACAAACAAGACTAGTGTCTGCGAATACTAACTGATAGAATCAAAAAGGGAGAGAACGATCCAACATGGGGAGTGGGATACACAGCAGACTCATAGAATGGCAGATGTCCTAAACAGCACTCTGGCCTCAGAATCAGCCCTTAAGGCATTCGGATCTGGCTGAAGAGCCCGTGAGAGTATTTTAGGCATGGAAAGCCAAGACACTCTGGAAAAAAAAAAAAAAAGAAGAAGAAGACCTAAATGAAAGACCTCTGTGAGTGAGATCCCAATGGAAAGAACGGGGCCATCAAAGAAGGAGATACCCTTTCTCTGAAGGGAGGAGAGAACTTCCACTTTGACTATGACCCTATCGGAATAAGATCAAAGTCGGTGAACTCTAAAGGCTTCCATAGCCTTGGCAACTCATGACTAGAGCCTAGGGAGATTACTGACGCCATAAACAAGAGTGTCAAATTGTTAAGTCAGCAACAGGAGTCACTGTGTACTTACATCCCATGTGGGATCTGTCCTTAATGTGTTGTCTAATGTGAAGTGATGCTATAACTAGTACTGAAACAGTATTTTTACACTTTGTGTTTCTGCGTGGGTGCAAACTGATGAAATCTTTACTAAGTATATGCAGAATCGATATTCTGTATATAAAGAGAATTGGAAATGAAAAAAAAAAAACCTGGTGTTAAATTGGAAATGGCATAGAAAATTAATTAATTTTTAAAAAATATCATGTAGGATCTCTGTCTTTAATGTGCTGTACACTGTTATTTAATGCTATAACTAGTATTCCAACAGTATTTTTTCACTTTGTGTTGCTATGTGGGGGCAAACTGTTGAAATCTTTATATATACTAAAATGATTTTCTGTATATAAAGAGAATTGAAAATGAATCTTGATGTGAATGGAAGGGAAGAGGGAGCGGGAAAGGGGAGGGTTGTGGGTGGGAGGGAAATTATGGGAGGGGGGAAGCCAATGTAATTCATAGGCTGTACTTTGGAAATTTATATTCATTAAATAAAAGATAAAAAAAGAAGGAGGTACCTTTCTCTGAAGGGAAGAGAGAACTTCCACTTTGACTATGACCCTGTCAGAATAAGATCGAAGTCGGTGAACTCTAAAGGCTTCCATAGCCCTGGCAACTCATGACTAGAGCCTAGGGAGATTACTGACGCCATAAACAAGAGTATCAAATTGTTAAGTCAACAACAGGAGTCACTGTATACTCACATCTCATGTGGGATCTGTCCTTAATGTGTTGTCCAATGTGAAGTAATGCTATAACTAGTACTGAAACAGTATTTTTACACTTTGTGTTTCTGTGTGGGTGCAAACTGATGAAATCTTTACTTAGTATATACTGAATTGATCTTCGGTATATAAAGATAATTGAAAATGAAAAAAAAAAACTTGGTGTTAAATTGGAAATTGCATAGAAAAGTAACCAATTTTTAAAAAATATGATGTAGGATCTCTGTCCTTAATGTGCTGTACATTATGATTTAATGCTAGTACTCCAACAGTATTTTCACTTTGTGTTGCTATGTGAGTGCAAACTGTTGAAATATTTACTTAATATATACTAAACTGATCTTCTGTATATAAAGATAATTGAAAATGAATCTTGATGTGAATGGAAGGGGAGAGGGAGCGGGAAAGGGGAGGGTTGCGGGTGGGAGGGAAGTTGTGGGGGGGGAGCCATTGTAATCCATAAGCTGTACTTTGGAAACTTATATTCATTAAATAAAAGTTTAAAAAAAAAGAACGAGGGAGGAAGGTAATATCATTATTTTCTTAGAATTGTATCTATAAACTACATTGAATTTGTTCTCTTTGTATTAATATCACATTAACATGAAAAAAATCAGATTGTACCATAAAAATTTGATAAATAAAAACTGCAAGCATGGCCATGTGGGATAAAACTAATCTGTGTATTGGAACTACTTCATCAAATAATTGAAATAAAGTGAGTTGAAGTTGAAAAAAAAAGAAATAAAAATAATATAATGTGGTAACACACAGATTAAGAATCATACCAACCAAGTACAATATATGACTTTATTTGTATCCTGATTAGAAAACAAATCAGCCAGCCTCTGGCTCACTAGGCTAATCCTCTGCCTGCAGTGCTGGCACCCTGGGTTCTAGGCCCGGTCGGGTTGCCGGATTCTGTCCTGGTTGTTCCTCTTCCAGTCTGTCTCTCTGCTGTGGCCCGGGAGGGCAGTAGAAGATGGCCCAAGTGCTTGGGCCCTGTACCCGCATGGGAGACCAGGAGGAAGCACCTGGCTCCTGGCTTCAGATCAGCACAGCATGCCAGCCATAGCATCCATTTGGAGGTGAACCAACGGAAGGAAGATCTCTCTCTCTCTCACTCTAACTCTGCCTGTCAATAATCAACATTTATAAGACAATCAGGGAAAAGTGAATACTTACCAGATATTTGGTGAAAAGAAGGACTTAATATTAATTTTCTTAGATATGATAGAGATATTTTAGTTATTTTTAGAAGTTATTTTTTCAGATACATACTGAATATTTACAGATGAAATGATATGGTATCTGTGATTTATTTCAAAATAATTAAAGAGGTCCAGTTGGGAGTGGCTTGGGATATAGAAGAAACAAAGTGACCATGAGTTGATCGTTATCTTGGCTGAGTGCCAAATATATATGGGTTAATAATATTCTCTCCTTCTCTAGTTTTTATACATTTGAATTTTTCCATAATTAAAAGCAAAAGCAAACAAAACAGATGGTCATGGGAGGCCTTTCTTAAGTGGCAATAAATGAACAAAAATCCCAAAGGAGAAAGAATAATGTGGTAAATGAGTTTGGATTTTGTTTTCAGTGTGATGGGAATGCATTGAAACCTCTGAAGAAGGAAAGTGACATCACATAGTATGTAGTTTTTTTTTTAATAAAGCATACTTTTTTAAAATTTTTATTTCTTTTTTGACAGGCAGAGTGGACAGTGAGAGAGAGACAGAGAGAAAGGTCTTCCTTTTCCATTGGTTCATCCCCCAATGGCCGCTGTGGCCGGTGCACCGCGCTGATCCAAAGCCAGGAGCCAGGTGCTTCTCCTGGTCTCCCATGCAGGTGAAGGGCCCAAGGACCTGGGCCATCCTCCACCGCACTCCCGGGCCACAGCAGAGCGTTGGACTGGAAGAGGAGCAACCGGGACAGAATCCAGTGCCCCAAGCGGGACTAGAACCGGGTGTGCCGGCGCCGCAAAGCGGAGGATTAGCCTATTAAGCCACGGTGCCGGCCAGTATGTAGTTTTTTTAAAAATTGGTTTAGTTGCTTGGTGGAGAACAGAATGTGGGAAGTCAAGAATAGAATCATGAGGCCTAGTCAAAATATATAGACAAATCTAGAAAAGAGTTGATAGTGGCATGGCCTAAGGATACAGTAATGGAGATACTAAGAAGTGTTTTTATTTCAGGCCGGCACCGTGGCTCAACAGGCTAATCCTCCGCCTTGCGGCGCCGGCACACCAGGTTCTAGTCCCGATTGGGGCGCCAGATTCTATCCCAGTTGCCCCTCTTCCAGGCCAGCTCTCTGCTATGGCCCGGGAGTGCAGTGGAGGATGGCCCAAGTCCCTGGGCCCTGCACCCGCATGGGAGACCAGGAGAAGCACCTGGCTCCTGGCTTCGGGTCAGCGTGATGCGCCGGCCGCAGCAGCCACTAGAGGGTGAACCAGCGGCAAAAAGGAAGACCTTTCTCTCTGTCTCTCTCTCTCACTATCCACTCTGCCTGTCAAATAAATAAATAAATAAAAACTTAAAAAAGAAGTGTTTTTATTTCAAATAAGCTGTGAAAGTAAAACTGACATGTGCTGGCAATGAATTGGATTAAGAGAGTAAAAAACACAAAAGTGTCAAAAACGACTCTTTTTTTGTCCTAGAAGTTTACTGAATGGTAGTGACATTTAGTGAGACCAGAATTACTTGGGGAAGTGTCAGTCTGGGACAGAGAGAATAAAAATTTCTACTTCGGACTTATTACCTTTGAACTCCTTTCAGGGAGAGCTTTCAAACAGGTAGTTGGATATATAAGGCTGGGAACAGGGTGTGAGGTCAGAAGATGCATTAATTAAACAACTCCTTGGTGAATAAATTCTTGGTTAAAAATCATGAGGCAGGGGTCACTTACAATGCGATATCCCAAATCAAAGTTCTAGTTCAAGTCCAGCTGCTCCGTTTCTTTTTTCTTTTTTTAGAGATTTTATTTATTTAAGATGTAGAGTTATAGACAGTGAGAGTGAGAGACAGAAAGAAAGCTCTTCCATCTGCTGGTTCACTCCCCAAATGGCAGCAACATCCAGAACTGCACTGATCCAAAGTCAGGAGCCAGGAGCTTCCTCTGGGTCTCCCACGCAGGTGCAGGGGCCCAAGGACTTGGGCCATCTTCTACTGCTTTCTCAGGCCATAGCAGAGAGCTGGATTGGAAGAGGAATATCTGGGACTAGAGCTGGTGCCCATATGAAATGCCGACACCACAAGAAGAGGATTAACCTACTGCACCATGACACCGGCCCTTGCTCCATTTCTGATCCAGCTCCCTGTTAATGTGCCCGGGAAAGCAGCAGAAGATGGCCCAAGTGCTTGGACCCCTGTCACCCACATGGTAGATCAACATAGAGAATTCTGGACTCCTGGCTTCGGCCTGGCCCCATCCAGGCTTTTACAGTAATTTGGGGCATGAACCAATACATGGGAAGATCTTTCTATGTCTATCATTCTCTTTCCATCATTCTGCCTTTCAAATAAATCATTAGGAAAAAATTAATGAGGCACATACTAAAATATTTAATGATAAAGGACTCTAGCTTTCAGGAACCCTGTCCTGGAATTTTTAATTATACAATATGTATCTGCAGAATTTAAAAGTGGCTACAAAGGCAGGTTTGTACGGTGATTTTAATTAATTAATATCACATATTGGAAAGGCAGAGAGAGAGAGAGAGTCAGTCTGTCACTAGTTCACTCCCCAAATAACATCCAACAGCTGGGGTTGTGCCAGGCTGAAGCGAGAAGCCAGGAATTTGTGGGTGGTGGGGACCCAACCACTAGAGCCAAGTTCAAGTGATTTTAAATTAATACAAATTAACATAGTCAAAAATACTCAAAGGGAGTAATACATGAAGATTTACTTGAAGACAAGGTAGACTTAATACAGAGTTTCCTGAAGATGCTGGAAAAATATGATAAATAAAAAGGCATAAAACTTTTTCCTTTGGATAAAGGCATTTCATGTTGTTAAGATCACAATAAGTGGGTAGTACATGTAGTGTTTTCTATTTTATTTTAATTTACCATTCTTATTTCACTGTGTTAGGGTGCTAAAAAAAACAAACAAACAAAAAACAGGTAGCTAACACAGCTGTACTGCAATTATCCAGATTCACAATAAGCTAACCCAGGAAATGGGGACAATAAAGGTTGTCATTCATTCAGTCAAGCACATGAGATCTTGGAGAAAAAAAAAGCCATGGCTTAAGCAAGAAGTTGGGAACTATACCAATTAGATGGAGCTTTAAGCACAGTTCCACAGTTTTGCCTGAGTGGCTTCAGCCACAACTTAAGTAAGTAGTTTCCTATGAGAAGAACTTGGCCTCCATTCTCCCTCAGTCACGCCATAGTGTAGAGAAGTATGCACATACGCAAAGATGTCACTAGTACAGGTAACAAAAGTGGAAAGAGCAAAGTCCAGACAATGCTTCAGTGCTTTAGTATGGTGAAATGAAAATATGCAACCTCTTCGGATTTAGATACAGATACCTGAGGACAACAGATGCATTTTAAAAAACCAAGGTGAGAATGCTTTTCCTTAGGGGGAGACTGAGAAGGGGTATGACTAAAGACTTGATAAACACTAGCATAGCACCAGGAACCCCCCTAATCTGTTTTTTTCTGACCATTATAACTCAGTGGCCGTGGCTTGGTCTTTAGTCACTATCTTAATTAACAAGTCTTCAGAAGTCTTAAGTAAAACATGAGAAGAAAAGGAAAGTTAATGAAAATGGAAAACTTTTTTATGTGACTGCAAACATGTGCAATTAATGCTATAGCTTTCCCCACACTTGAAAAAATGAGTGGAGATAAGAGAACCCTAAGAATGTGGATATACTCCTTAAGGCAAAAATCTAGGAAAAGTTAAATCATTCTACTAGGAGGATTAAAGAAATCCTGTAAAAGAATTAGCTTGAAGAGCATTTTTCTTCCAACAGCTTTAACGCTTTGAGGACAGGCAATGTTTCACTAAAGTAGAAACTCATAAGCACTTCTTGTTACTGTTTTCTAATATTTTGAAATACTCTTATAGCCTGATTTACAGTCTGTGTTGTCTTTGCCTGTTGATATTTTATGTAAGTGAACAGCTCCAAATTATATTTTGAAAGATCTGTTTAGGGTGATCTTTGAGAAACCACCATCCCAAACTTTACAAGGTTGTCAAGAACAGGAGAGGGGAACAAAGGGAATCCTTAAACAGTTAACACTTCCACCATCTACTTCGTTTTATGCCATTTTCGAAACAGTATAGCTGGCCTCATGCTCCTTTAGGTTCCTTAGTGTGACGGCTGCTCTTGCTTACAGCAGGGCCCATATCTTATTTGCTTTTACAACTCCAGCACTTTGAGCTGAGTTCTGCCTTTACCAAGTAATCTGCTTGAGTACTGCTTTGTGCTGGGAATTTTTCTAGGTGCTATAAGATAAAACAGAGAACAAAATAGACAAAGATATTACCCATAAGAAGCTAAATTCTAGGTTGCAGGTGGAGCAGAGGTTAAGCCACCCATTTGGATGGTCATGTCTCACATCAGAATACTTGGGTTTGGTCCCAGTTCCACTTCCAATTCTACCTTCCTGTAAATGCAGATCCTGTGAGGCAGCTAGTGATGACACTTGTAGTTGAATCCCTTCAACTCACATGGGAGGCCTGGATTTCTCTTCCCCCACCCCCACCCTCTCCCCCTTCCTCTCAAATAAATAACACAAATGAATAAAAGGTTTTTGAACTCTCAATGAAATTTTTGTAATAATGTAAGGTATTGTGGTAGAGAAGGATAGATGCTCATATTTTTAAGTAGGATAATTAAAGAAAGACTTTTCTGAGGAGAATTTTTTTTTTGACAGGCAGAGTTAGACAGTGAGAGAGAAAGAGACAGAGAGAAAGGTCCTCCCTCCGCTGGCCCATCCTCCAAATGGCCGCCACGGCCGGAGCGCTGTGGCCAGAGCACTGCGCCGGTCTGAAGCCAGGAGCCAGGTGCTTCCTCCTGGTCTCCCTTGCGGGTGCAGGACCCAAGCACCTGGGCCATCCTCCACTGCCCTCCTGGGCCACAGCAGAGAGCTGGACTGGAAGAGGGGCAACCGGGACAGAATCTAGCGCCCCAACCGGGACCAGAACCAGGGGTGCCGGCGCTGCAGGCAGAGGACCAGCCAAGTGAGCTGCAGCACTGGCCTCTGAGGAGAAATTTTAGCATAGACCTGAATGAGGTAAAAGGAGGAGTTATAATAGGAATCTCCCGAGGTTATACTGTAGGCAACCTGAACAAGCCCAAAAGTGCCAATGTGTACAGCACACTTAGTGTATTCTTGGAACAACAAGGAGCCCCATGTAGCTAAAGCACATGGAGAATATGAAGAATACTTCTGATATGGCTGATAAAGTTTGGGATTAGATCATGACAGGACTTTTAAGGAAACCGGCAGATGGGGAAGTTTTGAGCAAAGGAGAGGAGCATGACCTGACCTAGTAGACACCAGGGCCAACAGAAGAGTTGCCTGGAGTAGGAGGGTGATGGACATGAGTGGAATCTGATGGATAAATTAGGAGCTAATGGTGGCTTTGATTAATTATTTGCAGTAAACTGACCAGAAACTTTCTGACTTAAAAAGTACTTTGAGGGGCTGGTGCTGTGTCATGGCAGGCTAAGCCACAGCCTGCAGCACTTGTTTCCCATATGTCCCAAATGCTCCACTTCCAATCCAGCTCCCTGCTAATACTCCTAGGAAAGCAGCGGAAAATGGCCCAAGTACTTGGGCCCCTACTCCCATGTGTGAGATGTGGAGGAAGCTCCTGGCTCCTGGCTTTGGCCAGGCCCAGAACTGACTGTTGTGGCCATTTGGGAGTGAATCAGCAGATGGAAGACCTCTCTTTGCCTCTGCCTCTCTCTCTCTAACTTTGCCTTTCAAATAAATAAATAGATCTTTAAAAAAAAAAAAAGATGTGCTTTGAGAGTAGAGCTTACAGTTATCTGGTATTTGCTTAAATCTCACAATATTCAATTTCCCAACACTCTTTATCTCTACATCTACTGATCAAACAGTAGATACATATCTGCCTGGGAATACTTCATTACCAAAATTTGAAATTTATTGTCCAATTCTCTGACTGTAATTACCTCCACTTCTTTTAATTTTATTCCTCTCTTCATTATATTCCATTCATATTCCATCCTATTTATATCTCTGGTCTATTGACCCTTAAGTTGCTTTTCTATCAGGTTTTCAGATCCCTTGCCTTTCCTTTCTCCATCAATTAACCAAGACTGCATCATCCAGCACCATCATATAATGCCCTTCCTTCTACTTGCTTCTCCCTTTATATCACATGGAAACTCACACATCTTCAGTCTCAGCAAGCTTTCTCACTGTCTACTTCATAAGCCATTAGGCTGGAATCCCTAAGCTCATCATTCCATACTTATGAACTTATTTATATCCATAGTATTTCCTCCGTTCTTTATCTCCCTGTTCCTTCTTTCTGGTCCATTTATTTATTTATTTATTTATTTATTTATTTATTTTGACAGGCAGAGTTAGACAGTGAGAGAGAGACCTTCCTTCTGTTGGTTCACCCCCCAAATGGTCGCTATGGCCAGCGTGCTGCGCCAATCCAAAGCTAGGAGCCAGGTGCTTCCTCCTGGTCTCCCATGCAGGTGCAAGGTCCAAGCACTTGGGCCATCCTCCACTGACTTCCCTGGCCACAGCAGAGAGCTGGACTGGAAGAGGAGCAACCAGGACAGAATCCAGCGCCCTGACCGGGACTAGAGCCCAGGGTGCCGGCGCTGCAGGCGGAGGATTAGCCAAGTGAGCCGCGGCGACGGCCTCTGCTCCATTCTAAAGAATCTCTGCTTGTGCTATGTACATTATTCTCTCCTATCTCTTTAGAGTCCATAGTACTCTACTATGTATTCTTTCCCTTAAGCTTTCCAAAAAAGTTTCTCCATGAATCCTGTACCCTCTCTACTTCATACAACTGTCTCACCTTCCCAATAATCATTTTGTGGAAAATAAAGCTTAAATTCACCATTACTTCTCCTTCATTGTGCATTCACACTTCAACCTCCTTTGGTTTGATTTCCACTTTCTCATTCCACTGAAGTTTCTTTTGCTAAGATCATGATGCATCTTTCAATTATCAACCTGAATGGACAAATCTTAGTGTTTACAAAATAAAAACCATGTTTCCTGCCCAGCAAAGAAGGCCTTTGGTAATGTGACCCTCGCATTTCTAGATTCATCTTTCTGTCTTCCCCTGTGTGCCCTAGCCATGTTCAACTATTTGAAATAGTTGTACAATGATTTCTGTGTGTGTGCCAGCATATTTGTAAGTGCTGTTTCTCCCTATGTAAATCTCTAGGGTACCTGGTAAAATTGTTTCAAGAGTAGACTCAAATGTGACAACCAGAATAAACCTTGCCAGAGCTCTGTAGTCAAATATGAGCACTTCTCCTTTTATTACTCTAAGATATCAAACATGCAACAGTAGTTGTTTCATAGTAATATTTCATTTTAAGTCTTTCTCCCCTCCACAACTGTGAGATTCTGGGGCAGGAAAATAATGTCTTAATTATCTTTATTTCCTTAAAAATAAAAATAATATACATTAGAATTTTACTAAATATTGTATTAACTAATGGATAAATCATTATCATTAACAAAGATTTGTCTAGGATCTACTATTCTCAGGCACTGTGCTAGGTACTATGTAAATCAAAGTGTATATGATAATTCTGGCCCTCAAGGAGATTCCAATCTATTTAAGGTGACAGATGAATTTAAAAAGATGCATAAATAAATTATAATTTTGTATAATCTCTAATAAGAAACAAGTTGGTGACGAAGACAAGCACTATATGACCAGGAATGAAGAAAGACTTTGAAGAGGAAAGAGGTAGTATAAGCTAAAATGATCACAGTAAGTTTGAACTTGGTCCCAGAAGACTTAAAAATTTATGCTAGGGTGAAGGGTGGTCACCTTTTAAAATGTTATTTACTTATTTGAAAGAGTGACACAGAAAGAGTGAGAGAGGGAGAGAAAGAGACAATCTTCCTTCCACTGCTTCATTCCCCAAACACTCACAACAGCTAGGGCTATGCCAAGCTGAAGCCAGTAACAAGGAAATCCATCCAGGTCTCCAGTATGGGTTGCAGGAACCCAGATGCTTCGGCCATCATCTACTGCTTCCCAGTGCATAGAAGGAAACTGGATCAGAGGTGGAGGGTAGCTAGGACTCAGGACTTAGTCAAGGTAACAATAAACAATGCAAATGAAAATAGATCAGTTTCTTTCCATCCAGTTGAAAGAATAGTAACTAGAGAACTGATATGATCCTTCTGGGTTTTTTTTTGTTTTTTTTTTTTATAGCCTAGGCTTTGTTATAAAATGTTGCATCATCATAATTATATCTCACAATATCCTTTTCTACAGAAGGAAAAAAATATTGATATTTGTTTTATGAATGTTGTAAAAGAAATCCCCTTTTTAAAAAGGTTTACTTATTTTTATTTATTTGAAAGCCAGAGTGACAGAGAAAGACAGATTAGAAATATTTTCCATCTGCTAATTAGTTTCCCAAATAGATGCAATGACCAGGGCTGGCCAGGCTAAAGTCAGAATCCAGAACCCCATCAGCTCAATCTGTTGTACCATAATACCTGCCCTTCATTGTGTAATCTTGAACTTCCCTACCAATAAAATAGGAGGGTAATGGTACCTATCTCATATCTCATAGAATTATGGGGAGAATTAAAATTATATATGATTGTGATAAGATGTATATAAATCATATTTATATGTAGTTTTATATTTGTATATTTTTATAAACACACATATACATATACATACAAATGTTAAAAAGTTCATGAAAAATGGAATTAAAAGGTAAGTTTGCTTAGTAGTATATATATAATAAGCATAAATATAACTATCAGACCCATAGTAAGTACTAAATAAGTACTCTTTTATTATTCTCATTGTTGTTGTTGCCGCTGTTGCTGAAAAAAGGGAGATGGGGAATATAGGTTGGAGCCAGATTCTAGCTGACTCTAATTGTTGGTTTGGGGACTTTGGAGTTTTTACTTTATCCCCTAATTCATGGGAACACCTTGAAGACTTTTTCAGAAAAGGGACTGTCCCATATTAAATGGTGCTTTGGGAAGATTGGTATGGAAGTGTTGTGTAGGATAGATTTAGAGGTAGAAAGACCAGTTAGGAAGCAATTGCAATAGCGCACAAATGAAGTGCTGGGGCTCTGAATAAGCTAGTTACCATGGGGATGAAAATGAAAATGAAACACTGAAAAGACTCTTAAGGATGTGGTGATTAGATATTAGAGATAAAGGAAGGAGAAGATTCGGTGGGACTGCAACATTTTCAGACTGTATAGCTAAAATTATAGTAGCTCCTGGGGAGGGAAGTGGCAAAGACTTGGTTTTAGGAGAAGGAAGGTAAATGTGTTTTTTGAAAATAAAATTAACATGCATTGATTGAAGGTCCATTTAGGCAGGATCGTGGTCTAGAGATATGAATGATGCAGAAACACCCTTGATGTCATCTAGAAACTTGGAATTAGTTGTGTAAATAATACATTAAAAATACAAGGCACTATAAGATAAATATTCAAATTTTCAGTCTAGAATATATTCTTAAATTTAGAAGTTTTTTTCTTATTTACAGAATTCATTTTTCAAACACAGTTTCTATCATTTTTGTCAAATTATAAAATATGCCCATTATAAAACATTTGAAGATTATAGAAAATTCAAAGAAATGAAAAATCACCTATATTTCCAGCCATCAGAGAAACCACAATTAGTACATTGGTATATACACCTTCAGCTCACTACTGAGAAATTGTACACACCATCAGTGTATTTCATTGTCCATTTATCCACATTATCATCAATATAGGTGGATAGCATTTTTTTTAGTTTAGTTAAGTTGATATGTGAAAAACAATATCCAAATTTTGTTTCAACTTCCACCTCTGAATTCTAGATAGGAGCTAATTTTTAAGATACTTATTGGATATTTATACTATGTGAATTATTTTTTCAAATATTTTATCCGTTTTTAAGTTATATTCCCATTTTCTTTGATGTTTTAAATCAAAATCCATTTACAAAAGCTTATCAAACATTTAAAACTCATCAGTTTCTATGGAGGAAGAACATACACTGTGGATCTTCATGTTCTACACAATTTTATAATCTTCCAACCATTAACATTTCTTATCTCTGTTGGCCATGAAACCCTGTGTATCTGTTACTAATTATGATCCCTTCTGTTGGCTTACTGTTCAAAGAAGCAAATTTATGCCAGTCATGCCACTCCTGATAGCTCTATAACATCATCAAAATATTTGCCCTCAAAAACAGAATGATGGTATCATCTGGATTTTCATACAAGTGACAAAATAAGGAATAATGCTAAGCCATCTCCTTTTGGTTCCATTTTGTTGACTCACTTGAGTTCTTTTAAATTGATAATATTTTCTCATCACTACTTCTTTTAAAAACGGTGACATTACATATATTACTGAATGTAAGTAAATGTATACTCAGTTAAAAATGTATTAGAACAGATTAAGGACAACTTATTCTAAACAAGTAGGGAAGAATGGCAATTGCATTATTTTGCTGCCTATATAGAATATGATCTGAGGGTGGGATGGGAAGAGAAGGTTTTAAGTGGTCACAACCCTTTATTGTCATGTTAATGTTCTGCACATAACTGAATTTTGTTAATTTTTTACTTAAAAATTTCTTACCAACTAAAAAAGAACTTGCAACAACATTTTAACTATTCCCAAGTCTCTCTTCTTGGAAAGAAAAAATTCTGTCCAGCTGTTTCTTATGTTTCCATTCCACTGACTACTTTTATCAGTCTTTTCAACTCCGTGCTATCGTGTTGCTTCTAAGGCATTTTGTAGTTGTGCTAAAGATGGTCTTATTCATCACCCAGTGTCTTACTTTTCTCTCGAGTCTTTAAGATACTACTTTATTTCAGTTTGGTGGCTGAACAAACTAGACCTCTTGAACAAATACATTTGTTAATTTAAGTACTTTGTTGTTTCAGTACAGCAAGATGCTTTTGTGACATAACTATAAGACAGGCATGCTTTTCTTGACTAGCGGAGGCTGGTGAGATGTGGCATGGAAGATTACGTTGTTTATCCACTCAAGTTCAGGCTAAAGCAGTTAGTGGATTTGACAGCAAATATGCTGACAGCAGCAGGGAGAATACCTCATCTGGAACACAGGGTGCAAATAGTGTCTATATGCTTTCCTAGCCAGCTCCCCTTTCACAGAGAATAAATTTCTTTGTTCTAACATTGTTTTCAAAAAGGATTTCACTCAGCAGGCTAAGCATTGCTTATTCTGGTACATTTGTTACACTGAAATATCACAGCGTTTCTAAAAATGTTTACATTGAAAAGAAAATGCCATTTCAACATGAAGCATCGCACAGTGGCAGCAAGGCCTGAATTGGAAAATATAGATGGCCCCTCTGGCTTTGCAGCTGAGTTGGATTAAATAGGCATTCAAATGGTAAGGTAAAGCCTTCAAACTGCTGTGATTCATGAAGCGCTGGTGTCTAGGGCAGAACATGGAATGGGATAGCATGTATTTACTGTTTTTTCTTTTTTCATACTATTTGTTGGACTCTTTATTAGTGTAGGGTTAACCTTACGAGTATTAAGTAAATTGAAAATAGATCTTTATAAAAGTTAAGAGTGGGGGTCGGCACCGCAGCTCAATAGGCTAATCCTCCGCCTTGCGGCGCCGGCACACCCGGTTCTAGTCCCTGGGCACTGGATTCTGTCCCGGTTGCTCCTCTTCCAGTCCAGCTCTCTGCTGTGGCCAGGGAGTGCAGTGGAGGATGGCCCAAGTCCCTGGGCCCTGCGCCCACATGAGAGACCAGGAGAAGCACCTGGCTCCTGCCTTTGGATCAGAACGGTGCGCCGACCGCAGCGCACTGGCTACAGCAGCCATTGGGGGTGTGAACCAACGGCAAAGGAAGACCTTTCTCTCTGTCTCTCTCTCTCACTATCCACTCTGCCTGTCAAAAAAAAAAAAAGTTAAGAGTGGGAAAAGGAAAGGGAAGAGGAAGAAATATTGGAGTGTGAGTGTAGAAGGGAGGCTAGGGTGGGAACTATCACTATGTCCTTAAATCTGTATATGTGAAATATATGAAACTTGTATATCTTAAATAAAATATTTAAAAAGCTCCTGGCTTTTGCTTGGCCTGGTCCCAGGTGTTACAGCCATTTGGAGAGTGAACCAGCAGAGGCAAGCTCGCTCTCTCAATCTCCCTCTCCCTCTCCCTCTCTCCTTGTAATCCTGCCTTTCAAATAAATAAATCTTTAACAAATGCAATGTTATATCACTTGTTAGTAATAAGTATTGCATTGAATGATTACACTTAACCTAGTGCTCAATGTTTTACTAGGATTTTCTCATTTAATTATTGGAAAAACACTATCAGGAAGTTTTTATATTATTACGATGATTTTACAGATCTAGATAGTGGGTTCTTGTGCTATTTTAGATTGTATTAGCTTCATTTTGTTGGATTAGTTATTTGTGCTATTGTGTTGTATTTTGTTACTTGTGCACTTAAGATTAGTTTCTTTTTTTGTATTAGTTGGTTCAACTACTTACTGCTTGTGATCAATAAAATTCCTAAATTGTTTTCCTATGAACTGTTGTACATTTCAAGTCTCTGATCTTCAAAACTAAATACAGGACTTCACATGTGTGCCTATTAAATTTCTTTTTGTCAGTTTCATTACATTTTTATTTATCTTTTTCTCTGGGTGGTGGTGCCTAATCCATATGTTTATAACTGTGCTCTTACAAAATGTTCTCATCATTTTTCTAGAATTTTCATAAAGTTGCATTTTGTTCTAAATAAACATTTGATTTTTTTATCTTCAGTTTTTCATTCAGAATGTTAATTTCCCTTACTAGCTCTTTATTTTACATATATGATAAACTTTGCCTTCTGTATCTTCATCCAAAAAATATACATGCTAAAGAGAACAGGATCACAAACAGAGCTCTGAAGCACAACATTCAGGAAATATTTCCAGAGTAATAAATATAAAAATTCTTTTGGGTTCAGTTGTTCAATCCATCTAACTCTATTATTCAGCTATTTTCACATCTTATTGACTAGGGAATTATGAGACACTTTGTCAAATGATTTATGGAGGATAAGATATATAATATCTGGGCATTCCCTTTTTTACCTATCTGGTTATCAAAAAAGGAAATGAAATCCATTTGGTATGACTTGCTTCCAATGGGTCTTTGCTGCCTCCCAAATCTCTTTTAAGTATCAATAATAATTTTTTTTTATTTTTTTTCAAGATCTAGGTTTAAATCGTGCATGCTTTTAACTTCCGTTATCCAACTCTCTAGTCTTTTGGCATCTTTACAGACTTTCATGATTTGCTCAAAAATACTACAATGGTTCAGCAACTCATTCAGCAAAACCCTTCAGTTCTCTTAGTTTCAGTTTGCTCTGAGCTTGAGAATTGTAACTACAAAGGAAGATTCAGTGATACTCTATCATCTAACATATCTTGGGCTTCACTTATTTCTTTACTCCAGTGAAATAATTTGATTTTTTGGTATTGATTTTCAGTTTCTTTTCCGTCCTGTCTTGTTTCTCACTGAGAAAGACAAAAATATCATTGGCAATTAACTGAAAAAAAAAAAGGATTCTAAATGAGAATATTCTCAAGATGAAAGCATTTTTTATTTAGGCTTACTGTCATCTCTCACTTTTATTTATAATCAAGATAGAATAAAGTTAATGTCATCTAATCATATAAACACATTAAACAAATTAGATTCTGTAAATGATTGTAAATCATAATCTATTATGTTTATAGGAGATGAAAACATTGAAGAGAGGAAAGTCACCAGAGGAAAAAGTGAGCAATCAAAACTTTGTAAAGTAAATCGAATGAAATAACACAAGAAGTCTCAAAAACATCAAGAAAAAAAAGTGAGACATAATAGAGATAAATATCTAGAGTTAATGATGAACAGAGACTAGAAGGGGTCTACAATTAATAGTAATTAATGAACTAAAATATAATTGAGGGATTCGACATTTTAAAAATCAAAATGGTGAATTTGGGGAACAATGAAGCTCCAATTTTACAGGAATTGAGGGAAAAACAGAACTTTTTGAGTATGTAACTTTCATAGTAGTAGTATAAATATCTTATCATCTTCCCCTCTAAATTCTAAAGCAACAAATAATGTCTTTATATCTGCAAATAAGTGTATCTGCCTTGTACTTAACTCATATGTGAAAGGGTTCCAATCAAACAAGAATATAGTAAGATTAATAAATGTGCCATAAGAAGTAATGGTGGGGCATGGATATTTGGCACAATGGTTAAGACACTGCCCTTGGGACACCCACATCATATATCAGAAGTGTCTGTATTTGAGACCCAGATCCAATTCAGATCCAGCCTTGGTAGGCATCAGGTAAAGGCTCAAGAACTTGGGCCCATGCCACCCACGTGGGAGACATAGATGGAGTTCCAGTCTCCTGGTTTCAGCCTGGCACAGCCCCAGTTTTGTGTGCACTTAAGGAGTGAACCATTGGTTGGAAGACCTCTTTTTGTCTCTCTCCATGTTTTTCAAATAAAATGAAAAGAAATTAAAATTAAAGAATTAATGATGATAGCATGAAAGTTTATAATGGAAAAAAATGGTCTCAGACTGAGAATTGTACAGTTCTATTCTATTTGGCCTCTACTACCAGCAAAAACTCAAACCATGGTGTTTTAATCCTCATAATGCACATATGCACACATTCCCAATTTTCCCCTGACTTCCAGGGACCACATCATATCCAACTGGCTCAAGTTTATCCTACTCACTAGTTTATTAAAATTGTCCTAACTGAAGCTATCCACTTTAATAAAGTTATATTCTCTACTATGTTTTCGTAATCTACATAAATTCTCCCATAAACAAGAATGTTTGAGAGCTGACTATACTACTTAAACACAAACTCTACAAAAAAAAAAAAAAAGCCAACAAAAAGCTCTACTTTCACAAGACTTCCTTGCTGAGACCTGGGATCTGATAATCTTTCAGAAGAGATTTGGCACAACCTCTCATAAAAACAGTATTATGTTATATCTATGAGAGATAAATGTCTGACGTGTGTCTGTTTGCAAGAAAAAACTGAGAACATGCCTGGGTGTGGTGCACCATTATCTAATTACTAAAATTTTGTCTGGAAGTCACTCTTAACGTGGTAGGAGATAATGGTTGGAAACAAATTTCTAATGAACCATATGGTAGGACAAAACCAATTATTACATTTAAGGATTTTTTTCTGAGGATTAGTGTACCAGATAATTGCTTATTAAAAGAATTATTTTCGATTCCATATGCAAGGTATATGTTGGTCTTTTGAGTAGGAATAAAAAACACTAACTTCTTAATATTTGGTGAGCTATGCCACAAGAACTACAAGAACTATACTAAACCTTGAAGACACATTCTTAGTTCCAAATTTGGGGAAATGAGAAAATGCCTATACATTTTGAATAAATTGAATGACCTTTGGAGTTTACTTCAATAGTATCTAAGTCAAATATAATTTCTCAATGTTAAATTTTCAATATCCTTGTGGGAAGCCATTCTACTCAATCCATGCCACTGTAACAGACAAGATCATTCCAAAATAGCCTCCAGTCAGCTTCCTTTTTCAAACCAAACAGAAACACTAATTAAAAATAAAACATATTTCACCCAACTGTAAGGTTGAATTTTATTTTTTAGAATAGATTTCTTTCAAGTCCTTTCTGACCAAGCACAACATTTGATTACATTTGTACCTTTAATCTGTGTGTCAGAACTGAAATGAATCAAATAGGCCTTTGACCTCTTTCAAAATAATTGCCTTTGCAGTGATTTTTAGAAGCTAATAAAACTGTGCTAGAGATAAGGCACTAGGAAACGGGAAGGCTAGATAAATACTATCTTTAGAATTGAATTATTTCAGCAGTACCTAAAACAGCAACTGCCATAATGAAGAAAAATTAATGGTAGTCATTTATTTCTCTTCTCATTAAGTAAAATACATGAAGCACTTAATTTAATGGCAAGTGCCTGGTGGCTACTTAGGTAAAGGTGATAACAATAATGACTATTACTTATACAGGAAGCTTTCCCTGCAGTAGCCTTCAAACTCAACTTACATCTTAGGACATTTCTTCTACTGAACTCATATAATTAGCATAGATTACTATATACATTTTTCTCTATACATTTATGCATATTAGTAATTATTAACTTGTTTTCTTTTCCTTTAAAATTACTTTTTAGGGACTAAGAGAAAAATATGCTTTATATAAAACACACTCAACAAATGGTAGCTATTTTTCATGGTACTTACTCCTGACAGACTATTGTTCAATTCAGTTGAACTGTATGTTCTCTTCAGAAAGTAAAATCTATGCTTCTTTTCCTTTGTGAAGGGGCTATGAGGCAGACAAACTCATACACTGATGGTAGATGTATAACTTTGTACAGTTGAAAAGAACAAACCAAAAGGAGGAGGAGAGAGGGTAAGGGAGGGAGGGAGGGAAGAAGGGTAAGTATCATTATGCACTTAAATCTGTATATATGAAATACATTAAATTTGTTCCCTTTATATAAATAAAAATGTTTTTAAGTTAAAAAAAAGAAAACAAGAAAGTTAATGTTGTAAATTATCTATTTATTTTCATTTTATTTGAGAAGCAGAGAAAAAGAGAGAGATGGAGAGGGAGAGTGAAACAGAGCATGATGGAGAGAAATCTTCCTTCTGCTGGTTCACTCCTCAAATACTCACAACTGCCACGGTTGGGCCAGGCCGTAGCCGAGAGTCTGAAATTCCATCCAAGTGTCCTGTGTGGGGGGCAAGTATTTAACAAGCACCTGCTGCTTTCTAGGAAGCACATTAACAGGAAACTGGATCAGAAGTGGATGACTTAACTGTCATCCCAAGTGATGACTTAACTGTTGTGCTACATGTCCACCTCCCCATTTTTTCAAATAATGTCATTTGATCCACGTCAATTAATTTTGATAAGCAAATAATTACGAAAAACACCAAAATTCTTTATAGTAATATTTATCAAAACTGTTCATAACAAAATAAATGTTTAACAATAGAGCAGTTATTAAAGTATGATTCAGCTATATTAAATGAGTATTTGAGTCTTCTTGAAGTGTAACATGCATTAGCATTGGAATACTTTTATTTCTAGTTTATAAAGAAAGTAACACAATGATATGTTTAGATGATACCATTTGGTTTTGAATCTTTATACATAGGCATTAAGAGAGACTGGGACAAAAAGTTGTCTTTAAGTAGTAGGATTATGAGGTACATATTATTTTTTTTCCCCTTCCTAGGTCCTCCCACTTTTCTTCAAAGTGATAACAATTCTCACTTTTTAAACAGTAAAAGCATGGGTATGGAAGATACTGAGAAGAACTTTTTCTCTAGCTTTTGGATTCTCTGACTCCTTTCTCTCCTCTAAAAATGATACCAAAAGGATATTAGATGGAACGAGTGTGAGGAAGTATGGTAAAGCCACTTGATTTCCTATAAGTCTGCTGGGAAGATACTATCCTGAGTCTGATTCTCTCTTTCAGGCTCTGAGAAATGCCTTGCTGGTTACATCTCTGCCAAATGCATGATGGATCCATGGACAAGGATTCTGGTCCCGTCCTGGCTATTTTCACAACCTGTTTAGCAGAGCTGGTCAATAAAGTTCCCCCTACCACAATGCCTAAAATCTCTAGAGTGTAAAAAACAGCTATGACAAGAAAGCCTTGCTTTCTTTCCTCTTGAGTCCTCCCTCTCCACTCTCGAGATTTAAAGGCACTTAAGAGACAGAATAGATCCTCGACTACCAAATTAGCCTCTCCCTGTATTACTCTTGAAATAGCCAAGAAAGTTGAAGAGGAAGAAAGCTTTTTTAAGCTTTTACTGCTCTTACTGTAAGCATAGAGGAGTGAGATGTTCACACCAAACATGCACACATTCCCCTCCCTCCAAGATTTTCACATTGAAGATTTTATAACTGTTAGAAATATGATGGGCTTATCAAAAGAAGCTGAAATTCACTACTAAATGTAGACCACACTTCTATTTGTTCTGTGACATTGTGAAATTTACTTTCTTAACATGATAGAAACTGAGCATTGTAACATGTGTAACATCAAAGATAAACAAAACTAGACAATAAGTGGTAAAGACACACTTTTATCAGTAATAATTATCCCATTAGAAAAAAGAGCCCAATATGAATATAACTTTCATTTATATGGAAGTAACTGGATTTGTTTAAGAGAGAACTGAGGGAACAGGAAATGAGTATGAGCAATGGCTCAATAGAGTAAGGAAAGTAGAAAGTTACAAAAAGTTAATTAGTATAAATGTGATTAAGTGGAGATGGAGCTTTGGCATAGTGGGTAAAGCCAGTACCTACAATGGAGACACCAGCTCGAGTCCCAGCTGCTCCACTTCCAATCCAGCTCACAGTTAATGTGCCTAGAACAGTAGCAGAAGGTGAACTAAGTGCTTGAGTCCCTGCACCCACGTGGGAGACCTGGAAGAAATTCCTGGTTCCTGGCTTCAGAATGACCCAACTCCAGCTTTGCAGCCATTTGGGGAGTGAATAAAGAGGATGGAAGATCTGTCTCCCCCTCTCTCCCTGTAACTCTTTCAAATAAATAAATAAATCTTTTCTAAAAATATGTGATTAGGCCAGCTATGTCTGCTCTCTGGCAATTATCAAAGTTAGGATAATATCCTCTCACAGAGAATGGGAGACAGTAAATTTTTTGGCATTCTTGAGTTTTCTCAGGAGAGCATGTTAAGGAAGACGAGTGTCACCTTATGAATGCGGCCTTAAGCTGTTAGAAACTGTTAGTATTTTGCTCAAGTCTTTATAGGTCCAAATCAAGAAAGGTCTCAGAGGAGCCCAGCTTGAATTTGGTTAAGGAAAAAATCTTTATCAGTAATCAATAAGCTTAACTGCTTAGCCATCCCATGCATGTTTTTAACCAGAAAGTTCATTCTTATATGTCCTATTTGTACTAACCTGGGAAGGCAGCTGGAGTGTGAACATTAGGGAACATGTTTATTGTTCTGTCCCTCCAAATTCTATTTTTCCACCTCTTGTTACTATATTCGTTTCTATGATGGCTCTTTAAAGCTCTCTTCTTTTTAAGACCTTGATGAATGTTCCAAGGCCACTGAAGGGACTGAAACAATGATAGTAAATGTGGGGGCCAACAAATAATTTAATCAATGCATGAAATGTCTGGAAAAAGAGCCCTATAATTTCAATTTCACAGTTATAATGGAATATGTTTACCTAAACTTTAAACTCATAATATTTAAAAAATATAAAAATATATCCAAAAGTTAATGGAAACTGGAATTTAAAGATAAACATATTTTGGTATAAAAATTTTAAGTCCATGTGTACAAATCTTCAAAAATTCCATGGGAATTATGAATGATGAAAGAATTATGTATGGATTTTGATATTTTAGGACCCAAATGAACTCATATTTTAATGAAATTTTTCCACAAAGTATTTGAAATACCCTTGAATTCAAGTTATTTTCCTCCACTCTATATTTTCCTATTCCAAAATTTTTTCTATGAAAATCTCTGTTCTTTAGATAATTTTATTTTGTCCGTAACTTTTCCTGGACATTGATATTATACTTTCCGTGAGATAGTGACTAAACAGACACAGTGATGCAGGTATAGATGTTATGAGATTTTATTAAAAGTGTAATGCTTTATAACTTTTCCCAAATAACTTTATTGTGTTCAGCACTCTGAGTCCTTAATCCTTTTCATACTCTTCAATCAGCTTTGGAAGAGTTTTCCAAATTTCTCACCACAAGCCTGACAGTGTATGAGCTGGATAGTAGTTAAGTTTCTCTTACAAATGTGGAGACACAAAGCCAATACATGGCTGGAAAAAAACTTAAATTAATGGTAATGATATCAGTTCTTAGCAATGATGCTGTTACTACTGTATGACACTGAAGAAACCATCCGGAGCCTCTTTCATCATGGATTCCATACTGTTTATTAAACTATTTAAGCATTAACCATTTTATCAATGTCTTGGATAGTCTCAAGTTCTCAGTCTCCTAATGGGTAAAACGTAAGGCTCTGTAAAAGTGAAGTGAATATTTTAGACTATAAAATAAGATTTAACAATTCAAAAACCTAATCACAACTGAACAGAAGAGAGATTGTAAGGAAGAATAGCTAACTTTTGCTTGAATTTGTATACACTCAGGATTTTTCTGTAATGGTAACATGAAAACAGAATGAAAATTATCAACCCATTCAAAACTACTTAAGAAAATACCTATTCATGACAACTACTTAGTAGATCAACCTAAACAGATTTTTACCCAGATGGACTAGAATGAATTAAGAAGGAAAAATCATTATCTGAAATATTATCCTTTTTAGTTACAAATGTCGTTTCTGATTGTGTATTTTCTTGCATAGACACACAATCATGAGGAAGATTTACACTTTATTTATATTACTGGTTCTTATATTTTCCATATTGGACAATCTCAACTAGAATGATACTGTTCTAAAGCATTCTTTATTCATAAATTTTTAGAATTAGCAGTGCATTCGCCATAGGAATAATGGCATAAGCGTTGCCTAGATTTCCTCACTAGCACACAAAAGCCAATTTAATAATTATGTGTTATAATTAAGTATATTATCAATATGTTCCTTAAAAATTGTAACAGGGCATTCTTAGGAAGTGGCTCAGTAAAGTTCAGTCAAAAGTATAACAAATTTCAATCAAAGGCATGATTTGGCATGGGAAGTGATCTAGAGTAGTGTTTATAGTTGGGAGTTATCTAATAGGCACTGGAATAAAAAAGACCATTAGGCAAAGTCAAATTTAAGTTTACCTGAGATCATTCAAAAGGAAAAGAGGAGGAGAAAGAAAGGAAGAGATGGAAAATTGGTCTTACTGGCATGCTAAAGGCCAGGCTATTTTCCTTGCCTGAATGAATTGCAATATAATAACATAATCATTATCATTTCAAGTGGCATCAGAATAAAACTAAAATTAGATGATGTTGTAAGAAACGAGTCTTTGGCTAATTCATTAAAATTCTATTTATAGAAGTATTTTTTTTCTTGTTTAAAGGATATTCTAAAGTATTTTACATGTATCCAAAAATCACCAGTGCCCACTCCTATAGCTGGTTTCTATCACTCTGTCCCTCTAACCTTGACTTCTTGGCCACTTGGAACTTCAGTAACAGCCCCATGCAAACACCTTTCCTGGCTATTGATGCCTTTACACTGTTCCTGTTGCCTCATTTAGCCAGATACACAAGATTTTATTTCAAAAATCATGACACTGAAGTGGTATAGAAAACTTCCCTTTCTACTCTCTACTCATCATCTGCTCTGTTACATGTCCACAAAGTAAAAGGACCTCCTGATTTCTGCTTCTAGTCTACTTTAAGAACATAGATGTTGTTCTTTCATTTAATTCACCCCTTGAGTCAGTTACAGGCCACTTGCCCTAGGGCTCTATCACAGTTTTACACAGCAAGAAGGCAAGTCATCTCTATTGCATGACCCTCACTAAGAGCCACATTATTGCACTGGCAATCATTCCTACCTTACACCCTCACTACATTTCTAAACCAAGTTTGAAAATATCTTGACTCTAATTTTCCTCAGTGTAAGTTAGAGCCTTCACCATTAAGTCAACATTATGAAAGAGGACAAATCAAATGTGTCATTTTTTTTTTTTGGAGAGGCAGAGTGGATAGTGAGAGAGAGAGAGAGACAGAGAGAAAGGTCTTCCTTTTTGCCGTTGGTTCACCCTCCAATGGCCGCTGCGGCCGGCGTTTCGTGCTGATCCGAAGCCAGGAGCCAGGTGCTTCTCCTGGTCTCCCATGTGGGTGCAGGGCCCAAGGACTTGGGCCATCCTCCACTGCCTTCCCGGGCCATAGCAGAGAGCTGGCCTGGAAGAGGGGCAACAGGGATAGAATCCGGCACCCCAATCGGGACTAGAACCCAGTGTGCCGGCGCCACAAGGTGGAGGATTAGCCTGTTAAGCCACGGCGCCGGCCCAAGGTGTCACTCTTATTCCCTTATGAATGGGGTGTGCTTTGTTTGAGGAGGTAACAGCCCCATCTCATTCAGTTAGTATCATACATGAGGTTCCTTAGCCCTAATTCAAATAAACTCCCTTTGACAGACACAAAATTCTATAGTACTTTTCCTAAGATTCTAGAACCACTTTTATAAGAAAGTGATTCTTGACTTTTGACAGCACAGAAGAATTCTGGAGATTTAAAAAAAAAAAACTATAAGAAACTATTTTCAACATAATCACCAACTAGGGAATTATAAAATATATAACAATGACAGACTACTTCAGACCTGTTCTAACGGTTATTATTTTAAAAAATTGGAGCATTCAATATATTGCTAGTAGAAATGCAAAATGGTGCATTTTGTAAGACAGTTTGGTAGTGTCTCAAATATCATATAACTCACTAACTTCATCTTCAAGGTTCCACTCAAGAAAAATTAAAATATAAATGTTCATGCAAGAATGTATTTACAGTGTTCATAGTAGCATTATTCATAACTCCAAAGTGGAAAATATCCAGTTGTCCATTAATGTATAAATGAATTAAAAGATGTTAGTGTATCCATGCAGAATATTATTCAACCATATAAAGCAATGAAATATTGATACATACTGCAACATGGTAAACATTGAAAACATTTTGTTAAGTGAAATAAGTCAAACACCAAAGGCTTGTAAGATTCCATTGAAAGAGAAGGTCCAGAAGAGGTAAATCCATAGACACAGAAGGTAGATTAGTGGTTTCCAGAAGATGGCGTGTAGAGCAATGTAGAGTAATTATGAATTGGTTAGGGGTTTCTGTTTTGGAATAATGAAAATGTTCTGGAAATGGATAGTAGTGACAATTGCATAACTTTATGAGTATACTAAAAGCCACATAATTGTCCTCCTTAAAAGGGTGCACTGTATGGAATGTGAATTATACTGTACCTCAATATAAAGAAAGGTCGTAGAAGCAAAGTAGAATGGTGGCTTCCTGGGGCTAGACATTGGAATAGGAATTGACTATTTAAATGGATAAAAGGTTTTTGGGGTAGGTTGATGGAGATGGTCTAGGAATAGAATGTGAGATGATAATTGCACAACTCTGTAAATTTCTTTAAAGTTACTGATTTGTATACTTCAAAATGAATTAATTTTGTGATATATACTAATTTCATGATACATAAAGTACACCACAACAAAACTGTTTTTAAAAAAGATATGAATGACAGTTCTCTTCCTAGGCTGATACATTAAGAACCCTTGGGGGTAGAGCCAACATTGTTGTACAACTGGTTTCGATGCCATTTGTGAAACCCTCGTCCCATATTGGAGTACTGGCTGGAGTTCTGGCCGTTATGCTTCTGATCCAACTTCCTGCTAATGTGTCTAGAAAGACAGCAGGTAAAGGCCAATATACTTTGGTCCCTGTCACTGATGTGGAAGACCCAGATGGAGTTCTAGGCTCCTGGCTTCAGCCTGGTCCAGCCCTGGCTGTTAAGGCCATTTGGGAAGTGAAACAGCTGATGGAAGAAATCTTGGGGGATAATTTTGGGTCACCAATAATTTTGTAAGTCATACTCATAGGGAATATGATCAATTGCTCTTGGAATGGCTGTTATTATGGCTTATAAAATGAATGTGCCTTCACATGGCACTATACTCTCCTCTTATCCCATCTGTTGATCTGGTCACCAAGGAAACAGCTTTCATACTTGTGGGATAGACAGAGATGTAAACAATAAACGGTCATATAATGTGATAAGGGATATAACTGAGTCATATGCCAGGTCCACAAGTCCAATGAAAGGATGACTAACTCTCCTAGATACTCTGCTAAAAGCATATAGTCAAATAATGAAACAGATATGCAAATGAATAAAGTGCAATATCATAAAAATTATTACAGCTTAACCATGCAAAAAATCATTGGGAGTACCAAATCAACCTGGTAGTCTTAGGTAGCCTTACAAAGGAGAATGTTTTTGTAGTTGATTTTAGAAAGAAAAATGTTTTCAGTGTTATTTATTTGAAATACAGAGTTACAGAGAGAGGTAAAGCCAGAGCCAGAGTGAGAGCAAGAGCGAGAGAGAGAAAGAGAGGTCTTCCATCCACTGGTTCACTCTCCAGTTGACCAAAATGACTAGAGCTGTGCCAATCTGAAGCCAGGAGCTTCTTCCGGGTCTCCCATGCAGGTGCAGGGGCCCAAGGACTTGGGCCATCTTCTACTGCTTTCCCAGGCCATAGAAGAGAACTGGATCGGAAGTGGATCAACTAGGACTTGAACCGTCCCCCATATGGGATGCTTGTGCTTCAGGCCAGGGTTTTAACCTACTGTGCACAGTGCCAGCCCCAGAAAAGGAAATTTTACAGGAGAAAGTAGAAGATGAAAGAGAATGACACTGAGGGTCTACTATGAACCATTTATTGTTCTGAATTTATGTTTTTAGTGAGATTAAGAAAATTGTTTAGCTTTGCACATTACAGGTATAGTAAGGAGAGTGTAAGGCCAAACTCTGAACCCATGTAGTCTGAATATAGATCCACAAATCATAATCACTACACTCTTGAAGTGTGGGATTCTGGTAGCAAATAATACAACCATTATAGAAAGGAAGTTAAATTGTAAGTAACTTTAGCAAATACCAAAATATTCATTAAGAAGATGAACACATCTCAAATTCAAGGTTAATCTGCTAACATTCATTTATAGATGGATTAAAAAGATGCTTTTGCATAATTTGGGTAATTCCTGTATTCTTTCATTACTGTAGCTTCAAAGTCAATAAACCAAATATGCTAAAAATATTAGTATGTAGTAATGAGTTACTAGAAAATAATCTCTCCATTATCTCTCATAAGACTGTGCTATTCTTTGAATACCATACTTGAAAAGTTTAAGAATAGGACACATCCTGTAAATTATAGCTAATGAAAGAATAATCAATGTATATAGCAGGAAAAATAATAAATTCATCCAAACGTTCATATTTGCCCTTAAGATTATCTATTTTTAAAATTGGCTAACTCTTGCATCTGTTACACTTTAAGTAGATCTTTTTTCTCTTTGGTCATTATGTTGTCATGTAAAATGGTTTAAGACCATAAATCTTGCAGCTGGTA
Source organism: Lepus europaeus (assembly GCF_033115175.1). Taxonomy (NCBI): domain Eukaryota; kingdom Metazoa; phylum Chordata; class Mammalia; order Lagomorpha; family Leporidae; genus Lepus; species Lepus europaeus. Next base: position 69,705,255 of record NC_084850.1, on the reverse strand, counting down.
TTGCACAGCAGTGAGCTAATTCACCACTTGGGACACTGGATCCTGTATCAGGGTGCCAGTTCAAGTCCTGGATACTTTGCTTCAGATTCAGCCTTCTTGCTAATGCTTCTGGGAAGGCAATGGATGATGGTCCAAGTACTTTGGTCCCTGACACCCATCTTAGAGACTAGGATGGACTCCTTATTTCCTGGCTTCAACTTGGCCCAGCCTTGGCTTTTGGGGACATCTGCAGAGTGAGCCGACAAATAGAAGCAATCTCTCTCTCTCATTCTCATTCTCATTCTCATTCTCATTCTCATTCTCATTCTCATTCTCTCTCTCTCTCTGTGTGTGTGTATGTGTGTGTGTCCCTTTCTGTCACTTTGTCTGCCTTCAAAGAAATTAAATAAATCTTGTTTTATTTTTTAAAGACCATAGGTCCTAGATCTAGTTGAACACATTTGATTGTAAGAGTGATCTGAACTTAGTTGCAAATGCTATTTTGAAGCATAAGAGTATAATTCACTTTTAGCAACTTAACTCTAAAAGATCATTAAAAGAATTTTGCATAAGTAGTCCACATGAATGTGGACTTTAAAAACAAAAGACCTTGAGTCTATCTCTATCTTTGGAGGCCTAGATTTATGTGAGAATATAGAACCTCCTACTGTGCTAGGTGAGATTAGAGTTTAGTTTTATTTCAATAATATGGTTATAAGTCAATGTTTTCTGTGTAAAGTTACAGTTATATGAAGGGAAAACAATCTACTATTAGCTTTACTATGGAAACATATTGGTTTCTGATTTGACTAAGATAATCTATCAATGCACTATTCATATTTTTGTTAGCAACTTTAATAACCAATTTTCATACTATATTAAAAAAGATACCTGAGATGAAGTAGGAGACCCTCAAGAAACATTTGTTGCTTGGATTTATCAGCAGATATATATTTATTTGAGAACCTACTAAGAATCATGTCTTAGAAGGGGTCTTATGGATGAGTCAAGATAAAACAATGACTGCATCTAGACTATAAGAAAATTTAAAATCTAGTTTGGACAGAAAGCATGGACACATTTTCAAATAATTAACAATACAAATCAGTATAAAATTAAATCACACAAACAAAACATTCTAAATATAATAAGAGCTTTGAGTAGTAGACACATTTTTGAGTAAATGGAATATTAATTTACTCATATTGTCAGTGAATGAAATATAAGTTTACATGTTCACATGAACATTAAAACTTGCTACAATTTATGACTATAACTGAGGTACAGTCAATATTTTTCTTTGAACAGATGATAAACAATTCTTTCCTGGACTACTTGGAGAAATAAATTAGAAGACATAAAAAGATTACAGATCATTTTAAAAGATGTAGCTTTATGACTTCCAATTTTATAGCCACTAAATTAAGCTACAAATTATAAAGGATATCATATAGGATTTGCTTTAATGAATGTATATTTAAAAGAGTTTGAAATGAGCAGAGAAAATGTCTGAAAGGGAGTTAGTGCTTTTAAATCTTACTTTGTTCCCTGAGGGTAAACATTTTGCAAATGTAGTTCAATTATTAATTTGCACCACAAAATATTTCCTCCACAAACTTCAAGAAGCAAAAGCCCTATTACAATTGTAATAATTTCTAAATTAGAATAATTTGAGTTAGTAACATATTCAACAAATATTTTATAGAGATGTTAACAAGTATAAGACAATATTCTGAGCACTTGGAATATGACAGTGAAAAAAACAAACATGCAGTTCCTGTTCTCTTGAAGCTTATAATCTAACATTGAAGGCTATGAGATTTTTAGCTACACTCAAAAACGGAATGAGATGAGAAACATTTACCTAAACCAAAGGCAAAATCCATGTAACTGCTCATGTTGTAAAGTAATTCAATAATAGAAGATATCTTCAATACGATGTGTGTATGTGTGTGCACATGTACAATTATCATGTATGTATATTTGGCAGAAAATGGAAGAGGAATATTTTGTAAATGTATGCTGTATCTCCTCTTTTTTATATAACTTTGTTCTATTTGTCTTTTTCATCTGGTTCTATTTCCCAATGTCTTTTTTCTCTATGCCTCCCAATGTAACCTGTTCTTATCTCCTTTAACATCACAATAACCCTTTGAGACAGATAAATATCTTATTTGCATTTTAAAGATGGGATGGCAAGATACAAGGAGATTGTTATTTTCTCAAGATCATTCAACTGATAGACAAAACCTAGGTATTCTGACTACAAAATGACAAGGGTGCTTTCCTTACACAACAAAGTTTCACATTTGTCTGTTAGAAATAAGCAAGGGAATCAGTTCTAGGAAAGACAGAATAAACACACACATACCATTTTTCCCCAGAACAAAACAATAAAACCTTTTTTAAAAAATTTATTTGACAGATAGAGTTAGACAGTGAGAAAGAGAGACAGAGAGAAAGGTCTTTCTTCCGTTGATTCACCACCCAAATGGCCGCCACGGCGCCGATCCAAAGCCAGGAGCCAGGTGCTTCCTCCTGGTCTCCCATGTGGGTGCAGGGCCCAAGCACTTGGGCCATCCTCCACTGCCTTCCCAGGCCACAGCAGAGAGCTGGACTGGAAGAGGAATAACTGGGACTAGAACCCGGAGCTCATATGGGATGCCAGCGCCGCAGGTAGAGGATTAACCAAGTGAGCCATTGTGCCAGCCCCAACAATAAAACCTTTACATGATGTACTGTGCAGTTATCTGAGATCCCCAAAAAGTACATATCAGCAGACAGATCAGGAAAGAATGCTTGGATCCAAACTGCCATTAAACTGGCGGTGAGTTCAGCATTCACATTGCTTCCTCTAGTATCCTTTATCCTGAATTTAATATTGCCTGAAACACAGAAGTCACAATCACACATGCACATACACACACACTCAAACACATACCCAAAGAGAGAGAAAGAGGGATTTCCAGGAGAAACCTACTTGTTCTAGCCCAGGGAACTTTTGCAATTGCAGAGTAAGAAAAGTCTTCCATCTTTTTTCTCTCGTTTTTCTTCACTCAATTAACTTAATGGGGTCAAATGTCTGAAAAATCAAAAATAATTATCAATAGGATGTATACAAGACCCAGGGTCTTATAATGCCAAAAACACAAATTATTCAGCATGTGATTGTAAGGTGTCCGGCGCGTAACAGATCTTCCTAGGCAGATGAATCGATTAATTCACAGGCTTTTATTGGGGTTCCGCTCCCAGGCGAGGTTCCCTGGTCCCAACAGAGCAACAGAGCGGGGGCCGGGGAAGTCATGCGTCAGAGATTGGGAGAGCTCCTTTTATAGATTTAGGGCATGAGAGTTAAAGGTTGAGGCGGGTCTGATCCTCATTGGTTGACCTTTAGGCACCCACAGGGACCTTGACAAGGACTTTCTTCCCCGGAAGTAGGCCTCTCCATTCCCGGAAGTGTAGGCCTTCCCTCCTTGTGGATCCCAAAGCTACCATCCCGACCTTTTGATGATAGGAAAGGGGGCGACCATGAGTCTCTATGGCTACTTCCTGCTGACTGGGGACGTCATCTACAGGGGCCCGCTGGAGGTATCTTGGGGCTCCGCAGGGACAGGCATGTATGGATGGAGAAGCATCTGGTTGACTGCCTGGTTGCTGAAGGCCTTGGTTCATTCCATTATCACCTGCTGTAAACACTTAAACAGACACTATAGTATACAAGTCAGGGTGAGAATAGCAACCAATGATCCTAAGAGTGGCATTAACCAGGTAATGAAAGGATTTCATAGAGGAGAGGAAATGAGGGGGTTCTCTGGACCCTTGTGAGGATTGTTTGATGGACGTGGTTTAAATCTGATCCCAGCCAAGACTGGGAGAAAGGCCACTCAACTTTTGCAGGTAGAGGGGTTTGTCTGTAGAGAAATTCTGAATAATCATACAATTTAAGTGGCGGAGAGGACCATCAGTACACACAGGTTGGGAGTAAAGCCATTGCTGGTAGAGTAGAGGCTATGATTACAAAGGAATGAGTCCCAAGTACGCTAGACAGGGTCTAGAACAAAGGACAGAGTCATTATTAGAGGACCCAAGAAAGGTGCTGTCTCAGCCACAACTAAGTTCTCTGATTGAGAGACAAATAGAAACTGACAGAAGGGGCTTGATAATAATTTGGTGGGCTTTTGGCCTTTTAAGTTAAAGAGGCCCAGATCTGTCTGCCTCTTCACATGGGGTACATCATAAGGGAGGTGTGAACCTTCTTGGGGGAGGCACTCTGTTGACTTCCATTACCTAGCTGGCCTGGGAGGAGAGCTGGCCAGGTAAAGGCAGGGGGCGTCTCTAACAGGAAATCTACAGTTCTGCCTGCAGTGTTGCTGACCCTACTTGGCCATCCATTCAGCTGCAGTGGTCACCTTGGAAGCTGGGCCGAGTGAAGGGCTTTTCAGCTTAGAGCCAGTAAGATCTGTGGCTCTGACCTGGGCATCCTTCGACTCCAGGGCAGGTCCATTTCCAGTGATCCAACTCTTGGCAGAGCTGCCAGGGCTCTTCACAAGCTGACTTCTGCTGAAGCCCAGGCTTACCACACTGAAAGCCACTGCAGTGGACTGGCCTGTTGGGTCTCCTTGAGGGCAGATCACTGTACAGAACAGCCATTAATAGGTCTGCCACCCATCTTTCTGATGCCTAGCTTTTTTTTTCCTCCTGGTTTTTGTTAAAGCAGACCAGAGGATGCAAGTCAAGGGGGTGCTCAAATCCAAGATCACTTACTGACAATAGCAATATCAAATGAAAATTTAAGAAGTAGCTTAAATCATTAGATAACAAATGTAGCAGTTTCAATACTAGCTTTTTAAAACTTTCACTGTTTTTTAATTTACCAGTTGATTCGAATTACTTTCTGCTCTTAGTAACCTCAGCTAACCAGGCTTTCAGTTGGTAACCATAATACATTATTGGCCTCATCTCTTTACAGCACCATCCCAAAGTACTGAATACAATAGAAGTGGCTGGAAAAAGTCCATCAGAACCTGTAAGAAGACAGCTAAACAGAGAACCAACAACACTTTAATTTTATGAGCAGCAAATCTGATATATAAAACTGTGGATGACAAAAGACTTTAAGTTGCCATGTTTAAAATTATAAACTTATTATAAACTCAACAAGAGGCACTTGCTTACTTCACATAGCATTTTTGAAAGCATCTGTAGGATTTTACAGAACATTTAACTCTTTAGGCCTCTGTGGCTTTCTCATTAAGATCCAAGATTTCTTCTGTAACCTTCTGTGACTTTCACACACCCTCTTCAACTTACTTAAAACATTCCATCATTTCCATTCCACTCTAGAGTAAACTAGCCATCAGGATGAAGTCAATCTTACAAACTTTGTCCTTTTATTCAAAATAACTCTTTCCTTTTAACCTTCCTTACCAAATGCACATTTCTATAACATTTTTAACACAAATTTAACATGCTGAGTATACAAGAGTTTACAATAAATTAGCAGTTACACCTAAATGACTTAAGATGCTGATATATCTCTACTTGAATTCAATTAAAATTAAAATTGCATTCATCTAAAACAAGTACTCATTACCCATTTTTGTTTCATTGAGTACTGATTACCTGGAAACCTGTTAAAATAAATTGCAAAAATAAGTTCAGCAAGTTACAAAGCAATATTTTCAAAGGAACAGGTCCTTTTAAAACTTTGCTGGAGGGCGGGCAGGGAAGCAGGAGCAGGGAATCCCATTTGGATGGGGGTGGAGCTTGACACTGGTGGTTGGGCCACGTGGCTACCTGGCTTCCAGCAATGGCAGCGGAGAGAGGCAGGACATGGGGTGGGGCAGGGCAGAAGAATGTGCATAAGGGGGCGGGAGGTTCCTGGCTAGCTGTGGGTCCCCAGAAACTCAGGAGGGTCCGAAAAGATGGAAGATGGAGAGTTCAGCAATAACACAGAAGAGGTGTCCTTAGGAGGTGGCGGCTCGATCTTGGCCAGCAAGACCTGGGCTGTGGAGCAGGCAGAGAGGAAAGTAAGGGAGAAGGGAGTAGGACGGGAGCGGAGGTTTCAGAAAGCCTGGAGATGTGGGACCTTTGGCCGTTTTGTCTCCCTGCGGCAGAAATTCTCAAGGTAATTAGGCCATGCCTGGGTGGAGTAGAAGATTAGGCGTTTACACAGTAGGTCCTGGGCCAGTCCCAGTTTCTTCAAGTTCTTTAGCAGGCAGGCCAGAGAGCATGTTGAGTCCCACCCTCAGGATTGGCCAGATCCCATGGTCTCCCCGGTAGCCCGGATCTACTGAAATTCGGTCAAGGCGTCCCCTGTCCCGGACTTCAGCAGACAGATTAGAGGTCAGTCCTCTACAGGGCCAAGCCAGTGGCAGGACGTCTCCAACAGCCGCTGGGAGGCTATACAGCGGTGAACAGAGGCCACATGCGCACGATTTGGAGGTCTCTGTCCAGACAGAGAGCTAGCCGGAGATAGCAGAGACTGGGCCAACCCAGAGGAGGAAGGGAGAGCAAGGGAGGAGTTACTTACAGTTGGTCGAGCTTGGTCCGTAGTTAGCCTGGGGCACCAGACAGGTTCAATGAGCGAGGGGGCCTCGAACCCAGAAAGGGGAGGCGCTAAACCTCAGCTCCCGGGTTTCGGCACCATCTGTAAGGTGTCCGGTGCATAACAGATCTCCCCAGGCAGACGAATCGATTAATTCACAGGCTTTTATTGGGGTTCCGCTCCCGGGCGAGGTTCCGTGGTCCCAACAGAGCAACAGAGCGGGGGCCGGGGAAGTCACGCATCAGAGATTGGGAGAGTTCCTTTTATAGATTTAGGGCATGGGAGTTAAAGGTTGAGGCGGGTCTGATCCTCACTGGCACCCGCAGGGACCTTGACAAGGACTTTCTTCCCCGGAAGTAGGCCTCTCCATTCCCGGAAGTGTAGGCCTTCCCTCCTTGTGCATCCCAAAGCTACCAGTGATCAACCACAAGAAACCCCAATTCACACTGGAAAGAAGATTAGCAGATGCCAGTGTCAAGGTGACATAAATTTTGGAATTATCTGATGAAGCATTTAAAGCAGCTACTATTAAGATCTTCAAACAATCAGGAATATTCTAGAAGCAATATAAAACAGAAAGTATTAGCAAAAAATACAAAGCATAGAAGAGCTTTGAAGCATAGAAGAAAATTTTGGAGTTAAATTTATGCTATAAACGATGGGTTCAATAGCAAAATTGAAATAACAAAGAATCAGTGACTTTAGAGTTCAGATCCATAGAAATTATTCAATCTGAGGGACAGAGAGAAAAAGAAATATTAGCATATCTTTGGGGAACTGTGGGTCAATAATAAGAGCCCACACTCCACACTATTCAGGTACAAGTAATAGAAAGAATGTGTGCTACAGGGACTGGCACTATGGTGTAGTAGGCTAAGCCTCCGCCTGCAGTGCCAGCATCCCATGTGGGCATTAGTTTTTGTACTGGCTGCTCCACTTTCAATCCAGCTCTCTGCTATGGCCTGGGAATGCAGTGGAAGATGGACCCCTAAACTCACATGAGAAACCTGGCACCTGGCTTCTGACTGGCTCACCTCCGGCCATTGTAGCCATTTGGGGACTGAAGCAGTGAATGGAAGACCTTTCTCTGTTTGTAACTCTGCCTCTCAAATAAATTTAAAAAAAAGAGTGTGTGCTGGAAAATATTTGAATAAATATGACTGACAATATACCAAGTTTCATGAAAGACATTAACCTATAGACTCTCTACTTAGTATAAGGTTAATCTTATGAGTATAAAAAGTAACTAAAATTGATCTCAGTAAAAATTAAGAATGGGAAAGGAAGAGAGAATATGGGTGGGAGGGAGGTAGGGGGTTAGAATCATCATGATCCCAAATCTGTATAAGTTAAATGTATGAATTTGCATTCTTTAAACAAAATTTTTAAAAAATGTAAAAAAAAAGTTTCTAGGAGCTGAACAAACTCCAGAAAAGATAAATCCAGAAAAGATAAATCTAGAAAAGAAATCTATGCCAAGAAATATCATAATCAAATTGCTGAAAACTAGAAAATAGGCAATAATGACACATTTCCTATGTGGGGAAATCATCCAAATGTCTGCACATTTCTCATTAGAAACCATGGAGGCCAGAAGAAGTGGTATGAAGTTTTTTCAACTACTGGAAGAAAAGAACTATTGAGTCACTATTTCCAAACTAAAATATTACTCAGGAGTGAAGGTGAAATGAATGTGTTTTCAGATAAAGGAACACTAGAGAAGTCATAGCCAACAGAACTGCTCTAAAAGAATGGCTAGGGGTGCATGTTTGGTGCAATGATTAAGATGTTGCTTGGGATGCTCACATTCTATATTGGAGTGCCTAGTTCAAGTCCTGTTTTTGATCTAGCTTCCTGGTAATGCACAAACTGGAAGGTAGCAGGTGATGGTTCAAGTACTTGAATCCTTTCCACCCCTGTAGGACACATGGATTGAATTCTCTCTCTCTCTCTCTCTCTCTCTCTCTCTCTCTCTGTCCCCTTTTCCTCATGCTCCTCCTCCCTTTCTCCTCTTTTCTCTGTAACTGTACTTTTCAAATAAAAAGTAAATAAATCTAAAAGGAACCAAATATTAAAACACAATAAAAATGCTAAAGGACGTTCTTGAAACAGAAATGGAATAATAGAAATTAACTTGAAACATTTGGGATAGAGAGGAAGAACAACAGAAAGAACAGAAACATGAATAAATACAATTTACTCATTAAAATGCCAAAAATATAGCATTTTCTGATGTTACTGTTGACACATATACAGGTAATTTACATCAAAACTGTTACATGAAAAGCAGAATATGAAGTATCTTTTTAGTGGTAGAGTTTCTACAGTCTACATTGAAGTAGCAAAATATTGATTCTAAGCAGACTGTTAAATAAATCCATCCCACTCCTGGTAATTTACCCAAAGGAAATGAAATCATCATATGAAAGAGTTATTTTGTACCCCCATATTTATAGCAACTCAATTCACAATATCTAAGATATGGAATCAACCCAGATGTCCATCAACTGATCACTGAATATTTTGTAATTCCTAAAGGAACTACTAAATGTTACATATATAAGTCAAAATCATGATAGACACAGTGCAAAATTTAGAAATACTCAAACACTCCCCCTAAAAAGCAAAAACAAGGAAACAGAAGACAGAGAAAACGAATGATACAAACAGAATACAAACATGATTTTAGATCTAAGTCTAAACACTCCTGGGTATTCACTGTAGAGGAATAAAAACTTACATTCACACAAATAACCTGGACAAGAATGTTTATAGCAGCTCCACTTATAATTGCCAGAAACTGGAACCGCCCTGATGACCTGCAATGAGTAAATGGCTATACAAACTGTGGTCCACCCATACAATGGGATCTACTCAAGAATAAAAAGGAAAGAACAATTTAGAAAAATCTGAAAAACACTACACCACAGTGTGAAAGAAGCCAGTGTCAAAAGGTTAGATATCGTGTGATTCTATTTATATGACATTCTTGAAAAAATAAAACTATAGGAACACAAAACAGATCAGTGGTTGCCAGGGGTTAGGATTCGGGGCTGGGTGTGACTATAAGGGGCTAACACAATGGAGTTTTTGAAAATAATAGAAAAATTCTGTATCTTCATTTTTGTCATAGTTACACAAGTATAAGGAAACTCCTAAAAGTTCACAGAAAATTTGCATTGTCTATTAATTCCACTTTCCCTGAACACATTGTAAAAACATTTATTTATTTAAAAGTGAAAAAGGTACATACACACACACTGTCACAGGGAGAGGAAGGGGGAAAGGGAGAGGGAGAGGGAGAGGGAGGGGGAGAGGGAGAGGGAGAGGGAGAGGGAGAGGGAGAGGGAGAATGAATGTTATCTCATTTAGTTGTTTACTTCCTAGATACCCACAATAGCCAAGGCTGGATGGGGTTGAAGCCAAGAGCCATGAACTTAATCCAGGTCTCTCAAGTGAATTACAAAGACCCAAGTGCTTACCTCATCACCTGCTCATCACTCTGATATGAAATACAAGCATCCCAAGCTGTGGCTTAACACACTATGCCAAACACCCATACTTCCATGTCCATTTTTTAAAATTTCATTAATTAATCTTATTTATTTGAAAGAGAGCTAGAGAGAGAGAGAGAGAGAGAGAGAGAGAATCTCCCATCTCTGGTTCACTCCCCAAATGCCTACAAAAACAATGTCAGATCCAGGATGAAGCTAAGAGGCCAGAACGCAAACCCCTGTCTTCTACTTGTGTGGCAGGAGACCACCCATGTATTTGAACCTTACAGGTTGCACAGTAGCAGGGAGCTGGAATGGAGAGTGGAATCAGGACTCTAACTCAGGTACACTGATATCAAACATGGGCTTCCTTAAGCAAAAACTTTTTCCCTTCACAAAATGCCTACATCCATGAACATTTTTAACTATCCTCATATACACGTGAGTTAAAATTCATAGTACTGTACACTTTACTACATGATAATAAAAAAGTAAGCTGGCAATTACCTTGCTACTTAAATGGCCTTAACATTTAATTCTCTATTAGTGGCCCTGAATAAGCTTTAAAAATTCCTCATCTTGGATAATCTTAAACAGTTTGATTTTTTTCAAAAGAACTACAAATCAGTGTTATGAATTTCATAATTATTCTTTTCTGCTAATAATAATAACTTCTGTCCAGTCTTTAAGTGAAATAATTGCCTCAAGACATCAGGACAACATTATACAATTTAGTATATTTTCATGAAGTAATTAATCATCTGTATCACTTCTATAAAGGAGAGATTTATGTTTCAGCTCATGATAACGATTACTCCACAGAATGTAGTGCTTTTCCAGCCCTTACGATGTATGGTTGATAATCTGGAGATAGTTGAATGCAATTATGGGCTTGTGTACGTGTAAGCCCCAGATGCATTACCCTTAATTGACAGCATTTATGACTTTAAACAAACACAAGACTGTTCTGCTTTGGTCTCTTCCTGAAAGCACATGATGGTATATAATCTAGTTACTAGTGACTCTCCTGAGAAGGCTGTGTCTGCAGTAGCTTCTAATTATTAGAAAATTGTACTTCTAGTACTATAATAACCTCAGTGCCTGTATTTCCTCAATAACAATCCTGGTTTTCTTGGGTGTTGACCCTTTATTATACGGAAATACATTATGGATAAAATATGAAAAAAAAAATATGGGGCCGGCACTGTGGCGTAGCGGGTTAAAGCCCTGGCCTGAAGCACCGGCATCCCATATGGGCACTGGTTCTTGTCCTGGTTGCTCCTCTTTCAATCCAGCTCTATGCTATTATGGCCTGAGAAAGCAGTGGAAGATGGCCCAAAGTCCTTGGGCCCCTGGCACCCATGTGGGAGACCCAGAGGAGGCTTCTGGCTCCTGGCTTTGGATCAGCACAGCTTCAGCCATTTCGGCCATCTGGGGAGTGAAGGAGTGGATGGAAGACCTCTCTCTTTGTCTCTACCCCTCTCTCTAACTCTGTCTTTCAAATAAATAAAATAAATCTTAAAAAATAAAATAAATTTGAATATATATTTAACAGTACAATAAAACAGCTACTTCATTGGAACTTCTATTTAAGAACAGGAATTCTGGGCGAGTGTTGTGGCACAGCAGGTAAAGCTACCACCTGCAATGCTGGCATCCCATATGGGTGCCGGTTCATGTCCCAGCTACTCCACTTCTGATCCAAATCCCTGCTGATGGCCTGGGAAAGCAGCGAAAGATGACCCAAGTGCATGGGCTCCTGCCACCAATATGAAAGTCCCAGATGGAATTTGTGGCTTCTGGCTTCAGCCTGCCTCAGTACTGGGTATTGTGGCCATTTGGGGAGTGAATCAGTGGATGGAAGCACTCTCTCTCGCTGGCTCTCTCTCACTCTTTCAAAATTTTGCATCATAAAAAATGACTAGCTGCCTTTAGAGAAGGACACAATCAAAATCACCAAGATCAAGGAATTATGAGGAAATAAATTTCAATCCAGATCATCATTCATTTGTTTGTTTAGCCAACAAGTATTTCTTGAGTCACTATTCTGTGTCATGTACTGTTTCAAGTCCAGTGGATACTGCCATGAATTAGACAGCCAAAATTCTTCTTATGGGTCTTATAAATTGAGTGGGAGGAGGAAGACACTAAGATAATTTCAAATAGCCATAAGTAATATTAAACAAATAGACCTGAGTAACGTGATAGTCACTGAAGATGCGAATGGGAAACTTACTTTACATATGAAGTTAAAGGGGACATTTAAGCAGAGACCTAAATGAAGATAAGGAGGCAGGCATGAGAAGATCTAGGTCAAAGCAAAAGCAAACACACAAACTCTGATATGAGAACAAGTTTGACCAATGTGGTTAAAGCATTAGACAAGGCGGGCGCCGTGGCTCAACAGGCTAATCCTCCGCCTAGCGGCACCAGCACACCGGTTCTAGTCCCGGTTGGGGCACCGGATTCTGTCCCGGTTGCCCCTCTTCCAGGCCAGCTCTCTGCTGTGGCCCGGGAGTGCAGTGGAGGATGGCCCAAGTGCTTGGGCCCTGCACCCCATCGGAGACCAGGAGAAGCACCTGGCTCCTGCCTTCGGATCAGCGCAGTGCGCCGGCCGCAGCACGCCAGCCACGGCAGCCATTGGAGGGTGAACCAACGGTAAAGGAAGACCTTTCTCTCTGTCTCTCTCTCACACTCTCCACTCTGCCTGTCAAAAATAAAAATAAATAAATAAATAAAATAAAAATAAAAAAATAAAGCATTAGACAAGTACGCAGGCAGATAGACTACTTAAAAGTTTGGCAAACCAAAGTAAATAGTCTGGATTTTACTATCAGCACAATAAAAAAAAAATACATTGTATATTTTTAATGAAGAGGTAATTTTATGATCTATATTTTTTCAAAATTTCTTTGGCTATTGTATGAAGTATAAGTTTTAGGGGAGCAAGAATGGAGACAGGGAAACCAATTAAGGTGATAGTGCACTAATCTAGACAAGAGAAGATGGTGCCTTAGACCACCAGAGTGGTGAAAGTGGATACATAAGGAATTAGATTCACTAAGAATATATTTTTTTGGTTAAGATTTATTTATTTGAAAGTCAGAGTTACAGAGAGAGAGGAGAGGAGGAAGGGAGAGAGGGGGAGGGGGGGAGGGAGAGAGGGAGAGAGGGAGAGAGGGAGAGAGAAAGAAAGAGGTAGGTAGGTAGGTCGGTCTTCCATCCAATGGTTCACTCCCTAATTGGCCGAAATGGCCAGAGCTGTGCCGATCCAAAGCCAGGAGCCAGAAGCTTCCTTCCTCCTGGTCTCCCACACAGGTGCAGGGGCCCAAGGACTTGGGCCATCTTCTACTGCTTTCCCAGGCCATAGCAGAGAGTTGGATGGGAAGTGGAGCAGCCGGGTCTCAAACCAGTGCCCATATACGATGCTGATGTGTCAGGGCATTAACACACTGCGCCACAGCACTGGCCCCTAAGAATATATTTTGTAGATATTGCTAAGAAGACTTGATAATGGATTGTATGTGAACTGTGAAGGAACGAGTGAAACTATCAATGACTGAAGAATCTGTGAGTAATTATAATTATGGTAGTAGCATTTACTGAAGTGAAGGAACCTGGAGAAGAAATCAAAGTTTTATGATTGTTATATTAAGTTTGATATGCTTATTGGGTCCAAGCAGAAATGTCAAATAGGCATCTGGAATTCAGAAGGAAAGATTGCCTGGAGATGAAAGGTTGGGAACTATCAGCATTTAGGTGGTATCAAGGCTATGGGATTAGAAAGTTAAAAGGAGAGATCTTTGTGGGTTTTTTTAACATTATATTTCAGAACAGTTTTAAATTTTCAAAACAAAAAATTTGAGGTAATAATACAAAGAGTTCCATATACCTCTGACCCCATGTTCCCTATTAACATATCATATTAGTATCTTTGTCACAATTTATGAATCACACCCAGCATTGTTCTCTTTGGGACAAAACTGAGATTGTTGTCATTTGGTGAGTATCACCTGTTGGTCATAAAAGTACAAGAATATAGTCAATCTGTTTTCCTTGGATATGTTCGTGACTCTTTTCCTGATGATTTCCTCTACCATTTATATTACACTGCTGTAATTATTTACCTTAGCTTTTATCAACCAACAGCAGACCATGTGTTGCTTCCATAGAATTTGAATATTCTGTATATTAATTTTAATTTTTAATTGTCAAGTTTAGCCTTTATTAACTGGGTCATTTTCTGCTCAGTTACACCTGTTTTAAATGGCCTTCCCCCACTTAACAATTTTGCTTTTATTTTTCAAATTTTGTTTAATCAAAATTGTTCTAACTAATCTTTTTTACCATCTGGTACTTTATTTTTTCATATTAATGTGATATTAATACAGAGAACAGATTCAATGTAGTTCATAGATACAACTTTATGAATATAATGGTATTCCCTTCCTCCCTCCCTTTCTCCCTCTTTCAATCTTTAATATTTTTAACGAAACCTTGTTTATGAACCTTAACATTGCACTATCAATTTTTATTCATAGTTTTTATTTATAAGCATTCCTCAAATCCATTTTCTTCACTGTTTTCAAGGATTTTCATACACATAATTTCATTTAGTTTAGGTGTTCACTATGATAATACAGATTGAAAAAGTAGCCATAACTGAGAAGTTTGTCATAATATTGCTTCAGTTAGGGGAAAAGCACACATGTTCTAAATATTCACCAATATGAAAATTAATTTAAAATGCCTGCATACACTGAAATATTATATTTCATTATTAAAAGACAATCTTTAATATATTGATGTAAAATTTGTTCCTGGTAAGTTGTTTGGAGGAGAAAGTACAGAATATTTGTATACCTATGCTTTGGTAAACTATGTCTAGGAAAATATTAAGAAAACTGCTAACATTGTTTACCACAAGAATTGAGTTTGGAAAAGAGGAGGATTTCAGTTTTTACTTTAAATGCTACTCTAGAGGAAGACATTTGGCTTGATGGTTAAGGCACTACTTGGGACATCTGCATTGCACATTGGAGTGCCTGGATTTGATTCCCAACTATGCTCTTGCTTCCAGCTTCCTGTTAATACAGACACCAAGAGGTAGAAGGTGATGGTTCAAGTCTTGAGTCCCTGCCACCTATATGGGAAACCTGGATCCTGGCTTCACTCTGGACCAGCTGTTACAATTATTTGGGGAGTGAAACAGTGGATGGAAGAACTTCCCTCTCTTTGCCTTTAAATAAGATAATAATTGTTGAATTAAAATAAGCTACCCTATTTTAAAAATTTTATAAATATTGAATTATTTTATTTATTTGAAAAGCACAGTTACACACACACACACAGAGAGAGAGAGACAGAGAGAGAGAGAGATATTACTTCTGCTGATTCACTCCCCAACTGGCTGCAACAGCCAGAGCTGGGCCAGTCTGAAGCCAGGAGACAGGAGCTTCCTCTGGGTCTCCCACATGGGTGACAAGATTCTAAACACTTGCGCCATATTCTGCTGCTTTCCCAGGCACATCAGCAGAGAGCAGGATAGAAAGTGGAGCAGCTGGGATACAAACCGGCACTCATATGAGATGCTGGCACTGCAGGGGATGGCTTTACCCACTATGTCAAACCATGGCTCCTATTTTTAATTTTTTCTAAACAAGTATGTGTTGCTGTTATAGTTGAAAAAGTAAATATTAAAATGGGGAACAAAGAATGAGGAGGGACGTAGAGAGGTAGGGAAGCAAATGCAGGCATATCGTGGGGGTACCTCAGAAAATGTAATTGCTATTTTCTCAAAGTCTGAGATAAAAATAGCTTAAATAACCAACAACACAGTCAATGGTATTTGATGATTATCAAACTTTAAATAATCTCTTGAACATAGTTACATAGAATAAGATAATGATTAGATTCCTTTCCAGTACTCAAATTTAATTACCCTAACTACCAGTACTTGCTAGGTACTAAGTGAAACACAGAAATAGACCAACATGAAAACTTTATCCTCAAGCAACAATCAAGCATTTACCTTTTTTAATTTTTTCAAAAAAGGATCATAGCAAAGTGAGCTCAAAGGATGTCGCCAAAATAGCAGAGGAGGAGATACCAGCTACCAACCTCCCCAACAATAAATATGAAACCATCTACAAACCAAAGCTGCAAAGAATCGACAACACAAGAATGCAAAATAATGGCAAATATCCACACGGAAAAACTGCTGGTGAGATCAACCTACACGAGGTGCCAGAAGATAGCCAGGAACAAAGAAGAAAAGCAGAGGCTTCTGGTATCAGTCACGCAATGGGAACCACTCTGGTCCCCAGCAGTCTGCTCTGCAGAGGACACCAGTATCTTTTGCCCCTAAGATAATTAACAGATATGACCTCAGAGAGGTAGCAGTTCCAAACTTCTCCTCTCACCCCGTGAAGCAGTTACTATTGAGCCACTTCAGGAAAGAAAACATCACCTCTCCCAACTTACCGTATGTTCCCCAATTCCCAGTGCTGTGACTGCTCTGTGGCTGCAGGGGGTCTCAGGCACTTGAGCCACCACAATAGGAAACTAATTCACACACCAGGCCCTGAAACCAAGGTGTCTAAGGTACACTACAGGCACCAGTTTGGTTTGCCCTAGAGATCTAGGCCTCACCCTGACACAACAGCCACTGTAACTCTACACTGTACATGTGCAGTTCCATTCTCATCTCCTCAGTGGTTCCACAAGCATCTGTACATGACATACTGCATACTGTTACCAGCATGGCAGTGGGGTACATGGGCCCTAGGCACCAGCACCAACACTAGCCCAGATCCCAGGCTCATGTTATTTCCATATGTGCCTGTGCTTCAGGCCTCAGCTCTAGGGCAGTTCTATGTATGCTATTCACCAGATACTGGTTTCAATTCCACCAGATGTGGGCTTAAAGGTCAGACCCAGTACAAAAATGGACCCACTCAACCACAACTTCCTCGGTATAAGAAAAAAAAAAATCTTGAATATCATGCAGACTCCAACAATCATTACCATTGTAGACAACTGCAGCATTGGCTACCAACGGTCTCTACACCTTCATCAATATTCATTTCAGCTGATAAACCTGCACAGAGACTACACAGTATTACTCTTACTAGAGTCAGAACTATGCAACCTCCCCTCTCAAAGGCCCTCATACCCTCTAGTAAGGGAATGCTTCTCCACACTAAAACTAGTCCATAAAGTCTGGAAAAAGTGACTGCATCACCAATGAACAAACATCAAAATAAGACAAGAAACTTGAAAAAAAAAAAACAACAAGGAGGTGTATCACCACCAAAACAACACAATTATTTCCTAGTAGCTATCTCACAAAAAAGGGAGATATAGAAACTATGACAAGCAATTCAAAATAACATTTTAAAGAACTTCAGTGAACTTCAAGAAAATAAATACTTTAACAAATTTAGGGAAGCAAGAAATGATCAAAGTAAGAAATTTAGTGATATTTAAAATTATATATGATACATGAGGGTACTTTAAAAAGTTAATGCAAAATAAAATTAAAAATAAGTTTATTTTGTTGCATAGTTTTTTCATAATATGAATTTATAAAAATATTTATTTTATTTATTTGAAAGGCAGAGGTAAACAAAGAAAGAGGGAAAGACAGAGAAAGAGAGAGAGATCTTCCATCTGCTGGTTTACTCCCCAAATGGTCACAACAGCAGGGCTGGGCCAGGCCGAAGCCAGGAGCCAGGACCTTCTTCCAGGTCTCCCACATGGGTGCAGGGGTCCAAAGACTTGGGCCATCTTCCACTTCTTTCCCAGGAGCATTAGCAGGAAGCTGGATCAGAAGTGGAACAGCTAGGACTTGAACTGGTGCCCATATGAGATACCGGCAATGCAGGCCCAGCTTAACCGGCTACACCACAATGTTGATCCTAATAATATGAATTTTCCAAGAAATTTTAGAATTTTTCTGTGTAGATTAACAAATAGAAAATTCTGATTTTGAAAAGAGAGAGAGAGGGAGAGAGAGAGAGAGAGAAGGAGGAAAGGAGGAGGGGTAACAGGGAGGGAGGGAGGGAGGGAAATAAGTATCATATTTTTAGAATTCTATGAACTACATGGAATCTGTTCTATTTGTAGTAATATCACATTAACATAAGAATTGATGAGAATTGTTTTGTAGCAATTAGCATGCATTTGATATGACCCTGTGAATCTAATGTGTTAATGCAATCCTTTAAAAATAAAAAAAAAAAACTAAAAAGACATTAAAACAGATCAAGCATGAGAATCTGAGAATCCATGGGCTAGAAGATAAGCCATTTGAGAAAAGAGTCATAAGGAAAAAAAGGATTAAAAATGAGGATTTATGGGGCACCATCAAAAGATCACATTTTCAAATTATAGGAGTTCAAGAAGAGGAACAGAGAGAAAGGTAGAGAAAGCTTACTTAAAGAAATATATCTGAAATTTCCCCAAATCTCAGGAAAGATATAAATATCCAGAATCAGGATGTCAAAAGTATCCAGGCAGATTCAATCCAAATGAAAGTATATTTTGACATATAATCAAACTGTCAAAGATCAGTGATAAAGAGAGGATCCTAAAAGCAAGAGAAAAGAAGCAGATTACATATAACATTAGTACCAAATTTCACAGCAGAAACCTTGCAGGTCAATGAGAATGGGAAGATACATTCAAATTTCTGAAGGAAAAAAACTACAAAGTTTGCATTATCTGGCAAAACTGTCTCTCAGAAATCAAGAGATAATAGCTTCACCAAACAAACAAAAGCCAAGGGAGTTCATCACCACTAGATCTGTTTTATAAGAAATTACAAAGGAAATTCTTCGGGTCCAGCACTGTGGCTTAGCGGGTAAAGCCGTCACCTGCAGTGACGACGTCCCGTATGGGAGCTGGTTCAAGACTCAGCTGCTTCACTTCTGATCCAGCTCTCTGCTATGGCCTGGGAAAGCAGAAGAGGATGCCCCAACTCCTTGGGCCCCTACACCCGCATGGGAGACTCGGAAGAAGCTCCTGGCTTCGGATCGATGAAACTCTGGCCATTGTGGCCAACTGTGGAGTGAACCAGCGGATGGAAGATTGATCTCTCTCCCTTTGTCTCTCCTTCTCTCTTTGTAACTCTGACTTTCAAATAAATAAATAAATCTTTAAAAAAAGAAATAATGCTTACAATAATTCATTAAGGGATATACAACATAAAAGGATGTAAATTGTGACATGAAAGGGAAGATGTAAAGGAAGTGTAGAATTTTATAATGTGATAAAATTGCCAGCTTAAAATAGTATATTATAGGGTTGGCAGTGTGGCGTGGTAGGCTAAGCTTCTGCCTGCAGCATCGCAGATAGGCGCTGGCTTGTATCCTGGCTGCTCCTCTTCAGATCCAGCTCTCTTCTTGTGGCCTGGGAAAGCAATGGAAGAAGGCCCCAGTGCTTGGGCCCCTGCACCCATGTGGGAGACCTGGAGGAAGCTCTTGGTTCCTGGCTTCAGAGAGGCTCAGCTCTAGCCATTGCAGCCATTTGGCAAGTGAACCAGCGGATGGAAGATCTTTCTGTCTCTCCCTCTCTCTGTAACTCTACCTCTCAAATAAATAAATAAAATCTTTTAAAAATATAACATTATAACCATATGATGTTTTATGTAAGCTTCAAGCCTGTATTGTAAATACAGAGCAAAAATCTATAGCATAAGGTTAAAAAGTAAGAAATTAAAGCATACCACTAAAGAAATTTATGTAATCACAAAGGAGACAGCCAAAAATGAACAAAGAAAAATGATCAACAAAGCAACAGAAAATCAACAAAATGGCAGTAGTGAGTCACGATCTACTAAAAAGTTACCTTGAATGTAAATGGAATGAATTCTCTAATCAAAAGACAAAGAGTGGCAGAATGGATAAAAATAGTAAGACTCAACTATATGCTTCTACAAAGAGATGCACTTAATTTTAAAGGCACACAAACTTGTACACTGAAAGTAAATGGATAGGAAAAAATACCCCATGCAAATGTAAGTCAAAAGAGCAGGAATAGCTATATTTCTATGAAATAAAGTAGATGTTTTTGCCAAAAACTGCTTAGTGAGTCATATATAATGACAAATGACTAAATTCATAAGAATATATAATAATTAAATGTACAACCAAACTTTCAGTCCCTATTGCATAAAGCAAATATTACTAGGTATGAAAAGACTGCAACACAATAATAGAGGATTTCAATACCCTACTTACAATAATGTAGAAATCATTCAGATAGAAAAATCAATTAAGAAACACTGGACTTGAACAACAATATACGCTAATGGATCTAACAGACAAATGAGTATACAAAACCTTCCATCCAACAGTAGCAGAATACACATTCTTCTCAAATGCACATGGAGGATAGTACAGAATAGGTCATGTTAGGCCACAAAACAGTCTTAACAAATTTAAAGATTGAAATCACAATCAAGTGTCTTTTCTGATCATAATGGTATAAAACTAGAAACCAATAATAGGAGAAAATTGTGGAAAATTCACAATTGTGTGCAAATTAAATAATATGATTCTAATCAACAGGTCAATGAAGAAATTATATGGAAAATTAAGTGCTATCTTGAAAAATTAAATTGGAAATACAGCATAGCAAAACTCATGGGTTGAAGCAAAAGAATTCAAGGAAGGAAGTTTATAGTAATAAACACCTATATCAAAACAGAAAAAGGATTACAAATAAACAATCTAACTTTACACCTCAAGGAACTAGAAAAAAGGATGAACAAACCAAGCCCAAAGTTAGTAGGAAGAAAGAAATAACAAAGATCAGAGCACAAATAAATGAAATTGAGACTAGAAAAACAACAGAGAAAATCAAAGAAACTAAGAGTTACTTTCAAAATAAGATAAAGTAAAGCTTTTAGCTAGACTAAGAAATAGAGAAGATACTCAAATAAAATCAGAAATAAAAAAAAAAACTGTTACGACTGACATCGCAGAAAAATAAAGGATCATAAGAAACTTCCATGACAAATTATATGTCAGCAAACAGGATAATCTAGAAGAATTAGGTACATTTTTAAATATATACAACCTATCAAGATTGAATAATGACTCATGAATAACATGGAAGGAGATTTAATCAACAATAAAATATCTCCCTTAGAAGGAAAGCCTAGGATCTGATTGCTTCGGCACTGAATTCTGCCAATTATTTAAGGAAGAACTAATGGCAATTCTTCTCAAACTCTTTTAAAATATTCAAGTGAAAGGAATACTTCCAAAGTCATTTTACAGGGCCCAAATTAGCCTGACACCAAATCTAGACAAGGATACTACAAGAAAAAAAAAAGTCAGTTTCTCTGAAGAACCAAATGATAAATCCTCAACAAAATACTTTCAACTAAGTTCAATAGCACAGTAAAGATCATACATAAGGCTAATTCAGATGTTTATGGTTAAAAGAATTAAAAGATTTTTCCTGAGCCCTTAAAAGGTCATGATCAAGTTGGATTTATCCTTGGAATGCTAGAATGTGCAAACATATGTAAATCAACTGTGATATACCACATAGAGGGAATTCCACATATCTCAACTACACTAAAGACCACATATGACAAGCCTATAGCTAACATCATATGCAATAGTAAAAAATTAAAGCTTTTCCTCTAAGATCAGAACAAGACATGAATACCCACATATCACTTCAATTTAACATAGTAATAGTAGTTCTATTCAAAGCAATTAGGCAAAATAAATAAATGAAAGGCAGCCAAATCAGAAAGTAGGTAGTGAAATTGTTTTCAGATGACATGATGCTATATAAAGAAAACTCTGAATATCCTACCAAAATATTTATTAGAATTAGAAAACTAATTCAATAAAGTTGTAGGATATATCAACACATAACAATCAATAATGTTTCTATACCTCAACAATGAACTACCCAAAAAGAAGCCAAGAACAAAAATATCACTTACAACATCTGCAAAAAATTACAATAATGATGACTACGTTTAAACGATGAAGTGAACAATTTGTAGATTTAAAGCTATAAAACATTTGTGAAACAAATTGAAGACACAAATAAATGAAAAGATATCATGTTTATGGATTCAAAACATTGAAATTATTAAAGTGTCTATATGGCCCAGTTAGTTTTACAGATTCAACTCAAAATTACAATGACTTTTTTATGGAAAAAGACCACAATGATAAAATGCATATGGTACCATAAAAGATCCCAAATATGACAAAGGCAGGCACAGAAAGATAAATACTGTATTATCTCATTTATATGTGAAATGTTAAAAAACATTGAACTTACGGAAGAAGAGAATAGAATGATGTTGTTTACTAGAGCCTGGTAGTGGAAATATTTATGGAGATGTTATTCAAAAGGCACAAAACTTCAGACAGATGGAAGAAGTTCAAGGGATCTATTTTTATACTATGGTGACTATAGTTAATAATAATACATTGTATAACTGAAAATTGTCTATTTCAAGTATTCTAACCATGAAAAATATGTGAGGTAATGCACATGTTAAATAGCTTAGCCATTCCACAATGCATACACATATAAAAGCATTACGATGTATACCATAAAAATTAAAAAGTTCTGAAAGATCATTATATCTGTATAAAGATGAAGAGCTATAGATAAGTTTTATATATTTATATATGTTAGACAGCAATGGCTGATTCTCCAATAACCATTTTTATTGTTATTATATTTAATTATATATTTAATTATATATAACCATTTAATTGTTATTATAGTTATTCTCCAATAACTAATTTTATTTAGGCATTCACTCCTGCTTTATATTGTCTATGTGCCTCAAGGAATACTTATCTCACCTCCACTTGCAGAGGTGAGTATAATGGGTCCAGTAGTGAGCACGTGACTCACTTTGGTGGAGTTAGACTGAAGGGTTTACAATCAACTTGTTCATGTTTCTGCGAGACAGATGTTCTTTCTGCTGCTGGATGTGAATGAGGAAGCTTGTATCACTGACTGCAGCTGGCAACCATTATATACAAATGAGGAAAAGTTGCTTTATGACGAAATTGATGCTGTGGACAACAAATTAGAAAGATCTCCCAAAATTAAAAAATAAATAAATAAATAATGGTACCATTGAGGTGTTCAATCAGCCATCCCTGAATCTTTCACTACCTCTGGACTTCTTGTTAAGTGAGGTAATATCTTTATAGTCTATGTCAGTTTGGGTCAGATTTTCTATTACTTATCTCTGAAATAATTCTAACATATAGTGTGCAAAGCTATCTCTGAGTAAGCAGTATTATTTTGAGGGTTTGTTTCTTTTTTCTACTTGCTAGTTTTTCTAAATATTTTATACTGCACAGGAATTATTGCTAAAATTGTTAAATAAAATAGACATTACTTTAAGTAACATTTCCTATTGCAGAATATATAGCTATTTTAAGAAATAATGAAAATAGCTGGTGCCATGGCTCAATAGGCTATTCCTCCGCATTGCGGCACCGGCACACCAGGTTCTAGTCCCGGTCGGGGCACCGGATTCTGTCCCGGTTGCTCCTCTTCCAGTCCAGCTGTCTGCTGTGGCCCATGAAGGCAGTAGAAGATGGCCCAAGTTCTTGGGCCCTGCACCCCATGGGAGACCAGGAGAACCACCTGGCTCCTGGCTTCAGATCAGCGCGGTGCGCCGGCCGCAGCGCGCCCACCGCAGCGGCCATTGGAGGGTGAACCAACGGTAAAGGAAGACCTTTCTCTCTGTCTCTCTCTCTCACTGTCCACTCTGCCTGTCAAAAAAAAATGAATGAATGAAAATAAAACATAAAGCAAGTAAGAATTCCTTGTAAACGCATTACTTGAAAACAATCACATTTTGTCTTAGTTTTTTTCAATGTAGGTGCTTTTTTTTAACTTTACAAAAATGTGATCACTCTTTATATGCTTTTTCACTTGTCATTTTGTGAACATTTTCCACTAATTTAAATACTTCTCTATAATATATTAATGACTGCATAAGTGTCTATCACACAGATATGCCAATACATCCCTGTTGCATATTTAAGTTGATATTTATACACATTTTAGCAATTGGAGATCACATCAATTTACATTTATCAATTTTAATTTTTGTGATATTTTCCTATTTAAAAATTTTAATAACATGTAAAAATTATACATATTTATGGAACATCATATGAATTTTTTATTCATGTATACATTTTTAACATCCAATCAGAGTAAAATATGTCCATCTCCCCAAACACTTAACAATCCTTTATGATGAAAACACCCCAAAGAGAAAAATATCATTTGTTTTCCCTGATCGATGACAACTGAGCGCCAAAGAGGAAACCTGTTAAGTGAAATGGACACTATAAGCAACAATGAACTGATCAGCTCCTGTCCTGACTTTAGATGTACAATGTAATACTTTATCCTTTTTAGTATTTGTTGTTGTTGTGGTTGAACTCAGTAATTAACACACAATTATTCTCAGGTGTTTAAATTTTAACTGAAAAGTGATCCCTGTTAAATCTAAGAATGGAAAAAGAGAGGGAGGAGATGAACAATTTGGAACATGCTCAATCGGACTGGCCGCAAATGGTGGAGTTAGAAATGTGCAGGGGATTCCAACACAATTCCATCAAGATGGCATGTACCAATGCCATCGCACTAGTCCAAGTGATCAATTTCAGCTCACAATTGATAGCTCTGATAGGTCTAAGAGTCAAAGAGATCACACAAACAAGACAAGTATCTGCTAATACTAACTGATAGAATCAAAAAGGGAGAGAAAGATCCAACATGGGAAGTGGGATACACAGCAGACTCATAGGATGGCAGATGTCCTAAACAACACTCCGGCCTCAGAATCAGCCCTCAAGGCATTCAGATCTGGCTGAAGAGCCCATGAGAGTATAGCAGGCATGGAAAGCCAAGATATCATGGGAAAAAAAAAAAAAGACCTAAATGAATGATCTCTGTGAGTGAGATCCCAGTGGAAAGAACGGGGCCATCAAAGAAGGAGATACCCTTCTCCGAAGGGAGGAGAGAACCTCCACTTTGACTATGACCCTATCTGAATAAGACCAAAGTCAGCGAACTCTAAAGGCTTCCATAGCCCTGGCAACTCATGACTAGAGCCTAGGGAGATTACTGACGCCATGAACAGGAGTGTCAAATTGTTAAGTCAGCAACAGGAGTCACTGTGTACTTACACCCCATGCGGGATCTGTCCCTAATGTGTCGTCTAAAGCCAAGTGATGCTATGACTGGTACTGAAACAGTATTTTTATACTTTGCGTTTCTGTGTGGGCGCAGACTGATGAGGTCTTTGCTAATTATATACTGAAGTGATCTTCTGTATATAAAGAGAATTGGAAATGAAAAAAAAAAAAAACAACCTGGTGTTAAAATGGAAATGGCATAGAAAATTAATTATTTTGAAAAAAAAAATTATGTAGGATCTCTGTCTTTAATGTGCTGTACATTGCTATTTAATGCTATAATTAGTAATCCAATGGTAGTTTTTTCACTCGATGTTGCTATATGGGCAAAATGTTGAAACCTTTACCTAATATATACTAAATTGATCTTCTGTATACAAAGAGAATTGAAAATGAATCTTTACATGAATGGAAGGGGAAAGGGAGCGGGAGGGGGGAGGGTTGCGGGCGGGAGGGAAGTTATGGGAGGGGGGAAGCCATTGTAACCCACAAGCTATACTTTGGAAATTTATATTCATTAAATAAAAGTTTAATAAAAAAATCCTATCTTCAATATTTTCTGTTTATTGAGAAATATACAGTACATTAATGTTATCTACAGTCAACCTACTGTACAATACAACCCCAGGACTTCTTTATTTTTTCTACATATGTTTTCTTATTTTACTTTTCCTTTTCTATGAAATATAACATGTGTACAAGAGTATGTGACACATTTATCTATAATGGACAAAATAAATACCCATATTGACATCACTCACATCAGGAAATAGAGTATGATTAGAATGTGAAGCACCCTACATGTGTCCTGACTATAGCACTTTCTCTTTGAGGACATCATTACCTTAAATTTGCAATCATCATTTCCTTGATTTTCTTTTATCATTTCCCCATCTTTATAAGCATTTTTAAGTGATTTAGTTGAAGTTTTGCAACTTTATATGAATAGATTGAAATGTATGTACTCTTTTGTGCCTTGCTTCTCTCTCAACATGTTTTAGATATTTGTATACGCTAATACATATAAAAATAACTCATTCACTTACATAGAATTATGGTGTTCCATTAGATGATTTTTCATTATCTGTACATCCCTTGCACTGGTGACTATCATTTGCACTGGTTATTCTATTATGTACAGTGTTGCTATGAACATTCTTGTACATGGTTATTGGTATATATGTTCACAGAGTTCTCCAAGCTATATATTATTTCATATAATAGACCATAATATATTCATCTTTAAATTTAATTAGATAATACCTAACTGTATTAATTTATACTCAAAACAGAGTGTAAGAGTTTTATTGCTTTACATCCTTGCCAAATTTGAAATTGCTAAAATTTGTTTCCTCATCTAATGGGTTTGTGATATGGCATTCAATTCTGGTTTAATGTGCATTTGTTACCAGTTTGCTTATTAATAATTCAAAATTAATAAGCTGTGTGGGTTCTTTCCTCATATTCAGAGAATAATTCTGAATATTGGCACAACAGACCAGGCAGCATGCTAACTTTTAAGCTTTTTATTCAGTGAGAGAAATACATAAGAGAACAAGGGCCCTATCTAAGAAAGAAAGGGAAATTTGGATTCATGCGGAGCACCAGGAGCCAGCCACGTGGAAGAGCTTGCAGGCCAGGAAGCATGGAGTGGGTGGCCCGAAGGCCACAGACCCTGAAGGTGCATGGAGCAGCAAGGGTCTACAATGGCAAAAGAGGGCAAAAAGGGCTTTTATTTAATAAACATAAATTTCATAGGTACAACTTTTGGAATATAGCAGTTCATCCCCCTATACCCACCCTCCCACCTCCAAACTGTCCCACCTCCCACTCCCTCTCCCATTGCATTCTTCATTAAGATTCATTTTTAATTATCTTTATATACAGAAGATCAACCCTATACTAAGTAAATATTTCAAGTTTGCACCCACACAGACAAAGTATAAAATCTGTTTGAAGACAAGTTTTACTGTTAATTCTCATAGTATAACTCATTAAGGACAGAGGTCGTACATGTGGAGCAAGTGTACAGTGACTCCTGTTGTTGATTGAACAATTGGCACTCTTATATATGACATCAGTGATCACCAAGGCTCTTGTCATGAGCTACCAAGAAAATGGAAGCCTTTTGAGTCCACAAACTCCATCAGTATTTAGACAGGGTCATAACCAAAGTGGAAGATCTGTCCTCCCTTCAGAGAAAAGTACATCCTTCTTTGATGGCCCCTTCTTTCCACTGGTATCTCACTCACTGAGATTCTTTTCCTGTAGATCATTTTTGGCCACAGTGTCTTGGCTTTCCATGCCTGAAATGCTCTCATGGGCTTTTCAGCCAGACCAGAATACCTTAAGGGCTGATTCTGAGATCAGAGTGCTATTTGGGGCATTTGTACTTTTAATGCTATAAATTTTTCTCTAGGCACATCTTAGGTTCTATCTCAAAAATTTTAACAAGCTGTGTTTTTTATTTTCGTCTAGGTCATGCTATGGTTTGTATGTTTGGATCCTCCAAAACCCAAGCTGATATTTAGTTGCCATGAAATAGTATTAGGACATAAGTCTTTTGGCAGATCATCAGGCCATGAAGACTCTGCCTTCATGTGTGAGACTATTACCATCATAAAAGATTGATATTGGTTCCCTCTAACTCTTTTTCTTTGCAAGTCAATCATATGGTGATACAGCAAGGAGGCCATCATCAGATCCCATCATCTTAATCTTGAACTTTCTAGCTTCCAAAAATTGAAGAAACAAATTTCAGTTCTTTATAAGTAATTATCAAATCTCAAATATTCTGTTATAGCAGCACAAGTGTACTAAGACGACTAAGAAGTTCA
Organism: Lepus europaeus; assembly: GCF_033115175.1. NCBI lineage: Eukaryota > Metazoa > Chordata > Mammalia > Lagomorpha > Leporidae > Lepus > Lepus europaeus. Next base: position 69,677,180 of record NC_084850.1, on the reverse strand, counting down.
GATTTTTAAAAATTTTCTTGGGGCTGGCACTGTGGTGCAGTGGGTTAAAGCCCTGGCCTGAAGCACCAGCATCCCATATGGGCACGAGTTCTAGTCATCGCTGCTCCTCTTCCAATCCAGCTCTCTGCTATGGCCTGGGAAAGCAGTACAAGATGGTCCAAGTCCTTGGGCCCCTGCACCAATGCGGGAGACCCAGAAGAAGCTCCTGGCTCCTGGCTTCAGATTAGTCCAGCTCTAGTAGTTGCAGCCATTTGGGGAGTGAACTAGCAGATGGAAGACCTCTCTCTCTCTCTCTCTCTCTCTCTCTCTCTTTTTCTTTCAAATATTTATTTTATTTAAAATAAATCTTTAAAAAAGTATTAAAAAATTTTTCTTGAGATTCATTCTCAGATCCACTTAGAAATGTGACATTCAGTATCCACATACTTGGGCATTTTTCCCAGATAATTTTCAGATATTAATTTCTAGGTCAGTTATGCTATGGTTAGATGTTGTGTGATTTCTAATACTTGCAATTTTAAGAATGTGGTCTATCTTGATGATAGTTCCATGTAAGCCTGAGAAGAATATATACTGCATTTTTTGGAAGAATTTTCTATTGTTGGATTTAGTAGTCAACAGTTGTCAACTATATCCAAATGACCGATCATATTTTTAACTATGTTCTTAATGATTTTCTGTCTGCTGTATTTGCTCATTGATGTATCCAATTATAATAGATTTATCTATTTCTTCATGCAATTATATCAATTTTTTATCACATATTTTGACTCTGTTATTAGATCCATACATGTTAAGCATTATTATGCCATTTTGTAAGATCAACCTTGTATCATTATGTAATGCCTTTGTTTATCCATGATAAGTTTTTTTTTTACTATAAACTGCTTTTGTCTGAAATTAATATAGCTATGCTTGCTTTCTTTTGATTGGTGATAGCATGGTATTTCTTTCTCCATTTGTTCACTTTTAATCTGTGTGTATCTTTATATTGAAAATGAGTTTCTTACATATATCATATAAAGAGAAAGAGAGAACCAAATCACCTCACATGTAGCATAAGTACCTTATAATGTAGTAATGTAATTATAAAACAATATTTCCTCCCTCCTACAAATTTTCTGTATCATTCATGTCATTGATACATAAGCATGTATACATAAGTAAATATATTATTTTCATTATTATTTTGAACAAACTCTTACCTGCTAGATGAAGTAACAATAGGAAAAATAAGTCTTTACTTTCACTTGTTCATTCTGATTCTGTCCTTTTTAATGTCACAGAAATCAATTTTTAAAAATTTTTTAATTTTAGTTTTTAATATCAAATGTGCTATGTAGATACAATTCTAAGAACATAATAATACTCCCTTCCTCCCTCCCACCCTCTTTTCTTGTCCCTCTCCATATATAGGTCTGTTTCTGACCTACATCATTTTCTTTTCTCTAAAGAACTTCCTTTAATATTTCTTGCAATGCAGAGCTATTGACAAGAAATTTTCTAAATTTTTGTTTATCCAAAGAAGTCTATTTCTCCTCCACTTCTAAAGAAAAATTTTGCAAGGTACATCATCCATAGTTGGCAGTTTATTTCTTCCAACACTTTAAATACAGTCACATCTTAATTAATGATGAGACTATATTCTGTGATATGCACTGTTTACTGATTTCACTGCTGTACAAACATCTAGGTTTGCTACACAAACCTAGATGAAATTGCTTACTACACTGCCCCAGACTATATGGTATGGTCTATGCTCCTAGACTATGAACCTGTATGGCATGTTATTGTACTGAATACTGTAGGCAATTATAACACAATAGTATTTGCATATCTAAAATAGAAAAGGTAAAGTACAAATACTAGAAAATGAATTTTTAGCCCCATTATAACCTATAGAACCACTGTCATACATGCAGTCTGTTGTTGACTGAAATACTGACATGTAGCATGATTGTGTTTCATGTCACTCTCCTGCTTGCAGTCTCTGAGCAAAGTCAGAGCTAATCCTTTACTCCTCTATACTTGGAGTTGTTTTTCCTCTCTGACTTCTTTCAGATTTTTTTAAAAAGATTTTGTTTATTTATTTGAGAGGTAGAGTTACAGACAAAGAGGAAGAGACAGAGTGAATGGTCTTCCATCTGCTGATTCACTTCCCAAGTGGTCACAATGTCTAGAGCTGAGCTGATCTGAAGCCAGGAGCTTCTTCCAGTCTCCCATGCAGCTGCAGGAGCCCAAGCACTTGGGCCATCCTCTACTGCTTTCCCAGGCCATAGCAGAGAGCTGGATCAGAAGAGGAGCAGCCGGGACTAGAACTGGTGCCCATACGGGATGCTGGTGCCACAGGTGGAGGCTTAGCCTACACTACAGTGCCAGCCGCCAGATTCTTTTAACCTTCACTTTTCTGTAGTTTGAAAATGATATGTCTACATGTAAGTTTTTGGGAGTTTTGGTTGTTCTCTGTGTTTTATTTTACTCTCTTTAGAGTTCACTGTGATTCCTGGGTCAGTGATTTGGATTCTGACATTAAACTGGGGGAAATTTTCAGTCATTATTGTTTCAATTATTTCTTCTGTTCTTTTATCTCTTTCATCTCCTCCCGGTATTTCCTTTATGCATAAATTATACCTTTTGTAGCTGTGCCACGGTTCTCAATTATTCTATTTTTTTTAGTATTTATTAATTATTTGATAGGCAGAGCGACAGGGGCTGGGTTGGAGGAGAGATTGATTCCATCTGCTGGTTCATTATCCAAATGCCCACTACAGCTGGATCTGGGCCAGGCTGAAGCCAGGAATCAGGAACCCCATCCAAGTCTCCCATTTGGTTGGCAAGAACCGAAATACTTGGACTATCATCCACTGCTTTTCCAGGATGATAAGCAGGAAGCTGGATGGAAAATGGAGTAGCTGGGATGCAAACCAGCACTCTGATGTGGGAGGCAGGCATCCCAAGTGACAATGCAACCCACTGGTGCCACAATACCTGCCCCTGTTCTCAATTTTTTAAAATATTTTCTTTTTGAAGTTTTAGAGGTTACTGTTGAGATATTTTCAAACTCAGCCATTTCCAGTCTACTGATGAGCCAATAAAAGGTACCATTCTTTTTGTTGTTGTTGTTACATCTAGGATTTTCTTTTTTTTTTCTTTTTTTTTTTGACAGGCAGAGTGGACAGTGAGAGAGAGAGACAGAGAGAAAGGTCTCCCTTTGCCGTTGGTTCACCCTCCAAAGGCCGCCGCGGTAGCGTGCTGCTGCCAGCGCACGGCACTGATCCAAAGGCAGGAGCCAGGTGGTTCTCCTGGTCTCCCATGGGGTGCAGGGCCCAAGCACTTGGGCCATCCTCCACTGCACTCCCTGGCCACAGCAGAGAGCTGGCCTGGAAGAGGGGCAACCGGGACAGAATCCGGTGCCCCAACCAGGACTAGAACCCGGTGTGCCGGTGCCGCAAGGCAGAGGATTAGCCTGTTGAGCCACGGCGCCGGCCACATCTAGGATTTTCTTTTATTTCCTTCAAATTTCCATCTCTGTTCACATTCCCCATATGTTTTTGAATGCTATCTACTTTATCCTTCAGAGTATTTAGCATATTAACAATAGATACGTTAGATTCCCAACCTGCTATTCCAACATGCTTGCCATGTCTCAGTCTGATTCTGATGCTTGCTCTATTTTCTTCAACCTTTGTTTTTTTGCCTTTTAGAATTCCAGACACGATGCACTGGGTAAAAGGGACTGCTATCAACAGGCCTTTAATAATCCAGTAGTAGGATGTAGAGGGGGTAGGAAAACATTTTCAAGTCCTAATTATTGCTTTTCACAAATGCTTCTCAGCTCCACTCCATTTAGATGGAACAGGATGGATAAAGGCCACTGGATTGGGGGTATTTCCTTTTTCCCATGTGAAAAGCTAGGGAGAGCTGGAAATCTTGTATTGCCCTATCTTCATGATGAACACTAGAGTTAACTGGAGTTGGGTATATCACATCCCCAGGGTCATTTAGGCTCTAATGTAACCCTAGTATGTTAGGCTATGGTTAAGCAGTTTCACCTGAGGCAAGATCCTTTTAAGAATAAAAGAATGCTCTGGCACATTTTATGTGGTTTCTTCCCCCTACTCCTGCCAAAAGCACCACGGAGTTCTCTAATATTCACTATGAAAACCTGGTAGAGATCCAGGAGGAAAAATTCACAAAAGTATGGGCACAACCTATGATTGAGTTGCCATGGTGTTTTTTTTTTCTTTTTTTCTTTTTTTTTTAACTTTTATTTAATGAATATAAATTTCCAGTATACAGCTTATGGATTACAATGGCTTCCCCTTCCCATAATTTCCCTCCCACCCGCAACCCTCCCCTCTCCCGCCCCCTCTCCCTTTCCATTCACATCAAGATTCATTTTCAATTCTATTTATACACAGAAGATCAATTCAGTATAAATACTTCAACAGTTTGCACCCACATAGAAACACAAAGTGAAACATACTGTTTGAGTACTAGTTATAGCATCAAATCAAAACGTACAGTACATTAAGGACAGAGATCCCACATCAGGAGCAAGAGCACAGTGGCTCCTGTTGTTGACCCAACAAACTGACACTCTAGTTTATGGCGCCAGTAACCACCCTAGGCTGTCGTCATGAGTTGCCAAGGCCATGGAAGCCCTCCAAGTTCCCCGACTCCGATCATATTTAGACAAGGTCATAAAAGACAGGTTGAGGATAGTAACCAATGATCCCAAGAGTGGCCTTAACCAGGTCTGAACAATTATACAGCATTAAGTGGGGAAGAGGACCATCAGTACACACAGGTTGGGAGTAGAGCCATTGGTGGTAGAGTAGAGGTCATGATTACAAAGGAATGAGGCTCAAGTGGACCAGACAGGGTCCAGAACAAAGGACAGAGTCATCATTAGAGGAGCTAAGAAAGGTGCTGTCTAAGCTACAAGTAATTTTTCTGATTGAGAGGCAAATAGAACCTGATAGAAGGGGCTTGATAATAATCTGGTGGGCTTTAGGCCTTGTAAGTTAAGAGGCCCAGACCTATCTATCTCTTCACATGGGGTATATCCTAAGGGAGGTGTGAACCTCCTAGGGGAAGGCACTCTGTTGACTTTCATTACTCACAAAATTGAACACAATGAGCCAGCAATTCATGAGTTACAGTGCAGGTTTTCTCACCCCAGCAATGATTCCAGTTGAGGTTTCTGCATGTGGTTTCTGTTCTATAAAGTTGTGATTCCCTGAATTCACTTGTTTGTCCCTCCAATTGATTGCTTACCATGTAACCTAACTTCTTTTATGAGTCTAAGAAGAAGAGTTTCTGATTTTTCAGACTGCTCCATTCTCTTTTACTTGTTGAGGCATAATTTCCAAGCTCCTTAACAGAAGTCTAAAACTTTCATATAGTTGCTATAGTTTTTTTTTCTATAAAGGGCCAGAAAGTAATTATTTTTAAATTTTGTGGGCACTAATGTGACTGTCACAATTTCTCTACTATTCTACCACAAAAGTAGACATAAATGATACATTCTTTCAAAATGATACACTTATATTCCAATAATACATTGTGAAAACAAGCAGTGGGTTGCATTTCGCCAATGAACTATCAATGGCCAATTTCTGCTTTAATCTATCAAAGTATGAATTAATTATATGGTTTACTTTTTTAGAGATTAAATCAAACTTGCACTCCTGGGACAAAACAAACTTAGTCATGATGCATTTACCTATAGCTTTCTAATTTTTGTTTAAGTTTTATATCTAGGTTCAAGAATGGACTTGGTACATAATCTTCATCATACTATTCTTGTCAGATTTGATCATGCTACCTCCTGAAAACAAATGACTGGAAAGATGTATTCTTATTCTCTAAAAGGACATCTCTATTATTGGAAATGCTTCTTCCTTGAGAGTTTGGTAGAACTTGCTAGTGAAGCAATTTTGACTTGGAATTTCTTTGTGACAAGATTTTTTTTTTTAATTCAGACTCAAATTCTGTGATGGTTGTCTTTTTATTTTCTGTTTCTTCTTGAATTGGAAGCCTTTACTAAGCTTAATATATGAGCATTTTGCTCTTTATTTTACTTAATCTCAAATTTGTTGAAAAAACATAATATATAACAAGTATTTTTTAAATTCTTATTTATTTCAGAGAGAGGGAAGGAGGGAGACAGGGAAAGAGGGAGAGAGGGAAAGAGGGAGAAAGAGGGGGAAAGAGAGGGGGGGAGAGCTTCAGTCTGGTTTACTCTCTAAATACCCAGAAGTCAGGAACTCAATCCATGTCTCCCACATAGGTGGCAGGGGCCCAACTACTTGAGCCATCTCCCATTGCTTCCTAAGGTCTGCATTGGCAGTAAGCTACTATGAAAAATGCCACCTCTGATAATTCTTTTAAATAACTGAAATACATGTATTCATTTCCAGTTTATTATTTCTAGCATGATACATCTGTGGCTTTACCATATTTTATATGGCTTCTGTTTTCTCAGCTTTGGCACTGTTGGCATTATTGAAATGCTCCACTGTATTTTTATTTATTATTTCACTAATTTCATAATCCATATTTTAGTTCTATAAGTTCTGTTTTATTAGCTTTCATGTAAGTGAGTTCTTTATCCACGTAAGTAGTAGTTGTCTTTCTGTGTCTTGCTTATTACATATTACATTTGTCTTCCTGGTTCATTTATGTTGTTGCAAATGGCAGCATTTCCCCTAATTTAAAGGTTGAATAATATCCCATACACACTCATAAACATAAAGGTATCAGATATTCTTTATCCATTCATCCATTGATAGATACTTGAGCAATTTCCATATCTTACTTATTGTGAATAATGCTGCAGTGAACATGAGAATGAAGATATACCTTCAACATATTGGTTTAATTCAGTTCATTTGCATATATACTTAGAAGCAAGATTGTTGGATCACATGGTCATTCTAGTTTTAATTTTTTAGGAACCTCTATACTATTTTCTATAATGATAGTATTATTTTATATTCTCACCACAATATACAAGAATTTCTTTTCTCCACATCCTTTCCAACACTTGCCTTTCATCCTTTTGATAAAAACCATTCTAATGGGGGTTAGGTTATATTTTACTGCCATTTTAAATTGCACTTTCCTAGTGATTAGTGATGCTGAGCATTTTTATTCATATACCTATTGTTTGTCTTCTTCCCAGAAAGATCTATTTGGCTCCTCTGATCACTTTTAAAGCATGTTACTTGTTTTCCTGATATTAAATGTTTGAGTTCCTTATATATTTTGAATACTAATATTTTTGGATACTAATCCTTTATCATATGTATTGTTTACAAACATTTTACCCTATTCTGTGGATGATCTCTTCACTTTGTTTTCATTGTTGCTCAAGAGCATTTTAGTTTGATGCCTCTGATTTGTCTGTTTTTGCTTTTGTTTCCTGTACTTTTGGTGTCATATATAAAAACAAAGTTTTCCTAGACCAGTATCAAGAGTTTTTCCCTAGGAGTTTTACATTTGGGGGCATTACATTTAATTCATTTTAAGTTGATTTTTGTAAATGATGTGAGGTCAGTGTCAAATTTCTTGTGACAATATTTCTGGTGTACATTATTTTATTTTTAAACATTTTTGACTACCATGTAACATTTGTGTATTTTCCTAGAACACAGTACAGTATTTCAGCATACATACTCTAGTTGTTCCAATTTCTTTATCTTTGTATTTGGAGCCTGCCAGCTGCTCTCTTTCAGTTCTTTATATAGTATACAATACATTATTGTGAACTATAGTCACCCCACTGTGCTACAAAAGTCTAAAACTTGTGTTTTAGTACCCATTATGCAACTAACCTTTACTTTTCTCCCCCTCCCTGTCCCTTCCCAACCTCTAATAAACACTACAATAGGTTCAGATGACTAGTCTTAACATCTATAAATGAGAGGGAACATATAGTATTTCTGTGTCTTGTTTATTTCACTTAAATAGTTCTTCCCCAATTGTGTATCTCCGATACACAATTGATATCAGTTGGCTATAAATGTAATGGGTTTATATCTGGATTTTCTTTCCTTTTCCACTGATCCATTTGTGTTTTTATGCCAATATCATGGCATTTCAATTATAATTGCTTTATAAAATGTTTTGAAATCATGAAATCAGGAAGGGTGATACCTCTATCAATGGTATTTTTTGCTCAAGGTTATTTTAGTGATACAGAGTCTTTTGTAGTTCCATAAGAACTTAAGAATTATTCTTTCCTTTTCTGTGAAAAATAACATTGGAAGCTTGATAAGGATTGCACTACATCTGTAAATGTTTTTGTGTGGTATAGACATTTTCATAATACTAATTTTTCTAATATATAACCACAGAATATCTCCTTTATTTGTGCTTTCTCCAATTATTTTCATCAATGTTTTATAGTTTACCATATACAGGTGTTTTATATCCTTGATTAAACTTACATTTAATTATTTAAGATTTTGTTACTATTGTAAGTGTTACTATCATAAGTTTTCTTAATTCCCTTGTAGGGATATAAGATGACTATATTTTCCTCTACAGAGAAGAAACAACAAAAGGACCACAAGTCCAGGAGATTGACTGAGGGGAAACTTCAGTAAAGAAGTGATGGGAACTCTAAACACAGAGCATCAGGAAGTCAGTACAGACAGAAGAACAAAGGAACCATAGCTCCTGTCCTGGTTCCATGGCTGGGTGAGATTCCATCTTCCCAGGAAATGTTAAGTAGAAAGTTCTGACACATACCATCACCACAAACCTGAAGCCCTAACTACAGGAGAATTCCATAGTCCTCATTGCCTTTAAATATTATGTAGAAAGATGATTGGTGTCCAAGTAAATGCTTTCCTGCCACCAAAAAAAAAAGGAACCTACATTGTCTCCCCTACCCTGAAAGCCCCAGATCAAAAAGGTTGTGGTATACCCACTATTAAGCTCCATTTTGTCTTAGGAGACAACAGGCAGTCCTATCACCACCAGAGTGCCTCCTTTACTACTCCCCAGAGCCAGCACACTTCACATGAGAGAAACTAGGCTCCTCTGCATCCTGAAGGTATAGGATTTCTGGCACAAGTCCTGCAGCAATGCTTACTTGCTCTTTTAGATCTAGGAAAGTTACCTTCTGCTACCTGTGACTTAGCAACAGCAGCAGACAATACATAAGCCCAGAGAACGATGCCTGAGGAAGTCCCCTCCTACTTTTCTTAAATGGGATGCTGGGTGGTCAGGATGCAAGTTTCAGCGTTGGGGCTGGTGATGTGGTGCAGCAGGTTAATGTCCTGGCTTGCAGTGCCGACATCCCACATGGGTGCCAGGTCGAGACCCGGATGCTCCACTTCCTATCCAGCTCTCTGCTATGGCCTGGGAAAGCAGTGGAAGATGGCCCAACTCCTTGGGCCCCTGCATCCATGTGGGAGACCTGGAAGAAGCTCCTGGCTCCTGGCTTTGGATCAGTGCAGCTCCAGCTGTTGTGGCCAATTGGGGAGTGAACCATTGGATGGAAGATACCCCCCTCCCGCCTCTCCTCTCTCTGTGTAACTCTTTCCTTTATTTTTAAAAAAGATTTATTTATTTATTTGAAAGTCAGAGTTACACAGAGAGAGGAGAGGGAGGGAGAGAGAGAGAGAGAGAGAGAGAGAGAGAGAGAGAGAGGTCTTCCATCTGATGGTTCACTCCCCAGATGGAAGACCTCTCTCTCTGCATCCCACTGATCCAGGCTTGCACCTGCTAGTGCACAATCCCTAGCATAGCATAATATCTGATTAACCTGTGGGGAGTGGATAAATTACCCTCTAAGTACTGCAGCTCAGGGACTGAGACTGTTGGAGCTGTATTTCACAGTGACCTAAGTTTACACTATGGGACTTGGGAAGGACCCTGTCTGCACTGCTCCAGACCCATGCACAATACTCACTATATGCTGTGCATGAAATATGGGACCTGAGTAAGGTCTGCACTGTATCTTGGAACTTGAAGACCATAACAGTTGGCTCTGCAAGTCTCAAAAATGGCCTGCACTGGGCCTTTGGAACCAAGAGAAGGCTCTTTCTCCAAGCCACTGTGCAGGACCATGGCTTCCAGTATGCAATCTCCAGCATAACTTAAACTTTTCTTTTGGGATTTGGACAAGTTACCCTTCCTTCCCTGCAGCTCTGGGCCTTTGACTATTAATACTGTATTCTTCAGTCATCTGAACCCACCTGGCAGAACATGGGGAAGACTCTACCTACATTTCATTGATACAGGCCTATAGCTACCAATGCACAATCCCCAGAATAAACTGTATTCACCTTGGGGGACTTGGCTAAGGTCCTGTTCGCATCCCTAATTCTGATATTGGAGATTTTAGGGCTATAAATCCCAGAATCATCTGCATGCATCCAGCCATAACTGAAGAAGGTCCCATCCACATCACACAGTCCAGAGCCTAGCATCAATCATGCTTGCATGGTGCGACAAGGAGGCAGCCCTCAAGTGTCCCACAGCACCAGGAATATGGCTACTGCCATCATAAACTCCAGTGTGATTGATGCCAAACTTTCTTGTGTCTGAAGACGTACATTTTTTGAAACCCATGTCCAGTTCAATGCCATGCTACTACCTCCAAAAACTGCCACAGGCTATGGATCACAACTGAATAAATCACTCAGAGTTAACATTTCTGGGCTCACACTGGACCAAAGCAACAGCAACTATCCAACTGACATATTCCATCTAAACAAAAACATCTTTTAAAATAAAATCTACTCCATAAAGAAGAACTGTTACACCAGATGCTCAGATGTCAACAAAAGGATACATTAAGTATGAGGAGCAAGTAAACAATGATGCCTCCAAAAGAACACTTCAGAAATACATCCCAACTTGAAGAAAATCTATGAAATGCCTGAGAAAGAATTAAAAATAATGACTCTAAGGAAATTCAATGAAATGAAAGAGAAAACAGAAATTTCAAATAAAATGAAGAAAACAATGCATCATATGAATAATAAATGCATAAAGAGATAAAATCATTTTAAAAGAGAAATTGGTAACTTTGGAGCTGGCAATTGCAATCAATAAAATAAAAATACAATAGAGGGGCCAGTGTTGTGATGTAATGGGTTAAGTCACTGTCTGCAATGCTAGTATGCCGTATGGGCACCTATTCAAGTCCCAGCTGCTACACTTCTGATCCATATCCCTGCTAATGTGCCTGAGAAAGCAACAGAAGATAGCCCAAATGCTTGGGCCACTGCTCCAGACTTCAGCCTGGCCCAGCCTCAGCCATTATGGCCAATTGGGGAGTGAACCAGCAGATGGAAGATCACTCTATCTCCATCTCTCTCCCTGTAACTCTGTCTTTCCAATAAACAAAATAATGTCTTTTTTTAAAAAAGCAGAAAAATGATGTGAAAAGATTTTTAAAAATAAAAATACAGTTGAGAGCTGTAATAACAGAATAGACCAAGAAGAAAGACTCTCTGTTCATGAAGACAAAACTTTTGAAATAACTCAGACAAAAATAGAGGATAATTTAAAAGAATGAAGAAAGCTTATAAGACATATAGGATAAGCAAAGAAATATTTGTATTATAAGGATACCTGAAGGATATGCAAAGGAAAAAGGCATTGAGAACTTAACCAGTGAAATAATATTTGAAAACATCCAAAATTTTGAAAGAGATTTTGCCATTCAGATACAGGAAGCTCAAAGAACCCAGGTAGACCCAATCAACAAAGTCCTAATACAAAGCAAATTTTAGCTGAATTGTCAAACATTAAGGAGGGAATGCTAAGACAGAGGAAAATTATGAAGTTACATATAAAGGTACGCTCATTAGACTAACAGCAGACTTACTGGTAGAAACTTTACACGCCAGAAGACAATGAGATGTATATTGACTATCTGCAAAGAAAAAATATCCAACCAAGAATACTATCTCTAGCAAAGTCATCCTCTAGAAATGAAGGAGAAATAGTTATTTTTCAAACAAGCAAAAACTGGGAGAATTCATCACCACCAGACCAACCTTACAATAAATCTGTGAAGGAGTCCAATATTAGAAGTAAAAGGATCACAGGAACAATCATGGAAACACTCAACAGTACAAACTTTACTAACAGAGCAGATACACAAAATAGAAATCAAATAGAATCGAACAGCACCAAGAGAGAAAGCTACCAGAAAACAAAGATAAATAATGAGAGGCAGAAAGAAACAGATAACATATAAAATAATCAGTAAGCAATCAATAAAATATTGTAGTTAGTTCTTATGTATCAATATTAACCTTAAATATAAAGTGGTTAAATTCTCTGTCTAAAAACACAGGTTTGCTAAATGGATAAAAAGCAATATCCAATTATATGCTGCTTACAAGAAACTCATATCACTGGTAAAGACACATAGACTGAAAGTGAAGAGTTGAAAAAGATATACCACGTAAGTGGAAACCAAAAACAAGAAGGAATAGCTATACACATATTAGATAAAAGCAAACTTTAAGTCAAAACTATAAAAAAGAGACAAAGGATGTTATATGTTGACAAGAGGATGATTTCAGTGAAAAAATACAACAATCATAAATATCTATGAACCTAACATGAGACCACCCAAATATGTAAAGCAAATATTGTTAGATCTTAAGAGAGAGAGATTTCAATACAAAAATAATGGGGGACTTCAATGCTTGAAATCATCAATGTGTCCATCATACAGACATAAAATCAACAAAGAAACATCAGAGTTGAATGTATTATAAAGAAAATAAACCTAATAATCTTCTACAGAGCATTTCACCCAATAGCTACAGAATATACATACTTCTCACCAGAAAGGAGGATGTTTCCCTGGATAAAACATGTATTAGGTAACAAATAAAGCCTCAGTAAATTAAAAAAAAATTGAAGACATGACATGTATTTTCTGAAATCACAAAATGATAAAACTAGAAATCATAAATAAGATCAATAGAAAATTTACAACTAGATGAAAATTGAACATGCTCCTAAATGACCAATGATCATTGAAGAAATTCAAAAGGAAACCCAAAAAAATCTTGAAACAAATGAAAATTAAAACAGTAAATCAAAATCTTTGGGATACAGCAAATTTAATATGAAGACCAAAATTTATCGAAATAAGTGTATTCATTAAAAATAGAAAGATTTCAAATATACAATCAAACAATGTAACAAGAACTTAGAAAAGAACAAGCCAAACCCCAAATTAGGAGGAGGCAAGAAATAATGAGAATAAGAACAAAAATAAATGAGGTTGAACTAAAAAATACAGATGATCAATAAAATGAAAAACTAATTTTTTGAAATCATCAATAAAATATACTAATCTTGGACCAATATACTTGATAAACATAGATGCAAAAACTCTCAGAGAAATATCACCAAAAGGAATCCAATGCTACATTAGAGAGAACATACATCATGATCAAGTGGGATTTATCCCAGGGATCAAGGATGGTTCAATTTTTACCAATCAACAAACATAATAAATCATATCAACACAATAAAGAACAAAAACTATATGATCTCAATAGATTCAGAAAAAGCACTTGAGAAGTGTCAACATCCCTTTGTGATTAAATGGAAAAAAAACCTCCGAACAAGTTATGTATAGAAGGAACATACTTCAAATTGATAAAGGATATATGTGACACATACCCAGTATCATACAGAATGAGGAAAAGCTTCCAACATCTTCTCTCAGGTCTGTAACAAGACAAGAATGTCTTGTTTCACACCTCTTATTCAATACAGTTTTGGAAGCATTAGAGCAATTACGGAAGAAAACAAAATAAAGAACTTTGAAATTGGAGAAGATGATGTCAAAATATCTATTTTCAAATGGCATGATTTTGTACATGGAGAAACCTAAACATTCCACCAAAAAGCCAGTAGTTCTGATAAACCAATTCAGTATAGTCATAGGACACAAAATCTACATACAAAAACGGTAGCATTTATATATAGCAATAATGGCCTTAGTGAAATGGAAACCAAAAAATAAATCTCACTTGTAATACCTGTAAACATTAAATATTTAGGAATAAATTTAACTAAAGAACTGAAAGTTTCTACAAGGAAAATTATAAAGCACCAGTGAAAGAAATTATAGAGGACATAATAAAGGAAAGATATTCCTTGTTCATGGATAGAAAGAATTGACATTGATAAAATATCCATACTACCTAAAGCAATTTATAGATTCAATGCAATGCCTATGAAAATATCAATAACATTCTTTAAGAAATTAGAAAAAAATATTAAAATTCAAAAGAACCAGAATAGCCAAAGTAATCTTGAACAAAAAATAAGTTGGAGGCATCACAATACTTGATTTCAAACCATACTACAAAGCTATAGTAATTAAAACATAAAAATCAACAAACAAATCAATGGAAAAAATAGAGAACACAGAAATTAATCAACATACAGTCAACGAATTTTTGTGCATATTTAGTAACAAAGCAACTTGTACACTTCTAACATTTTTTTAAAGATTTATTTTATTTATGAAAGTGTTACAGAGAGAGGTAGAGACACAGAGAGAGGTCTTCCATCCGTTGCTTCACTCCCCAGTTGGCCGCAACAGCCGGAGCTGCGCCCATATGAAGCCAGAAGCCAGGAGCTTCTTCCAGGTCTCCCACGCGGGTGCTGGGGCCCAAGGACTTGGGCCATCTTTCACTGCTTTCCCAGGCCACAGCAGAGAGCTGGATCAGAAGAGGAGCAGCCAGGACTAGAACCGGCGCCCATATGGGATGCCGATGCTTCAGACCAGGGTGTTAACCCGCTGCACTACAGTGCCAGCCCCCACTTTTAACATTTAAAACTGAGGATCATCATTCTTTTGCAGTGAAACAAAAAAAAATTTTTAAGAAACAGGAACAAAATTACAACAGAGACTGTCAATTCTAATTTAGATCATATAGGTTCTGCTGATTCTCCCAAGTTACAGGGCTCAAGTCATCATTAGGAGAGAATTTCATTTTCAAAAGTGTCATCTTAAACTACAAGGATGTCCTTTAAACATCACAATTAAACATGGCAAAGGAGAAGCCATTTTGTCAAAATGCCCACTTAACACACCCAAACATTTCAAACTCACCCTTTGTTGACTTTCTATAACCCCATTTTTTAAAGTTTTTTTTTTTTAAAGAGAAAGTAGACAGATACATGTTGGTAAATGCTGACTATATTCACACAGAGACATAGTGTAATCTCTGAGCCCAACATAAAGAGAATGGAGGAAAAAAGAAATAATTCTATGCACTACGAAACAGGGTCCTATCACCCTCCAGCTTCCAGCAGAGTGAAGGCAGCAAGTGCTCTTTTTTTTCCCCCACAGATCACAGTGGTCTGTCAACTGATTTTTGATGAAGGTGTCAAGACTATACGTTGGAGAAGGGATAGTCTTTTTAATAAATGGGGCTGGCAAAATTAGATATACATAAGTAGAAGAATTAAATTTGATTCATATGTCTTGCCATATAAAAATTAACTCAAGATGGATCAAAGATTTAAACTATAAAATTATTAAACTAAAATTTATAGAAGAAAACAGGGGAAACACATCAAGACATTGGCATAGGTGATGATTTTCTAGGATAAGATTCCAAAAGCAAAGGCAACAAAAGCAAAATGTGACAAATAGGATTATACCAAACCAAGTCATTCCTGCACAGCAAAACAAACAATGCAGTGAGGAGACCTCCAACAGAATGAGAGAAAGCATATTTATTTGCAAGCTACTTATCTGACAAAGGGTTACTACTCAGAATATATGAGGAACTCAAAAAACAGCAATCCAATTAATAAATGGGCAAAGGATGTGAACAGACATTTCTCAAAAAAGGAAAAAAATATAAATGGTCAACAAATCTATGACAACAAGGTTCAATATCAGAAGCCATCAAGGAAACGCAAATGAAAACTATAGTGAGATATTACCTCACCCCTGTTAGAATGACTATTACCAAAAAGACATAATGTGACAGACATTGGCAAGTATACAGGGAAACAGGAACTCTTACACACTGATGGTGGAAATGTAAATTGTTAGAGACATGTGAAACACTATATGGAGATTTCTCAAAACCTAGAAATAGAACTGCCATATGATCCAGCAATCCCACTACTGAGTATATTATCCAAAAGACATGAAATCATTGTACCAAAGAGATACCTACTCTGTCATGTTTATTCCAGCACTGATCACAATAACCAAGATATGGAACCAACCAAGGTGTTCATCCTCAGATGAATGAACAAAATATGATATATGTACATAATGGAATATTATTAAACTGTAGAAAAGAATGAAATCTTGTCATTTGTAGCAAAGTGGACAGAACTGGAGGACATCATGTTAAGTGAAATAAACCAGACACAGAAAGACAAATACTGTTGTATTTTCCCTCAAAGGAGGAAGTTTAAAAAAATTCAACATGAACACAAAATGATGATAACCAGAGGCTAAGAGGTACAGAAGTTTCAATATTGGGTAACAAATGAGAGACTAAAGGAATAAATTTTAGTGTTGCACAGTATAGTAGGGATATATATATATATAATTATATCTAATATATAAACTAATACATCATTTAGTATGTATTATATGAACAAATGAAAGAATGAGGATCCAAGCCTCCAACCTTAAAGTAATGTCAAAGAACAGGAAATGTTGATTACCTTGTTCTGATCAGAACTCATTGCATACATGAAATGTCACATTGTAGCCCTTAAATATGTAACTTTTTAAAATCCTTTTGCAAGAAGTTTGTTATTATTTTGCATACTTCTATCATGTTACTCAGTTTATCTGTTCTAATAGATTTTCTGATCATATGTTTAAAATATTGTACATGTAAGATCACATCATTAGCAAACAGAACAATTTCATGTCCTTTCTCAGCAGGATGCCTTTTATTTTTGTGTCTTGCTTAATTACTATGGTTGGGACTTCTAGTAATATATTGAGAACAAGTGATGAGTATCCTTGTCTTATCTATGATCTTAGAGGAAAAGCTTTCAACTTTTAGCCTTGAGAATGGCGTTAGCTGTAGTTTTATCATGCATGATCATTATTGAGATACATTCCCTTGCAGCTGGTGTTGTGGTATAGCAGGTTAAGCTGCTACCTGAGTCCCGGATGGGTGCCAGTTCATGTCGCAGCTGATCCACTTCCAATCAGCCCCCTAATAGCCTGGGAAAAGCACCAGAAGATGGCCTAAGCACTTGGGTCCCTGCCACCTACATGGGAGACCCGAAATAAGCTCCAGCCTACCAGATTTGGCCTGGCCCAGCTCTGGCCACTGCACTCATCTGGGAAGTGAATCAGAAGACGGAAGATCTATCTCTCTGTGTGTCTCCCTCTCTCACTGTAACTCTTTTAAATAAATCAATCTTTTTTAAAAAGATACATTCCATGTATACTTCATCTGTAGAGCATTTTAATCATGGGAGGATGTTGAATTTTGTCAAATGTTTTCTGCATCCATTTAAATGATCTTATAGTAGCTGACTTTCACTCTTTTAATGTGATGTGTTATATTTATTGATTTATATGTGCTGAACAATTATTTCATCCAAGGAATAAATCCCACGTGGTTATAGTGAGTTATTCTTTTAACATGCCATTAAATTCAGTTTAGTAGTATTCTGTTGAGGATTTTTGCATCTTTGTTCATCAGAGCTAATGACAACAATTTTATTTGCCTGTGGTATTCTTGTAATGTTATCCTTTCAGCCTTTTTGTATGAAATGTTTAAATATATTTTAATGTTTTCTCCATTGTAGTTACATTGTTTATGATTTCATTTTTCCTTCTACTAGCTGTTTCTCCCTAGTACTGTGTTTCTATTCGATTATTCTTGAAATGACATTATGCACAGGCAACTTGTGAAAATCTAAAGTTAATCTATATTTTTACCCTTGTTCTAAATAGTAAGAATTATGAGATGTATATTTCTATCGTCGTGTACTTAATTACATTTATTTCTCATTAACTGTTAAGCATTATTGCTGCTTTATAAAATATTCATTTCCAATAACTACAAATTAAGCATTTGATTTTCTCCTCTGTCTTGTACTAAGCATCACCAACTTTGGATTTTGGTTTAATATTAGGTAGCAGTGATCTGCTTTTGTCAAGAAATTTGTTTGGGTTTTATGGCAGATTGCATTTTCAAAGAAGGCTACAATGATATCTCTCATGCCATATGCTCTCATAAAAAAGTGACACAGGCACTCTTTCCATAAAGAGATTGTGTTTTCTCTTCCCCTTTAAAGTTGAACACGTTTCACATGACCCAAGGACTATGGCAGAAGTTGACATTATGTGACTTCTGAGTCATAAAAGTTGATGGAAATGTAATGTGTTCCCTGGAACTCTCACTTGAAGCCTTCAGCCACTTGGAAAGCAATCTGATTGCCCTGAGAGCTCTGTGCTATAAGGAAGTACAAACTGGCCCACATGGAAATCTCACATGCAAAAGTCTTGACCCTCTGTCTCCTCTCTGACATGCAACTACTGAAAAATTTCAACAGAGACCTACTCTGTAAAGTCTATTCTACAGAAACTGGGAAAGATAAGAAAATCATTGTTATCTTAAGCCCTAAAGTTTGGAGTTATTTGTTACACACCAATAGGTAATTAAAATAGGTCTCCATTGCACTTAAAAGACATTTCCACAGGGAATAAAATTTCAGATTGATATTTTCTTTGAGAACATAAAGATATAATTGACTTTTTGCTTTTATTAAGTTGTTTTAGAGAAGTCAGCTGTCATTCTATTGCTCTTCTATGTGTTTTTTTTCCTGATTTTATTTTTTTCTCAGGCTTTCTGCACTTTATGATATGTCTCATATTTTCTTATTTTAAAAATGCACTTATTTGAAAAGCAGAGAGAGAGACAGAGAGACAGAGAGTCACATTTAGTGATTCACTCTCCAAATGGCTGGGGTGAAGTCAGGAGCCAGGAACTCTATCAGGGGCTCCCACATGGGGAAGAGGGAGCCAAGCACTTGGGCAATCATTCCCTGCTTTCCCAGGCACATTAGCAGGAGCTGGATCAGAAGTCCAGTAGCTAGGACCTGGACTGGCTCTCTCAGATGGGATGTCAATGTTGCAAGCAGTGACATTACTCACTTGCCATAACACTGGTCCTTCAGTATTTCAAGTTTTGCTGCATAAAATTCATTTGGTATTTGGATTCAATTGACTCATGTCTTAAATCATCTTTGGAAAAGACTCAGTTATCTTTTTAATACTGTGCCTGCTCCATTCTCCCTCTCTTTTTTTCTTTCTGGAACTCAGAAGAGAGTAGATGTTAGCTAAAACTTCTTACATTGTCCACCACATTACTTAACCTCCTCTCCACATTTTCCATATTTGCATCTCTATATGATAAATTATTATCATTTCTTCTTGTATAAGTGGATTTTAAAAAATCATGGGAACATGGACTCTAAAGTTTATTCTGGTGTGAAATAAATTTGAAATCCATGCATAGTTTTTCAGTGTATTTTCTGTGAACTTTTTGAAAACTTTGCATAGGCATGGAAATAAAAATTTTTGCATCAACATAAACTTCTAAATTTCATTTTCTGTTTACTTTTTGAAGTCCCCTTGTATATAACCTAGATAATCAGTCCTCCCTTAAGCTGTGTTCAATCTACTATTAATAGCACTCACTGAATTCCTTTTATTGCTTCTTTAAAGTTCTAGTTGCTTCAAGTCTGCTATATTACTTTTTTCCTCATTCCTTTCTCCTGAAGACGTTTTCAAGCTTTTTATTTATCTCTCATAACATAATTAGCTTAAATATTTTAGATTTTTCTCGTGATTCTAGTATCTGAAGACTTTTCATTTCTGATGATCTTGTTCCTCCTGTGCTTGATTATCTTGTAGTGCTCATTATCCCTGTCAAGATTACTTGAGGAGATTCTCCTGGGCCTAAAAGTTTCCTCAAAGAGCCTAGGGTTTAATTCTTCTAGGTGATCGGGAGTCATAAGGGCAATAAATTAAAAAAAATTCATCCAGGCTCTTGTCTCCCGCAAAGACAGAAATATTAAAAGCAGAGAGATTGTATGCAAACCAGGACAGCTTATTTGGCAGTGAGGGAACATACATTTACATGCAAGTGTGGGCTGCCCTACACATACAAATCCAACTGAGTGGGCCAAAGAATGGCCCACAGACTAGGAAAGAAAGGGAAACCAAAAACAGTACCTGCAACATGAAGTACGTCCAAGACTACAGGCAGGAGAGTAAAGATGTTCTGTTCAGACCGAAGTGCCCGTGCTGAAAGAGAACAGAAGCACAAAGGAGCTCCAAAGAAATGGGTTCAGCGACTCAACCCAAGACCCACCGCATAAAAACATGGCGCTACTGGCTTCTCCTCCTTTTGTAACCTCTGCGTGCAGGTCCCAGATATAAGGTGCATTATGGGAATTTATACCTTTTTTTTTCTTTCTGATTGACAGTTAAGGAGTGGAGGCCTCTGGCTCAGCTCCATTCCCAGTGAGGGGATACTGACCAAGTCCTAGCCTGCTCCAGGGCCCAGAGCTTCTTCCAAGAGACACCTCCACGCTAGTCCCAGGGTGAGTGTCGGGGTTGGGGGAGGGAGTGGGCCTCGGGGCTGACGGCTTCCGCTTGTCTACCCGGACCCCTCTTTAGGAGTGCTTAGTCTAGAAACATTTTAAACTTCTTCCACAGTTTATGGTTCCTTGTACCACCCCATTGATATAAATTTGGGCTGGAATTTTAATTTTGGAAATAGATTTTCTTTTCTTGTTGCTCTGCTCAGCATGAAATCAATTCTCTAGCAATGTCTTGGAGGTGGGGAATGAGAGTATTTATTTCTAATTCTCCTCTACCCAGAGGGTATAGCTCTGTGGGGATACCGGATTAATATAGGGAAGGTCTCCTTTGATTTATGTCTTCTTTATTCTGTGAGTCTATTGTTGTTTGGAAGAAAATAAACATTGGTCTAAAAAGAGGTAAATAATTAGGAAATGGGACTCAATCAGAGCATGGGATACCAATCTTTAAAGTGAGAAAAACATGTAACAGCACCAGTGAAAACTCATCAACACCTTCAGTAGGGGTTGGCAGACTATAGACTGTATCTATTTTGTAAATGAAATCTTACTGGAACACAGCCATGCTCATTTCTCTGCACACTATTTACAGCTGTTTTTGCACTATGAGACAAAGTTGAAGTGTTGAAAAAGATACTCTATGGCCCACAAAATCCTAAATTAGTTACTATCTGGCCCTTTAAAGACAAAATTTGCTAGTTCCTTTCCTTTCCTAAGGAAGTCACTTCAAACTTTACCTAAGGTAGCTACAAATAAACATAGCTCAAAAGAAAGTTTAATGTTGCAAATGTCATGTTCAGAGGTAAGGTGTTGAGGCATTTGCCTGGTCCAATGATTGCCAAGTTTGAAGGGTTTTAATAGTTCTAGTAAAATAAATTCATAGGAAATTTTAGAACTCCAATTAATTAAATTCACTTGACATTGCCAGACAATGAAAGTCAGTATTGTATTTTGATAGTTGAAATTACAAAGGTGCACAGACTATTATGTGGATTAACTGTAACACCTCTGACTCGTGTGTATATTTATAGTCATCTTTAATCTGTTGCAGAATTACCTATACCTAAGCATATGACAGCTGTCATGTTTTGTTTTTGCCTTTGAAAGAGAGAAATCAGGAAAAAGTACAAATGTACTCATGGGTACTCTACTTCAAAGTATTTAATTTCTCCTATGTATTGACATTGACAAACATCAAACTATTTATGTACTATACAAACATTTTGTGGGGCTCGAATAAAGGTCTGGAGATGACAAAAGATTAGAACAAATGGGCCCAGATAAAACTTCCTTTTTCTCAGAGTGAAAGATACCTACTAGATAATAGATATAGTTTTATCCACCAAGAAAATTGAAGTGTTCCTTTGAGGTATATGCCTGTCCAGCCTATCTGGAGATCAAAATCCCAGTGCAAATAGTTAGCTGGGTTTTTATAATAATTTTTATTTTATTTGATGTGTAGTGAAGGTAATGCTTCTATTGATATTTGTCCTATATATTTTAACACATGCATGGATTCTTATAATCACTACCAGTGATAAGATAAAGGATTCAAACACCCCAAAGAATTCTCTCATGCTGCATTATTTTATAGTCAGACTCTTACCAGAACTAATTGTTGGCATCCATGCTCTTATAGTTTTGTCTTTTCAATAAACACATATAAATGCAATAATAAAACATGGATTCCTTGACCCACACTCTTCTTCTAGTAAAATGCACTTAAGATTCATTCATGTTCTTGTATGAATAAATATCATTTTACTTCTGAGTAGAATTCCATTGTATGACTCCTCCAGTGTTGGAGGACATTTGTATTATTTCCAGTTTGGGGAAATTATGAATAAACTTGCAATAAATATTTGAGTACAGGATTTGGGGTGAAAATATGTTTTCAGTTCTCTGAAACAAATGCCTAGAAGTATAGTTAAGAGGTTAGTTGGTAAGCATATGCTTACTTTTGTTAAGAAACTCCAAAACAGTCTTCCAAAGTGGCTATACTAAGAGTTGGCATCTGTACCAGCAATTGTAGAATTCCAGTTGTTCCTCATCCTTGTCAGCACTTGATAGTGTCAGGTTTTTATTGTTCTTTTCTACTCTAAAATGCATTTCATGTGGTTTTAATTTCAATTTCCGTAATGACTCATAATACAGAGTATCTTTAATATGCTTACTTGTCAATCAATTATTTTTGGTTGTCTGTTGAAGTCTTTTGTCCATATTTTAAAAATACTGGGTTATCTGTTTTCTTTGGTGTTTTAAAATATTTTTAATGTAGTCTGCATACAAGTTTTTTATCAAATATACAAATATTTCCCACATGCTTGGCTTGTATTTGTACTTTCTTAACAGTTTTTTTTTTTCTCAGATCAGAAGATTTTAAATTTGATTCAAGTCCAGCTTGCTGAATTGTCTTCTTTTAGGAACTGTGTTTTTGGTGTTATATTTGAGAAGTCTTTGTTTAATTCAAGTTTATGAAAATTTGTTCCTCTGTATTCTTCAATTAGTTTTAAAATTTTATGAGTTTAATTTAGATTAACGATTCATTTTGTTTAACTTATGTAAAGGGTAAAAACTTTAGGTCAAGGTACATCTTTTTTTTTTTTTTTTTACATTTGGAAGTACAGTTGCTCTTCATTTACTGAAAAGATTCACTTTTCTCCATAGAATATAGTTGTATCATTGTCAAAAATTGACCATATTTGTTTGGGTCTAAATCTAAACCCTCTTCTGATTTCCATTGATCTATTTTTTTGTCAGTACTACACTTTCTTGATTATTATAGCTTTATAGTATATCTTAATATTCAGTAGTGTGTGCCTTCGAGCTTTGTTTTTGTTGTTGTTGTTGTTCTTGTTAAAAATGGTGTGGCTATTCCACATCCTTTATCTTTCAATATAAATTTGAGAAAAAAACTTGTATATAAGGCTGGAGCCATGGATCATTTGGCTAATCCTCTGCCTGCAGTGCCAGTACCCCAGGTTCTAGTCCCAGTTGGGGCACCAGGTACTAGTCCCGGTTGCTCCTCTTCCAGTCCAGCTTTCTGCTGTGGCCTGGGAGGGCAGAGGAGGATGGCCCAGGTGCTTGGGTCCCTGCACCCGCGTGGGAGACCAGGAGGAAGCACCTGGCTCCTGGCTTCAGATCAGCACAGCGCCGGCCGTGGTGGCCATTAGAGGAATGAACCAAAGGAAGGAAGACCTTTCTCTCTGTCTCTCTCTCACTGTCTATAACTCTCTCTGTGTCTCTCTCTCTCACTGTCTAACTCTGCCTGTCAAAAGAGAAAAAAGAAAAAGAAAAAACCTTGTATATATGTATAAAGAATATTGTTTGTATTTTTACTGTAATTGCATTAAATTTATGGACCAATTTGTTGAGAATTGGCATCTCAACCATACTGAATCCTTCAATCCATAAGCAGGGGATGTCTCCATTTATTTTGATCCTTTTTGAGGTTTTTCCAACAGCATTTTATAGTTTTAGCATAAACATCTTATGTATATTTTGAATGTCATATTATACCTTAATATTAAGTAATACCTTAATTAAATGTTATATATTAATATTTAATTGAAGGAGATATTGTAAATGTCATTTTTACTTTTATTTTTATTTATAATTGCTCATAAGTAGTATTTAGAAAAGTTACTTATATTTATAGTTCACTTTCTTTTTTTTTTTTATTAAACTTTTATTTAATGAATATAAATTTCCAAAGTATAGCTTATGGGTTACAATGGCTTCCCCCCTCCCATAGCTTCCCTCCCGCCCGCAACCCTCCCCTTTCCCGCTCCCTTTCCCCTTCCATTCATGTAAAGATTCATTTTCAATTCTCTTTGTATACAGAAGATCAGTTTAGTATATATTAGGTAAAGATTTCAACATTTTGCCCATATAGCAACATCAAGTGAAAAAACTACCATTGGATTACTAATTATAGCATTAAATAGCAATGTACAGCACATTAAAGACAGAGATCCTACATAATTTTTTTTTCAAATTAATTAATTTTCTATGCCATTTCCATTTTAACACCAGGTTGTTTTTTTTTTCATTTCCAATTCTCTTTATATACAGAAGATCACTTCAGTATATAATTAGAAAAGACCTCATCAGTCTGTGCCCACACAGAAACGCAAAGTATAAAAATACTGTTTCAGTACCAGTCATAGCATCACTTGGCTTTAGATGACACATTAGGGACAGATCCCACATGGGGTGTAAGTACACAGTGACTCCTGTTGCTGACTTAACAATTTGACACTCCTGTTCATGGCGTCAGTAATCTCCCTAGGCTCTAGTCATGAGTTGCCAGGGCTATGGAAGCCTTTAGAGTTCGCTGACTTTGATCTTATTCCGATAGGGTCATAGTCAAAGTGGAGGTTCTCTCCTCCCTTCGGAGAAGGGTACCTCCTTCTTTGATGGCCCCGTTCTTTCCACTGGGATCTCACTCACAGAGATCATTCATTTAGGTCTTCTATCCTACAATCTTCTAAATTCTATTTCCTAGAGGCTCTTTGAAAATTGCCTGTGGTTTTCTACGTAGACTTATCATGTCACCTGTGAGCACAGGTAGGTTCATTTTTTTCCTTTCAAGTTTGAAGGACTTTTTATTTAATTCTGTTCCTATTTTGTTTTTTAATAGTGTACAAGTTCATTTATGATATCAAATATGGATGATGACAGCAGACATCTAATTTCTGAATGGGGGAAGGAACATTCAGCTTTTTACCATTAAATATGCAATGCACTGTAGGGTTTTTATAGATATCTTTTATCAGACATAGGTGTATTTTGTGAAATGGTTTTCAGCATCTATTGAAATGACAGCTTTTTTTCTTTGCTGTTAAACAAGGTACATTATGTCAATTGGTTTTCTTTTTTAAAATATTTATTTTTATTTATTTGATATACAGAGGGAGGGAGAGATAGAGAAAGAGATCTTCCAT
This sequence comes from Lepus europaeus, assembly GCF_033115175.1. Lineage (NCBI taxonomy): Eukaryota > Metazoa > Chordata > Mammalia > Lagomorpha > Leporidae > Lepus > Lepus europaeus. Next base: position 69,651,618 of record NC_084850.1, on the reverse strand, counting down.
CTGCTGGTTCACTGCCCAGATGGCTGCTATGCCTAGGGCTGTGCCAGGCTGAAGCCAGAGGCCTGGAATTCTATCCTCATCTCCCACATAGGTGGCAGGGACCCAAACACTTGAGCCATCTTCTGCTGCTTTCCCAGGCACATTAGTAGGGAGCTGGATTGGAAGCAGAGCCTCTGGGACTTGAACCAGTGCTCTCCTGCATGCAATGCTGGCATCACAGGTGGCAGCATAACCTGCTACACCACAACTCAGTCCCTGATTTTCAAATTTTGAACTTGTATTGCACTTTTGAGATAAACTCCACTGGCCATATTATATGACAGTTTATACACACACACACACACACACGCACACGCACACACACACACATATATATATATAAAATTTGATTTCTTAATATTTTATTGAGAGTTTTTTGTTTATGTTTAAGAATACTATTGTTTTATACTTTTCTTGTATTGTCCTTATTTGATTTTAGTATCAGGATAGTGCTCATCAAATAAAATGCAGCAGGAAGTGTTCCCTTCTATTTTCTGGAAGAGATTATATAGAAAATGTATTCAACCCGAGGAAGGCGCTGTCTGTATTCAAGTGTCCCAGACCTGTGGATGCCAGTACACAATCGCTGGAATAGACTATGTTTACCATGTAAGACCTGTTTATGGTATGTTCTATGTCCTGCAATCTGGGACTATAACTGTTGGTGCTATTTTCCTTAGTATCACCCAGTTTCACCTTGTGGAACCTTGAAAACATGCTCTACATTTTACTGCTCCAAATGAAAACCCTAAACACTCCAAAAGCTATTAAAACGGATAAACAAGTCTAGTGAAGTTGCAGGATACAAAATCACCATGTAACAAGCAATGGCATTTTTATAAACTGATAATGTTTGCCTTTCATGAAGGTTCATAGCTCACTTCTACTTCCTTGCTGACTTCTAATCACCTATTCCTGGACTGCTAACAATCTTAACGAATAGGCATTCTCCTCTCTCTATCAGCATTGTCTTGTTTGTTTGTTTGTTTAAGTCTGCCCCCAATATATTGCTATAATTTGGAGACTTCAAACCTTAGTAATATCAGAATCACCAGGAAAACTGGTTAAAACAGATTGTTGAGCCCTACCCCCAGAATTTCTGATTAAGTTGCACTTGAATTTGCACTTCTGAAATTTGCACTTCTGTAAATGTCCCAGGTGAGGTTGATGCTAATGGTTCAGGAACCTCACTGTATCACTAGTATTATGCTGTAGTTGATCAAATGGTCTTTGATATATTTTCTTTTTTTGATATATTTTTATAGTTTTGCTGGAATTACAAACTAGGTAAAAATTAGTCTAAAGAATACTGAAGAAAAAAATCAGAGCCCAGAATATTCCACACAAAGTCAATTTCATTGCAAGCGAAACGTGAAAAATACTGCATTGATTCATTTAGAAGACTGAAGTGTATATTATATGAAAGATTATAAGAATTATGACAATAAAATACTTATCAAATTATATTTAACCAAGAATTTCTAACTCATTTGGTCATAAAATACTTGGATAGGCATAGCATTCTAGAGCTAGTGTTATTCATATTCACTTTGAGAAATGCTAATCTGAATAATCTTTTTCATTACAGGAGAGGTCAGGTGTCCCTGAAAATTTCCCAGAATCATGGAAGTCGGAACACCTGTCTCATTGCATTTAATCATATTGATGGTTTATTTACTCTGTCCAGAATCCAAGTCTAATTTTCTCTGTTTCAGTTAATTCTGAGCAAAAATATGCCACAGGTAGAATTTAGTTAAGGATAGGGATCCAGAGACCTTGAAGGAGAAATACCAAAATTTTTTCAGGGATCATCTATCTCTACTGTAGGTATATGTATTATCAAATACCTGATAATTTGCTATAACTTTTTTCACTTCAGTTGACGTCACTAAACTGTCCAGTTTTTAAATTCTCTTATTCATTTTTTCAGATTGAGACAAATTTTTTTTTATATATCTGATATTCTGAAACATTGCCCAGACTAAAATTTCCCAATACTGGTTAAATAAGCTCAACTTTAAGTTCTATCAGAAAGTTGGAATGGATTTCTGCAGGCTCAAATGAGTTGACTCATTTATTTATTTTTGACAGGCAGGGTGGATAGTGAGAGAGAGACAGAGAGAAAGGTCTTCCTTTTTGCCGTTGGTTCACCCTCCAATGGCTGCTGCAGCCAGCGCTTCGTGCTGATCTGAAGCCAGGAGCCAGGTGCTTTTCCTGGTCTCCCATTCGGGTGCAGGGCCCAAGGACTTGGGCCATCCTCCACTGCCTTCCCGGGCCATAGCAGAGAGCTGGCCTGGAAGAGGGGCAACCGGGATAGAATCCGGTGCCCCAACCGGGACTAGAACCCGGTGTGCCGGCGCCACAAGACGGAGGATTAGCCTGTTAAGCCACGGCGCCGGCCTAGGACTCATTTATTAAAACAAATGCTTTCATGTAATCATTTCACCTACATTATACTTCAACTACCTTTGACTAATGCTTGTTGATCCTTTCCAGTATGAATAGACTTCCTGGCCATATAGAACATGGAAGTAAAAAGGCTTAAATAACTTAACTTTAACACTCTATCCTTTGCCATTGTATCATTTGCCTCAAGCTATGAGTCTGAGCTAGAGATAGATTTTAGCATCATTCCCATAAAACAGGAGATGGAGGCCTGCACTGTGGTGCAGTGGGTCAAAGCCCCAGCCTGCAGCACAAGCATCCAATATTGGCACTGTTCTACTTCTGATCCAGCTCCCTGCTAATGCACCTGAGAAAGCAGCAGAGGATGGCCCAAGTACTTGGGCCCCTGTACTCACGTGGGAGACCTGGAAGAAGCTCCTGGCTCCTGGCTTTGGCCTGGCCTAGTCCTGGTTGTTGCAGCCATTTGGGGAGTGAACCAGCAGATAGAAGACCTTTCTTTCCTTGTCTACCTCTCTCTGTAACTCTGCCTTTTGAGTAAATAAAATAAATCTTTAAAAAGAAAGGGTGGAGTATAGGACTAGCTATACACATGAAAACTGCTGATGTTGATAAAATGTATAAGGTGATAGAGTTATAATTACTTTTGTTGTTTAATATTCTAAGATAGTTCTGTGCATCAATTTGGATGCATTAATTACTGTTCTGTTTTACCTTAATCATTTTGGGTAGCTAAGCTTTTTAAAAAATAAAACAGGCCCATAGCCTTCTGATACATTCACATTTGCTTTTCAAATTCTTTTATTTCACAAAAATCACAGCATACTATCTGTGAATATTACATTTTAAAGTCTTCTACTTGGGTAGTATATTATAATTAGCAAACACTTTCACATTTGATTCCAATAACAATTTTATGAAGTTGGTATGATATTGTTAAATGTATCTTTGGTCTTCCTCTCCATTTTCTAGCATACAACTCCTAAAATCCTTGAAATCTTCAAGGCAACAAAGGTCATTTTGTCTGTTGACTAGCAACCCCTAGGTAGTTTCAGTGTGAAAACTGGTCACTTGGAACAATTAAGGCAGGATTAGAGGGTTGTAACTTTTACCCTTCCTCTCCAGTCCCTGGAGGAGGAAGAGGGACAGAAGGTTAAGTTGATCACCAAGGACCAATGATTTGATCAATCATGCATATGTAATTAAGCCAAAATAAAAAACAAAAAGGACAGAGTTTGGAGAGCTTCTGGATAGCTGAACATGGGTGAGGTCCTGAAGAGTGGTACACAAGGAGAGGGAAAGGAAATGCCATATCGCTTCCCACATGCATTTCCCTATGTATCTCTTTCCTCTAGTAGTCTGTATCCTTTGATTATTTTTTCACCTGCAATTTACTAAATATTGTGTGTCTTTAAATGTTTTTATTGACTTTTAAATTTTTATATTTTATACAAATTTCATGTATTTCATATATACAGATTTAGGAACATAGTGATATTTCCCACACTATCTTTCCTCCCACCCATACTTCCACCTTTCTTCCTCCTCTGTTTCCCATTCCTACATTTAATTGTCACAAAGATCCCTTTTCAGTTTACTTTATACTCATAAGATTAACCCAACACTAAGTAAAGAGTTCAACAAATAATATGAAGAAAAAAAAAAACAGTATTCCTCAACAGTAGAGGCAAGGGCTGTAAATGATCATCAAATCTCAAAATGTCAATTTCACTTCAATACATTACATTTAAGGTACTCTATTAGTGCCGGCGCTGCGGCTCAATAGGCTAATCCTCCGCCTTGCGGCGCTGGCACACCGGGTTCTAGTCCCGGTTGGGGCACCGGATTCTGTCCCGGTTGCCCCTCTTCCAGGCCAGCTCTCTGCTGTGGCCCGGGAAAGCAGTGGAGGATGGCCCAAGTCCTTGGGCCCTGCACCCCATGGGAGACCAGGAGAAGCACCTGGCTCCTGCCATCGGATCAGCAGCGGCCATTGGAGGGTGAACCAACAGCAAAAATTAAGATCTTTCTGTCTGTCTGTCTAACTGTCCACTCTGCCTGTCAAAAATAAAAAATAATAAGAAAAAAAAAGGTACTCTATTAGTTACCTCAGATGAGGGAAAGCATATGGTATCTGTCTTTTTGGGATTGGCCTATTTCACTAAGTATAATGGTTTCCAGTTGCATCCATTTTATTGCAAAAGTCAGGCACGCACACGCACGAGTGAGAAAGAGAGAGAGAGAGATTACCACTGAGTAGTACTGCATAGTTTATATATACCATAATTTCTTTATCCAGACATCAGTTGATGGACATCTGGGTTGATTCCATAACTTAGCTATTGTGAATTGAGCTGCAATGAACATGGGGGTACAGATGACTGTTTCATCTGCTGATTTAATTTTGCTTGAATATTCTTTATAATAAAACAGTAAATGCAAATAGTGTTTCTCTGAGTTGTGTGAGCTGTTCTAGCAAATTATTGCAAAGAAGGGGTCCTGGTAACCTGATTTATAGCTTATAGAAGCATATGTAAAATAACTTGGGGCTTGCAATTGGCATCTGAATTGGGAGGGCAGTCTTGAGGACTGAACCCTCCATCTGTGGTATCTGACTATCTCATAGTAGACAGTATCATAATTCAATTGAATTAGAGGACATCTAACTGATGTCTAATCCAGAATTGGTTACTTGCTTAGTGTGTGTGAGAACATAAGAGAGCATTCTGTATTGTGAGAATATAAGAGAAACTGAGTTGATTTTTCCATTATGCACAGTACATCGACCTTCAAGACAGCTCAGTCAAAATGTAAATCACTGTTTTATTGCATTTAATTTATGCAGTGAACATTCTTTACTCCATCCCTTATTCCTGTCATTAATGTAGACAGTTTCATTTTTCTACTTTGTGTATTTACTTCTTAAAATTTTAAAGAATGAATTTGTTAATAATCAGAAACAATAAAGATTTTCTTCACTGTGTTAGAACTGAATTAGCTTCTAAGGGAGTGTTAATTCTATTCCCCAAATCCATAATCGTAATGAGTTTTCTTCAGTACTAAATATAAAATATCTATATTACTGAATGAGACATAAGAATGGTTAGAAAAGTAATTACAGATTATCTTAACATGTCTGGAGCTAATAATAAGGAATCAACTCTTACTACCCCATCCAGCAATGTGAGAATGGTAGCATGCTAATGAAGCCTGCAGAACATAGAATGTCAGTTCCTTGGATTTTCAAGTGTAAAACAAAGTACTATTATTAAGTACACAAATATATTTTATTCATATATATTTATTAATCAACAATAGGATAGTATTAACATCCTCATAAAAGAGAAATAAAACAATTGAAGCTGAATATTATGCAATGCTCAAGAGAATTCTTAAGAGTAGAAACTTTCATGAGAATGATAAACCTCTCTGAAGTGCACAAGAATAGTCAACATCTGTGTCATAGTTAGATATAATCTCATTTCTTATATACTTTCTCCGAGTTTCAAGCTATTTCTCCCTTATATGCAATGATGGGAAACAGTGATGAATGAGCCTAAGGGATGAGATGAGTGTAAAAGTTTCACACATTAATTGTAGCCCAACCACATCAATGTAGCTGCCTCAAAATGCTACGTATCTGGGGCCAGCGCTGTGGCTTAGTAGGTAAAGCCGCCACCTGCAGTGCCCGCATCCCATACAGGCACCGGTTCATGCCCTGGCTGCTCTACTTCTGATCCAGCTCTCTGCTATGGCCTGGAAAAGCAGTAGAGGATGACCCAAGTCCTTGGGCTCCTGAACCCACGTGAGAGACCTGGAAGAAGCTCCTGGCTCCTGGCTTCGGATCAGCGCAGCCCCGGTTGTTGCAGCCAATTGGGGAGTGAACCAGCAGATGGAAGACTCTCTCTCTCTCTCTCTCTCTCTCTCTCTCTCTCCATCTCCTTCTCTCTGTGTATAACTCTGACTTTAAAAAAATGCTCCATATCTAAGATTTTTGGAGAGTAGGAATGACCAGCATTTTGTGGATCAAGGAGTTCTTAATCATCTCAATCTCTTACTTTCTTTACTAGATCACCTCTTGGCTAGCATCAGATATTAACAGCACTTTGTTGTGTTTAATTCAGATTTAAACAATCAAAACTGACTAGATGACCCTACTTAACATCCATTTAGTGTTTACACATAAGGTGTATTCAAAATGATACTGCTAATGATATTAGTGAGTTATTGATCTGATGTTTTACCAGGCTGTTTGACAGGTCACGTGTTTCTAATTAAATGTTCATTGATTCTTGAGAAACAGTGTTAAAATGAACAAGGATTAGATATGAAAGCTCTGCACACAGCACACAAATATAAATATAAAAGTTAGTGTACAGTAAGTTATTTTAAAGAGTTTTAATATAGATTTTTGCATATTCTTTCCCCATTAAAAAAAGTAGATTCCTTTTAAAGTCAAGTAGAAGCTAGTGTTTCTTACCTAGAATATTTATTAGACAACAACATGCCTAACAATTTAAAAATGTAATAAGCAATATAATACAGTAGATAAGACCTTAGATTCTAAAGTCGGTCTCCCTATCTTCAAATCCCAGACCCACCATTTACTATTATTTATCTTTGGGACTCTTTCCATGTCTATGCCTCAGTTTCTTACCAAATAACCTTCACCAAATTTGAGGATGACATAATATACATAGTAAGTGACCTGTAAATCATTACACTTTGTTCACTCAGCAGATAAAAAGCTGGCTAGCCATCTGGATGCCTTTGTCTTCTCCAGAATTGTAGTGGTATGCTAGGTGTTACAGTATATATGTGCATCAGGAACATATTTCTTTTCTGAAGACATTCTCAGTGAATATTCTGGAGTTCAGTGGTGCTGAAGAGTTTTGCAAGGCAAAATCTGATGGTTAAATGCCATTATGATTGGAATTTCAAGTAGTAATAATATTAGTGCTCACCACATTTAAATTTCATTATGTAGGTGAGACACTCCTTAGGAGCTGGAGCTCCCTTCACTGCTGGATTTCAAAAGGCAATCAAATTCAGTGTTTCTTAAGGCACAAATAAAGTCAGGGTACATTTCTTTGTAAAACTGCAGAACAATAAATACAAATACCAACAATTCAGAGCATTTGTGGAATGGTTAGGTTTTTCTGGACCATCCCTTTCCCCTTTCTAGACAGCAATTCAGTCACTTAGACAAATCTCTTCCAGTGTATGTTAGAAAAGCACACTAGGACTGGAGCAAGACAAACAGGTTCCATAAATGAGAGAGAGTTGCTAGAAGGAGACCCCATAGCAACCTCAACTGCAATTATCAGCCGGGTTTTACAGAGAGACTGTACATTTATCTGTGAAAATTAGTGCATCCCTCGGCTAATACCCATTATTTTGGTCTGAGATTCTGCAATGATAATACTTATGCTTGTAACTAACTTTGCTAAGCTTACAAACCTCAAGAAAACTACTTTCATATGATGATTGTGACTTTTTTTTTCTCTAGCTCTAGCAAGTTTTAGCATGGGCATATCTGCAAATTTCCAGTCCCATGGGCTTGGAATCTCTGGCTTCTGCTCTACAGACTCCTTTACCTACTGCATAGCCTTGTAGCTATCTCTGTGGCAAGGCAGGGCCTCTCCTGGCACGGAAACCTGCCAGGTGAATCCGCCCCATAGGGGCGTGCCTGTACCATTTCCTGGAGCAATCTCACAGGGTGGCTCCACTTTTCATTTGAGCTCAAATACTTTGCTGCCTCCTCTGCAGCTGCCAGACCTGCTTCTGCTGCTGCTCAGGTAACTCATCTCTGCCTGGCACGACTCTGGGCAGAGGAGGTTGATAAATGGCTTGAGTACATGTTCCTGCCTGCCTATACTTTTCTTTCATTGTCTCTCTTTGTTTGTTCCTCAGGGAGAGCATCTGGGGAGTCCCTTGCTGACCATTGAGAAGATGATGAGCTCAAGCTATTGGAGTGAGACCAGCAGCAGCAGCTGTGGGACTCAGCAACCCCTAGAGGTGCTGCAGTGCCAGCCCCAGCATTACCACTGCTACCACCAGTCAAGCCAACCTCAGCAGCCTCCAGAAAAAAATGTAGTATACGAGCGAGTGAGGACCTACAGTGGGCCCATGAACAAGGTGGTGCAGGCCTTGGACCCCATCGGCTCTCGAGAAGTGCTCTCCCCTCTCAAAGCTGCCTCCTCCTACCAAAACTTGGTTTGGAGCGACCATTCCCAGGTATCATAAAGACAGCTGTGCTAGGCTAATACAGGGAGTAGATCTTGAATCTCATTTCTCTTCTTTCTGCTTCTTTCTCTCTGTTGTACATGGTATCTTTTGGTGGATTGCAGTGCTGGACAGTAAGCTAAATTTAGTTTCATGCCTATTGTCATTTCTTTATGATTTCTTATGATTTTCATGATTTAACTAGAGCCTAGGAAGCCCCATTTTCCACTGGATTTAATTGAAAGATCTTAACTGAGGTATTTCTGTCCCCTACTGTAAAACATTCCTCAATTCAAATACAGTAGGTTCTTTCCTTCCTTTCTTAAGAACAGGTTTCCACTGATTCCCTTTATATAAGAAGCAAACAGGTATCTTGTACCTAATATGGTAGTACAGGGACAAATTGCATGTATGGAGTGACGAGCAGGTATTTGTGTTCAGCAAATAGTGTGTTGCTCTAGGATAAGTGACAGGTGCAGATGTCTGTTTCAATTGCCATTTGTGTTTCATCTTCTGAAAATGATCAATTACTGTATTATTAGGTAAATATTTTTGGAATATTGGTAGAAGATGTACTTAAAGAGTAGTATAGGACTTAGGAAGGTGAAATGGAAACAGTAGTTATATGTAAGCTACAAAAGATGGAACTCTTAAAACATCCTTTAAACTGAAATTAAATCTTTAAGGTTTTTTTTTAGAATCAATACCTGTACTAATAATCTTGCCAATAAACGAAAAGTGATATTGCAAGAGTATATAAAATGAACAGTTTTAGATCTATTTCACTTTCTGATTCTGCATTAAATTTTCATGTCAAGAAAGAAAAGAAAAATAGTGACTTTTTAAAATTTAACATTGCATTTTGTTTTGTTTTGTTCAGACTGGGAAACTCCTCATATCTTAATCCATATCACTTAAAAGGCAATTGCTATAATGTCATGATTTTTTATTTATAGCATGTATAATCTTAAAATTCATTTGTTTTCCAAAAACAAATATTACATCATGAAAAATTTCATGTCTTTAAGTTCTCTAGAAACTTTTATCCAAACTTAAATTGTATTTCCAACATAGAATTTCTACTGTAAATATCTCAAAGTGAAACCATTGGAATACTATCCTATGTTATGTTATTATACTAGTTGGGGATAATATGGGTTATTTTTCCAAAAACTGAAATATTAAGTAGGATATGAAATGGCATTCTAATATTCATAATGGAACTATTTGAAGGGTATTTTCAAAGATATAGATAACCCTAAAACCCCAAATGCCAAAATTTTTCTTTTATTTCACTCCTTGCATGATTTTAGGATAAAACATGAAAAAAATCAAAGATTTACCATTAGGAATTTACTGATTGAGAAAAACTATAGCTGTATTGATATCAAGGGAAGAAAAATGTTATGACCAAAAACTACTAGTTTGTATAAGTGATAATAATGCAAATGTACATTCCAACATTCAGTATTGCAATGATAATGCCTAACTATGTGGGTGTCACCTTTGGTTCCTAGTAGCCCCAAAAGAATGTGAAGGCTGAAAACAACAATTACTATTATCATAGGAATGCTAAAATCATTGTATTTTCCATAGCTATTTTAACACATTTAACTTCTTCTTGTCAACTTGCTAGTTTAAAAAAGAAGATGAATAGATATGCATTTGAAAGCTGAAACTTAGTAAATTATAAATATTGACTACTGAATAACCTTTCAAAA